>NW_011889087.1:1727795-1928739 GCF_000151845.1 Pteropus vampyrus | reverse complement strand
AGTTTTCATTAGTGTTTAGAGCAACATCAGAGATTAGAGGTGACATCGGGGTTTTGGGGGTTCACATTACAACTTGGACACTAACCCTAACCCTGACTTTCTATCAGGGGTCCTTCACCTCCCTTGCTCGCCCTCGCCCACCCTCACCTGCTCCTGGACGTGGGTGTCTCCATGTAGCACGAGAGCAGGGGCCAGTCCATCCTCAGGCTGCAGGGACACATTGACGCTGAGCACTATGGGGCTCAGCTTGTCCCGGAAGTCAGCTTCGTCCTAGGGAAGGGACAAGAATTAGGCCATTTTGCTCCCATGTACCCTGCGACTGACCACCCCGGGACCCGCAGACTCAGCCCCTGCCCCAGGGCTAGATGAACAAGCTTGCAACACCCAGCCCTGTCCAGCCCTAGCCTGGGCGTACCCGGAGGAAGGCCGTGGTGTTGTGGCAGATGGGACTGTGCCTCCCGCCCAAGTCCAGGTTCAGGGTGGCGCTCGCCTGTTGAGAACTCAGCAGCAGCACCCGCCGGCCCTGGCGGGGCTTCTGCCGGTCCAGCTGCAGCTCGACATTCAGGCCTGGCAGGGCAAGCAGGGAGGGTCAGGGTCTTTCTGGCCAGCTTCCGGGGGAGTCTGAGCCCACCTCCCTCCTGCCCCCACCATGCCACTCACGCAGCTTCTGAGGAATGTTGTGCCCAGTAACTCCGATACACATCTGGATGTTAAAGCTGCAAAAACACGAGTGGGGCTAAGGAGTTAGGGCCCCCAAAGTCCCAGATCCTGCCTGGCCCATGCCCTCCGTCTCCTCACCAGCTCACTGGTGTCTTGGTCATGATACAATTCTTGACAGCAGGATTCAACGAATCTTGCACCAGCAGCTGGACAGTGGCCATCACCACCGGCTGAGCTCTAGTAGAATGGGAGAGGCTTGCCATGTGACCCCTCCTTGCCCGGTCTCCTCGCTCCACCCTGGGAGTGTACTCACCTGTACACAGCCACCTTGTCAGCCCCATAAGCTCCCACCAGCAGGTCTATAGATATTAGGAGGGGGTCAGAATTAGCAATTAGAGAGGGCACGGGGTCTTTATCTTCCCAGGGGTTCTCCACACTACTTCCTCCACTGGAGGTTTGACCTGGCCCGCCCTGACACCGCAGCCCTGCAGACAGGTCAGATCTCTCAGGGGGACACCAGGTCAGGCATGGCCCCTGGCTATGTCTCTGAGCATCTCCAGCTTATGCCAAGGGCCCTTGTTGTCTAATGAGGCAGTCCAGGGCACCTGGGTATCCATTGTCATCGATGTCTGCAGCACCTCGCAGGGAGAAGCCAAAGCCAGAGCCTTCGGGGAAGGGGCTGTCCAGGACCTGGGAGGGGTATGAGCTAAGCCCCTCGCTTTGACCTAGGAATACCAGCACTTGGCCCCGACCACTGGGACCCCCGTAAGGGGCAGCCACTGCAACATCTGGAAGGAGCAACAGAAAGGGAGTGATTACTTGTTATCTAATCTCTCCAGGTGGCCCAGTAAAACTTTCAGGAGCTCCTTCTTGTGCAGACCCCAGGGGCCCAGGAGAGGGATGCAAAGGTCTGGGTCCTACAGGAGTTTACTACTGGATCAGATAGAGACCCATCAAGTAGGATTATTAGAAAAACAGCCGTCATTATCTATTGAGGAAAATATATTGACATGATTTCATTTGATCCTGAAAATTAGGCATCATTTTTCCTATTGTAGATGAGAAAACTGAGTCCCAGGAGATTAAGTAACCAAGTCTTATTAAATACTGGCCCCCTCTTCCCTAAGGACTTTCACCCCATTCCACTTCTAGCATGCATCCCCAGAGCCACACCGTGGGCTTGTCATCCCTAATAACTTTTAAGATCACTCTTGAAAATTTATTTGTTAATCATCATAATCTTATTAATTTGTAAGACATTTCTGGATGTGATAGGAATCAAGATCTTCGATACATATGTTGTAAATTATCTTTCCTTTGTCTTCGGAGTTTGTTCTCCATGTAGTGTTTTTCTTTTAGAAGGCTTTATTGATTTTTCTGATCGAGTTACCCAGATTTCATCCAAATTGACCACTCTGACCACAGTTGCATCCCCAGGCCCTGGGCCTCCACAACCTCCTGATCTATGACTTCCTCATCTCTTCACTTATTTCCTGACCATTCAGTCACTTTTGTCATATCCTCAGCCATCTTGTCTCACTGCCAGTTTTGGGCAAGCCTGGCCAAACCCCACCACATGGGGCACCATGAGTTCTTGACCTCCAGGTTTCATTAGAGACTGCCCAGCAGTCCTGCAAGGGTTTCTGCTCAGCTCCTTCTCCCAGTCTGCTCAGCACCTATTTCAAACCTTCTTCATGCTCTCGAGCTCCCCACCCACACACGCACACTTCCTTCACAAAGAGAAAATAGCCCAACTGTTGTGCTATAAATCCATATCCACTTTTTTCCCTTTTCCCCATCTGACCCTGAAATAGGTGTCCCTTCTTTATCCTGTCTCTGGGCTGAGCATCCCACCCTTGAATTTCCTCAGGCATCACAGGGACCCTCCTCCAGCTCACTCCCCCACCCATCCGCATTTCCCCACAAGATCATTTCCCTCCATATTCTTCAAAATTAAAATAATCTTCCCTCAACACTCATTTCCGTTTAGTAATCATCTCTGCTCCTTTTTCCTTTCACAAACTAGTTGAAAGAGCTGTCTACACTGGCTCCCTCCAATTCTTCACCTCCATTCATATCGTTTTTTTTTTTTTAGGCGAGGCAACCCTTGGTTGACCTCACAGATTACAAGGACCTTGTCAGCTTACAGTCCCTTATTTTTTATTTATTTTTTTACGCCTACAGCACCTGGTCTTCCTAGGTGGTCTCCCATCCAAGTACTAACCAGGCCCGACCCTGCTTAGCTTCCGAGATCAGCCGGGGTCGGGAGTGTTCAGGGTGGCATGGCTGTGGACTCCATTCATATCTTGCCCCATGGCATTCTGGCTTCTGTCCATATCCAGTCCTGAATCTGTTCTCTGTCACCAATGACCTCTTTCGTGCTAAAGCCCATGGGTATTTCTCCAGCCCCATCTAATTGTACCTTTCAGCAGCATCTGGAGCCATTGACCCCCTTCCTCCTGCTGAGAGCACTCTTTCTTTGAGTCCTGGGCCTGCAGATCTCCTGATTTCCCTCCTACCCCTCTGAACACTCCTCTGTCTCCTTTCCAGATTCGCTTCTTCTGGGAGTCCTCTAAATGCTCTTGCTCCCCAGGGCTCTGTCCTGGGCCTCTTCTCACTTCACAGGCTCCCAGGACCTCATCCACCCTCCTCCAGCCTCTCTCTCCCACTCAGATCTCTCTGGTGGAAGTGAGGGAAGCCATACCCAACTGCTCTCTGGACATGTCTGCCTAATGTGCTGAATGAAGTCCTTCAAGATCAAATAGGTCCAGAGCTGGACTGCTGATATCCCCCCATCTTACCTCCCCAGAACTGCTGCCTGGCCTGACTTCCAGGCAGCGAAGGGCACCACTACCTACCCAACTTTTTTCTCTTTCTTAGTCTCACATCCGGTAACTCATCAAGTCCTAATACTCTAAGTACTAAATATCAGTGAAATCACCCTCATCTCGGCTCCACTGCCAAAATCCACATCCAGGTGGTCACCATCTCTTGCCTGGACTAATGCAAACAAATCCTAATGGATCTCCTTTAACCTTCTCCTGCTTAAAGCTCTTCCTGGCTCCTGCTGCCCTCAGGTCAAATCCATGGTCATTGTTGTGGCTGTTAACCCCTCTGCACCAAGTGGGGCTCCTCCTCTCTTCCCTTACCGTTGTAGCCATCCCGATTGAGATCGCCCAGAGGCGCGATGGCTGAGCCAAATCTCCCATAGAGCTGTGTGCCGGTCAGCAGAAGGCTGGGGGTGCCCAGCCCGTGGGGGCCCCGAGGCTGCAGGAATAAGTACACGCGCCCCACTTCGGCCAGTTTGCGGTCAGCGCGGCGTTCCATGAACAGCGGAGCGCCCACCAGCAGGTCGTGCCTCCTGCAGGCCAGACGCGGTTACGTGGGATGGGCTAGGGTGATGCTGCCGCCCAGGGCCACATCTCGCCCACCCTCGCCCTCCCTCTCCCCTCTGTGGTCACGGGAAGTGAAAGCTAGTAAAAGTGGAGACCAAGGGCAGTCCACGCCTCTGGTAAATGGGGACCCAACTGGGTAGGAGTGGAGCGCCCCCATCCTTACCCGTCCCCATTGACGTCAGTGACGGCCACGGAGTGCCCGAAATAGGAAGCCACCTGCAGGAAGACAAGGGGCACCTTAATTCCCGTCCCCGGACCCGCCACTCTCTCTCAGACGTTGTCTCCCACGCCCCATGGAATATTCTAAGGTTTCAATGCCCCAGCTTCAGCCACCCCCAACTGAAACCGGCCCTCACCTGCTCTCCGTGCAGCCGATACAGCGTCCGGAAGTTCGAGCGCAAAATTTCTACCTGTGCCGACAACGCACGGGAGCGTGTCATTCTTGTCTCCCACTCCGAGTGAGAAAGGGCAGGAGGTTTGGGGGTGGTGGTCAGGCTGAAGAGTGGGGGCAAGCTGCTTGGGATACCAAGTGGGGGGGCACGGGGCACTCACCGCTCCCAGGGTCCACCTCCAAGTGGGAGCACCGAAAACATACTCTGCGGAGAGCGGGACCCAACGAATGAGGTCCTCCGAACCTACTTGCCAGCCCGCCCGCCATTCCACACCCAGGGAAGCTTTCGGTGCAGGGTTTGGAGGTGCTTCTCCCCAAGCTGGGCTCCCCAACCCCTGCCCCTAAGTGGATTTCTTGCCTGTAGTGCCGAGATCCCCGTCGAACTCGCCCACGGCCACCGAGTACCCTGAAGACACAGCACTAATTAGTCTTTCTGGAAGGGCGAAGCAGGGAGGGGGACGAAGGAGAGGAAGGAGGGGACTCAAGACCACCCAGTTTAAACTCTGCATTATGTAGACGGCGAAACGGAGGCCATCGAGAGGCCAAGACCTGCCCTAGGCTGCACAGCGAATCCAGGGCGGGAAGGGGGAGGTGGGACGTGAGAGAGATGGACGGACGGTCTGTCGGGGAGCAGAGGGTGGAGGCTCCTTGGGCGCTGGGCCTGGCCAGCGGGGACTGGCAAGGGGCGCTCTTGCAGGGGCAGGACCTGACCCGCGGGGGTGGGCGGTGACAGAGTGCTGGGAAACCTAAAAGGGAGGTGCCAGGGTTACCCCGGTAGCCATCGAAGTACTCTGGGTTGCTGGTGTCGGAGGTGAAGCGCTGGGTGCGCACGTGCCACAAGAGGGTGCCCGGGCGGTAACTTGAGACAATATCTGCAATTGGAGCCCGCACCAGGAGACCTAGGGCGCGAGGCACAGCGAGTGTGGGGACCCAGGCTCCTGGGGTCTCCCAGGCTGAGAGAGGGGAAGGAGGTGTACGGATGGATACGTACCTAGGAAAAAATAGCCGCCGGGGGCCCCAAGCACCAGCTCTCCATTCTGAAAGGGAAGCCCCGGGAGATGAGAGGGGGACCTGTTTGGGAGCCGTCCCCAAGCCGCTTAGGCTTGCTACTTGCCTGAGTGATCACGGAGCTGAAGCCCGCTTCGCAGTAGCGCTTGTCTTCCCCTAGAGGAGGCATAGAAGAGGGTCAGCGAAGAAGCGGATCAAGAAGGGTGCACTGAGCTTGGGGCGAGGCAGGGATCGGAGTACTGTGAGGGGGGCGGGGTCATAGGGGTAATATAGGGGCATGGCTTTGAATCAGCACCGGGGTGGGGGAAGGCCTGGATTGGGGTCGTTGAGTGGCTTATTGAAAGCAGGAAGCGTGGGGTGCTTGGAGAAGGATCAGTTTAAGAGCCGGGCTAGGTGGCCGCGAGAGGGCGGAGCTCAAACGGAGATCTGCGCTTACAAAATTTATTTTCCGCGTAAACCCGACTCATAGTGTTGGCCCGACAGGGCGAGTACTCCGCGCGGCCGCCGTCCTGGAGCTGAGCCACGAAGCAGCCACCTACCGATGTCTTCTCAGCCTCCGCGTTGTTTTCTAGAGCGTTCCAGTGCTGCCAGGGGGCGCAGGCCTGGGGCAGGGCCACAGGAGTGTGGGGAAGGGGCGAGACTTGGGTTTCCACCCCCTCAATATGTCCTTGACCCCCCGACTGCTCCCAGTGCCCCTTCCCGCGGCTCCCACCACAATGTTGTCTCTCCAGCTGACGACCGACGCCCCCAGTCCTTGCTGGGCCTTGAAAGTTTGGAAAGTCTGGGAGCCTACTTCTCTGGTCTCATCATCTGGAGGGCACAAGAAAGGGTGGGGCGCTGAAGCCTGGCTGTCCACGCTCCTTCTAGCCCCTCCTTTTCTCTCCTTGCGTGGGACTCACTGAGGTCGAAGGGCAGCGAAGTGCACTGGCCGCCCTCGGCCCTCCAGGGGCACAGGAACACTCCGCCTGTCTCCTCCTGACTGCGACCCAAGGTCCGCGGGGCACCCACCACGATGGCCATGCTGCGTAGGAAAGCTGCATGAATGCGGAGCGGATTCCGGGGTACCCCATGCCCCGGTGCCTGCACTGGGAGCACTACCCGAACGGGTTATGTGCCGTGGGGGGCACTGGATCATCTTTCTTAGAAGAGACTTCACAGGTCATGAGGCCACCCTTTTCACTTTATGGCCCATGAAGCTGACTCCCAGTGAGGGTAAATCACATGCCCAAAGTAACCCAATGAATTAAGGGGAAAGCTGGGACTATAACCATTTGGTTTGATTTGAATATGATGGGTTTGATATCCTTGCTGTAAAACACCTCTTAAGCTTTGTACTCATCTACACTCCCCATTCCCCTGCCCCCTCCCAAAACCCCGGGGGTTTACATGCTCCCTAGAACGTTAGACTGTTAAATGCCTTCTTGAGAGCTAGTTTTAATGAATAATTAGGGAAGCTAGTGGGCACCTCTAAAGTAGGGAATGCGGTGCTGATATTGCTGAGGACCCTAGTAGATCTAGGTTCAAATCACAGCTCTGCCATATGTAAATTGAGGATAATACCAACCGCTCAATGCTGTCAGGATAAGTAAATGAACTGAATGTATGAGGGACATAAGTATGGTGCCAGCCAAATAACTCATAACGAGTGCTTGAAAAATGCTATCATCTATCTATCTATCTATCTATCTATCTATCTATCTATCTATCTATCATCTATCATCTATATCTATCTATATCTAATCATCTAATTATATTTAGCATGAGGATGTTAAGTAGTTCCCATGAGACCAATATCTGTGGAAAGCAGGTGAAAAAAGCAAGAGTGGGCAGAGGAAGGAGCTGCGTTGAGATTCAGGCCATGGGCCACACACACACCCTTGGAGCTCTGGAGCTAAAGGACCCTTCAGGACTGTCCAGAGATGAAGTGACAGGGTCGGACCCTTACACCTGTCTCCTCCCTCCACACTTCTTATTGATCAGTCATTACTTGTAGGTCATGTCATATTGGGCAGGGGACTTGACTTTGGGCAAGGTGGATCTTTTCAACAGAGGAAATTCCCCAAGGGGCTGAAACTTGAATGCTATCTGCCATTGCCATTCCCCAAAGCTGGATGTCACAGTGTCCACCACAATAAGTGACTAGCTCAGGGCAGTTACTGTGAGGAAGAGCCAGGACTCTAATCTTGGCAGTCTGATTTCATGGCCTGATTAACCCCAACAACTAATGCTCTATCTCTTCTTTTTCACATATCTATAATTTTGATGGGAATGGGGAAATGGAATAGAAAAGCAAGGTGGGGGTAGGCAGACAATTTTACAGTTTTACAAGTCAATTTAAGACATGTGCTCCTCTCCGTATTTTGAGGGGAAGAGAGTGGAATGGTCATACAACTGACCCTTGGGCAAAAAAAATAAGGTATTAACTTTTGTTTTTCCTCACTGGTGCCCCTCCCTCACACCCTCGTCCGAGCTGGTCCCTCCCCAGTATTCCTGACAAGAACCCAAACAGACCCCACAAGTCATTTTGCTCAACCTCTGTCACAGATGGAGAACTCAGAGGGCCACAGAAGCATTGATGCTTGGGGAATCCTTCTCTTTCCCGACATCCAAAATACCCCCAGGGCTCACCTACTATGGCTGTCCTTGTAGAAGTCCAACGAAAACCCAAAGTAGCTGCCATTGGGACCTGTGTAGGAGCTGAGCCGCACTGGGTCCAGGTTCAAGGCCCAGGCTGGAGGGGCAGCACCAGGTCCCAAGAGCAGCTGCATCCACTCCAGAAGCCAGAGGGCATGAAGTGGACACAAAGCTCTGGCCATCTTCCTTCTCCCACAACCTCCTAGGCAGGAATGGGCTAACTCCTTCCTTTTCCTTTCAGTTTCCACCACAGGAAGTCTTTTCTTATCAAATTGGAACCCACTTGCTGAGCAGTAGAAAGAGCAAAAGGCTATAGGACCTGGACCCATTTGGTTTCTAGGATTGCCAGGAAGGGGGTGGATGCTGATGGCTAAAAGCCATGACTCCTCCCTTTTCCTGAGAGTAGTTTATCACCAAGTCCTGTTGGTTCTGCATCTCAACTGTGTCTCTTGAATCTCCACCCCATTTACACAACCACCATGCTAGTCTAAGCCACCATTGCTTTCTGCTTGGGATAGTGCAATCATGAACTGGTCTGTACACCACTCTAGCCCATAGTTCTACGGATCCTCCTCCCCACACACAATGTACGCTATTTGTGGCACACTGTGACTTGGTCAGAGGTTGGGGAAGGAGTAAGGAAGCTGCTGCCCCCTGATAAGACCTGGGCTGCTGTATCCTTTTGGTAAGGCATCTATCCACTTCCTCCTTTTAGGGCCCTGGGCAGCTTCAGTCAGTCATATTGGTGCTGCAGCATCCTCACTCTTCCTCTATTTGGGGCCAAGTCTTAATGTGGTCACAGCAGTGCAGCCAGGGCTGGGGAAGGGGTGGTGAATGGATCTTAGTTGAAAGGGAAAGGAGATAGGGATGAAGTGGAGTCAGTCCAGGGTATTCTGGCTCACAGGTTTTGTGATTATGTACCAGCTGTTCAGTTGAAGGCCAAGAGCCTAACACATTACAGGTATTGCTGACAGACTGAATGGAAGCGTGCACTGAGGGTGGAAAATGCAAACACAGGGTCTCACGGTGCAAAGGAATAGTGTGATCAAAAAGGCATGGTCATTGTCTATGGATGAGAGGATGGGGGGTGTCAAGTCTGACACTGCATCTTTCTAAAACAGCAGGTTCTCAGGAAGGAAATTAAAGATCTGCTCAGGGCACAGGAACATAGCCACATCCTCCTTTGCTCTGTATTTTCTGATCAAGCTTAACCAACATCTTATCCTGTCCAAACCCTATGCCGTCCTGGAATCCCTTCAGCTCTTCCCTTCACCTAACCCACCTCCTCAGCACACAGCTCAAAATCCTACCCCTCACTAGGTTAGAAGCTCCTTGAACTTCAGTCTAGGCTTTCTTCACTGCTTATTTCCCAGTGCCAGGCTCATGGTGGCATGTAATACATCTATTAGAATGAAAACTTAACTGAGTTTTATACTTACGTCTCACCTTCCCACTGTCCTCAGCTGAGTGGTACTGTAATTACTGGTGTCTACCGTGTAGTCCAATATTAAATCACATTTCACTAAAGTTTTTATTAAGTACTTATTCTGTTCAAGGCACTGAGTGATAAGAGATACAAAGATCCCTTATCAAGAATCCTTAAATAACTTAGTCCAGAGGGAGTTAAAACATGCACACACATAACTGCAGCAGAGGGCTAGAAAAACATGCCTTGAAAAGGTTAAAAAATTTGTCTAGCCAAAATCATCTATATTATTTGCTTATCATAACAACCCATAAAAGTAGGTACTATTATGCCCATTTTATAAACAACAAAACTGTCGAACAGTTTTAGGTAAATTGCCCAAATTTACATAACCAATGAGTGGCAAACTAGGATTCAAGCATGTTTGTGCTTGAATTCATGTCCTTAAACATTACATTATGTTGCCTTTGTTAGAGAATGAAGGGGTTTTTAGGCACAGAAATAACATTAACAAAGAGAGCAGTAGAAGAACATAGAAGTCAGTTATAGGGAAGGGCAAGTAGTTGACTTAGCATGGGGTGTTTAAAAGGGGAGGACTGGGACATGAGGGTAGAATGGAAGGCTGGGGTCAAATAACTGGGGGTCCTTAAATACCTTCTAAAGGAATTTTAACTTTAATCAGTAGGAAATAGAGTTATCAGAAAGATTTTTTTAAGTCAGAGACTAAGAGATACATTGATTAATTGTGCCCCATTGGATGATTACATTGGCTGCCTGTGGAAAGACTGGAAAAGGCAGGATTTAGTGGGAGATCAGATGTATAGCAACTACATTCCTCTCGGTTAATTAAAGATGATGATGCTTGAACCAGGGTACTGATGGCAGAAACAAAAGAGACATCAGAGGTTACACAATCAGTAACTGGATATGGTGGGGAGGTAGCAGTCAAAAGTAATTCAAAGCTTTGGTGCCTAATTGGCTGGTAGGACAGTTATACCTGTAACTAAAATTGCAAGCAGGTGGAGGATAAGATTTGGGAAGGGAGAAGAGTTTGGCATTCAGTAGACTGTTCTTCTGGGTGTTCCTCTGGGGTTAGAGCTGGGTTGATTTTCCTTCTGAGAAGTAGGAAGAGGCATGCTGACACATTGCTCCCACTGTCCCATCCCATCGGCTAGCTGCCTGAGTGCTAGAATCCTTCAACGAATTCAGAGTTCTGTTAAGGGTTCATTAACAATTATTAAACTTCTACTATGTGCCTGGCACTCAGCTAGGTGATGTGGGTATAGAGAAAAATCTCTTATCTTTGTATTCCCTTCTAAATCCTGATGCATAATCCTCAATGGTATTTTACTTTGCTCGTTATCTTTCTTGAACATATAATCAAAATGTTTGCTGTGTTCAATTCTATGTAAAACACTCTAAGGGAATAAGAAAAGAAAAAAAGGAAGTATAAGAATCAGTCCGTCCTCTCAGAACCTAAAATTTTACCGAGAAGCAGTGAGTACAAAATGAACTGCAATCAGATTCTGAAAAGCCAGTGAGCTTACACGGGACAGGGAGGAATTTAAATCCTAGTCGGGCAGGTCGGCCATGAAATGCTGCAAAAATTCAGACATGAATTGATAGGGGGAGGTAGTGTCAGTGGCAAGTAAGAATGGAGATGGTTGACAAGGCCTGGATTAGTCATCGAGGGTGTAGAAGAGGGAGTACCATCCATGTTGCAAGCCCAGAGGGCTCAGGCAGGTAGAATCGGAGTCAGGAAGCTGCACATACCTTCACATAGCATACTCTTGACAGGCTGGTCTGCTCACTTCACATCCACCTTCCCAGCTCAGAAAATAATTTTTCACTGAATATCCTTTCTTTCCAGGCAGAGATTTTGCTATTTTAGGAAATTAGGCAGATCTGAGCATCCAACCCAAGCTTCAAGTTGAATAGCTTCTCTTCAGTTGAGAGAACACAGCTATATGAGTAGGAAAGAAATGGACATTGTACTACTCCTTCCCAAAAGGCCGAAACTAATTTGTCACTACAAACCTATGGTTAGCTTTTGATGCTAAACTTTTTTTTAATAGAGTAGATAGAGATTTTTATCAGCTCAGCAAAAATTAGGGCATATTTCCTCTTACCAGGTAGTGCTCAAGCACTGTAGTGGCATTAAAGGGTTGAGGAGACTAATTCAAGACTGCGTCCGGTACACAGGGCAAAGGCCAAGCAGATGACTCTCGTAATCCCATTACCCTCAAGTCCATCCAAAATTCTCAAAATCTAAGCCAGAAATTCCAAGCCTATTTAGCGAACACCTAAATATTACATGCCATACATGCTACTACACACGGATTACATACCTAAAATGAGGTAGAGTAAAAATAGAAGCAAACTCTGATGGGAAATAGTGGAAAGGAGGTGCGTATTGCAAGATATCTACCTAAGAGTGAGAAACTCCACTATTACTTCCTCCCACGGCATCATCTTTCCCCTCCACTTGGGTAGGCTGAGCTCTGAGCAGCACAATTCCAAGCATCATAAACAATTGGTTCACAAGTATCTACTCCTTGATCATTTCGAACAAGATGTTATCTGTAACCCATAACTCCATCCCTTCCCAACTTGAGTGGATGGGGCAACAATCACGACAGACTCTGCTAAGTTTCCACAAATCATTGGTTTATTAGAAAGTTCCTTTCCCTAATTTTACAGCATATATATCTCTATCATATATGATAAAGTTAAATACAATCTGTTATGCTTGTAAGGAAGGATAGGTTATTTTTGTTTGTTTTAAAATCACTATTCTGGAAGTTAAAGAAAACTGCCCCGAGGAAGGTAAAGGCAGCCAGAGTATGGCTCAATCTACAAGCTAACGGGAAGCAGCACAAAAATGTTAATACTGTATTATTTAAATATTTACATGGGCTGAAAGCAAAGAAAAATGAGTCCCTTCACTTCAGATTTCATTTTTCCAGTGCTAGTTATTGAAAAAGTGATGCTTCTGAATCAAACGGAACACGTAGGAGGCTCAGTCAAGAGCCTTATTTGTTCAGCACTTGCTTCTCATAAACTCAAAACTTTTTTTTTGAGAATCTGAGAAGAAAGGTGAACACAGAGCCTTGGCCCAGGTAAACAGGATTTGTTTTTCCTGTCAGGTGACCACCCAACCAATTCTAGCCAAAGGAAAATGTAGGGAAATGCCAAACAGGGAACTGCTAACTACAGCAAAGACGATGAGACCTGCAATATAAACACCTTTGGGTTAGTGTTAACTAGGTCTGAGACCTCAGGTGAAAGGCAAGAAGAGGAAGAGAAGGAATTGAGGTGGTACTTCCTCCGGTAGATGTCATGGTTTCGCAGGAGAGAAAAAAGAAATCTTTACTGCTTAAACTAAGCTGTGCAGAAGGCATGGAAACTATGATGCGGAAGAATTTGCAGTATCTATAAATGTGCTCACCTCCCAACAAAAAGAGGAAGAAAATTGTCCCAACTCTATCATCCTCCAGCATAATTCTATTTCAGTTTATAGCCAACCCAAAAGGCACATTAAAAAAAAAAAATTGTCAGAGGGGGTTAAGTACTAGGAAGGCAAATGGACTGCCTGGAACAAGGCACCCAGGAAACCCCCAGACAATCGAGCTGAACCGCACTGCTTTCGGAGAAGCTCTTGAACCTCCCTCCTCTGCGGGGTCCACCTGTTTCTCTGCATGAAACAGCAAAGCACATGAGGGAGACTGTCATAACTGAGCATCCCTCGGACACCTCCAGCTGACTGCTGGCCATTAGTTCAAAAATCCCAGTGCTGGGGGCGCCACTTACTGGAAATTACTGAACATTTTGTCCCAGCAAAAATGTTAAACAATGTTCTTTTAACATTTTTATAGTTCATAACTTCAAAAAATACATGAGCTTGATAAAATATACATGCTTAGTCATTTTTGCATCTAGCAGAAAACAAATACTTTATTTTTTTTTTGTTTTGTTTTCATTTTATAACCTTTAGTTTCTTAATTCAACTAGGGCAAACATATTTACACAAAGCCACCAGAACAAGGATCACTCAAAGAGCTGGATGTAAAAAATATTATTGCAGTATACTACAAACATGGAATCTTTTTTATATGAGCTACAAAAAGCAGCATTTATGTTTAGAGTTCAGTGCAATTTTTTTACATTAAAAAAATCCTATAAATTAAGAGGGAAACATCAACATGACAGAAGAAAATACACCCTTCAGACATACAAGCTCCTCTCTGGGGAAGCACATGTGCGACTCTATGTGCCGCATAGCTTCTAATCATGATAAGATCTTCTTTTCTGGGATGTGAAGATGTCTCTTTTGCGATGAGGGACACAAGGACAGCAGCGCCAAACATGTGGCTCTGCTTGGGAAGTGGATTGAATAACAGCCTGAGTAGCATCTGAATCTAGGTCAGACTCCCTTTTCCACCTCAACCGGGATAATATAAGGTCACCAAGGGATGGTCTGAGATTCAGGGAAGGCAGGACCAGATGGGCAACCCACCAGCCAGAGAGGAGGAAAATGTTTTAAAATGTATAGAAGGGGAAGAGCAGAGGTTAAAAAGTAGAGGGAGGTGGGGAGTATCTAAATTTGACAGTTTGGAGATGTTGCCGCAGAGGGGTGGGTAGCACTTACTGGTGTTCCCTAGCTTAGAAATACAGGAGGAAAAAGGGGGAAAAAATCCCTGATAGTGAATCCAGAGCAAACTTCAAATCTAAAATCACCCCTGCAAGCCAAAACTCAATTCTTTGGCTGTCAGACACTGCCCATCCCAGCTTCTACTTGCTGGTATTAATGGCTCAACACCTCCAAGGGAAGACTTATGGGTCATCTTCCCTGGCCCCACCCAGGCTCCCATACCCCAGCTCATGTACCATGGCTGGGGGGGTGCTGCAGGTCCTGACCTGAGAAGATGGGGTGAAGTAGTGGGTGAAGGTGGAGAGCTGTGGCAGCTGCTGCAGCAGGCCGTGGGGCAAGTAGGGTAGGGTAGAGGGCCGCATGTGGGACAGGGTGGAAGGTGAAGGGCCCAGGATGAATGGCCGAGGCAGGAATGATATGGATGGGATGGCTAGCGAGAAAGGTGGCAGGGTGGCCAGGGATGATTGAGTGAGTGAGGTGGGACAAAGAAATGGGGGTCAGGTGGGGCTGGGGAATATGATGTACTTGGGCAAGTGGCTGGGGATGAGGGTGGGGGTGAATGCCAATGGCAGCAGCAGCTGCTGCGGCATGATGCTGTAGGATGGCATGCTGAACAGTTGTGATGGAGGTGGCAGAGGCTGTGGCCGGCTGCTGAATGTGGATGGGCTGCAGGGCTGGTGTGGCTGGGGCCAGGGCAGCTGAGGCTGGAAAAGCCTTTACTTGCTTAGCCAGCAGCTGCTGCTGGATGTGTTGCTGCGCAGCCTGCTGGAGCTTGCTATACTTCTCCATCTCCTCAGGGGTGAAGGTGATGGGCTGGCTCTCCAGTGGGGCCAGGGAAGCATCCTCGGCCCCATCAGCTGACTCAATACTAGGCTCCCCACTGGGAGGTGCATAACTGGAGAAGTGCTCGAGGTCTGGCACTATAGGCAGCAAGCTGGATTCCACAGGGCCTGGCTGACTACCACTACCCAAAGACTCTAGGGTGTCCCCATCACTGGGGTCAGGGAGGTAGTTATGGGAGATGGCTGGGTCCCCAGGATAACAATCTGAGTGTACTGGGGTGCCTAGTGGAGCCACAGGGTGATCAGCAGTAGTTTCTTCGGGCTTTGGCTCTTCTGGGGGTGTGTCTGATAAAGGGCCAGCTGTTTCCTCTGAGGGATACTGATGTCCAAATAGGGCATCATTATTCCCTGGAGGCCCTTCTTCTGTCTCTGACTGCTCTTGCTCTTCTCCCCTTTCTAAGCCAGACTCTTCACATTTCTTGGTGTTGGGCTTTCGGGTCGCTGGGAGCTTCCCTATCAGTGGAAGGACAGGCTTATTGCCGAGAGAGGGGGGAAGCTTGGGCCCGAAATAACCTTGTGGGGGGTCCTTAAGTTTGAGCCCAGCTTTATTAGGGGTGGCCAGCACCTCCTCACTCATACTAAGTTTCCTCTCCACTTTCTTTGACTGGATCTTCTCCAGCAGTAGTTTGGCAGTGAGGGAGTTCTTGTCTTCAGGGCTGCAGTCACCTTCCGACCCCCTTCCTGTGCCAACGTTGCTGTTCTGGGAAGGTGGGCCTGTCCCTTTCCCATCGTCTCCTCTGCCATCTTCTTTCTTCCCAGGACCTTCTCCCCGGCCTGATCGGAAATAGTGGGGAGACTGGGAGCGGTAGATTTTAGAGCGAATGAAGTCTCGACGACCAGAACGCCTCTCCTCAGGGCTCTCGTGACCCCATGACCCCTTCCTGGAGCCTGATCTCTGGGAAGGGCTTCTGGTGCTGCGGCTGCGGTCCCGGCTATAGCTCCGGCTCCGCTGCCAGCTGTGGGCTGTGGTGCTGCGGCTTCTCCGTTTGCTCCGGCTGCGACTACAACTACTGCTGCGGCTGCGGCCCCGGGATCTTGAGCGCTCTCTGGTATGACTCCGAGACCGGCTTCGGGACTGGCTGCAACTGAGGCTGTAGTCGTCATCGGAAGATGAATATTTGTGTCGTTTGGACCGGTGCTTGGAGCTGGCGTAGTCTGAGTCATCAGTGTCATGGGAGCGCTTGGAGTGCCTTCGTGATCGGTCACTATAGTCACTATAGCTGTCATCAGAGTAACTGCGCTGTCTACTATAGCAGCTCTGGTCTGAAGAAGCATCTGAGCTACTTGAGTAAGAACGTCTGGAGGAACGATGTGAGGAATGGCGCCGGCCGGACCGTGATCGGCTATGGGAATGCTCACTGCCCGAGTCCTCCTCCTCTTCCTCCTCCTCCTCGCTGTACTGGGAAGGAGACTTCTGGTGCAGCCGATGTGATGAAACATCATCACTATCCTCATCTCCACTACTGGGTTGACTCCGATGGCTGGACCGGCTGTTCCGTTTGGTGCTAGCTCTTCGCTGGCAGGATGAAGCTGGAGGTTCGCCTTTGTGTTTCCTCCCACCATGATCTTGGGAGCTGCCACCACCTCCACCTTCATCCTTCTTGCCACTGCTCCCTTCCTCAGCTGGGAGGGCTCTCCGCTGGGAATCATCTTGAGCTCGCCGCCGTCTTCTTGGTGGTGCAGGGCTACCACTCCCAGGGGGTTCTGGTTTGGGTCCCCGTTCAGAATCTGCTGGGGCTGATGACTTATTCTTCTTTCGTTTTCGTTTTTTGCGCTTCTTAGACTTTTCCCCAGACTCTACTTTAGAGCTCTTCTCCTCTGGGTCAGCCTTGTGTTTCCGCTTGTGTTTGCTGGATTTTTTGTGCTTCTTTTTCTTTTTGTGTCGGTGGGACTTCCCAGATCGTTCTTTCTTGCTAGGAAGGCTTCTCCCTGTGTCTTCTGTCTCTGACCCATGGCTGCCCCCAGGCTCCTGCTTGTTCAGGCTGCTATAGACGGACCCCGAAGCAGATGCATCCAGTCTGCCTCCTGAGGAATGTTCTACGTTCTCTCCTTTGCTTTTACGTGGCTCACCAGGATCAAGGCCTTGGAGGTGGTCCTTTGAGGAGCCTCCTATGTCCTTTGGTTTTTCTGTCCCTTTAGCTCTGGCATCTTTGTTCCTTGAAAGTTTAAAGTCAAAGTATAAAGGGTTACAACTGTATGAAATGGAGGGTTCTGCCTTGGTGAAAATTAATAGTTCTGATGGCCACTGGAGGGCAGTGCTTTCATCTTTGCTCAAAACCGGAAAGAAGGGACCAGTAGGATGTTTGGGTCCCTCCTGGCTTTCTTTCCCTGCTGGGGTGGTTTGAGAGGTTTCTTTAGAAGGGTTAGACTCACATATTTGGATCTCTGAAGGCTTCTCATTCTGATTCTCTAAGCTCTGCTCACTTACATCCCCTCCTGAGGGCTTCGTTTCAGCTTTGCTTCCAGGCTCTGAGGGCTCAGCCACACTGGTCTCTGTCTGCTGCTCGGAGACTTCACTGACTGCCTTTTCTGCTCCTTGGCTTGCTGTCACCCTGAAGCAGGCTTTAGGCTTAGGAGAACTGCTTTTTTTGCTCTCTAGGGCATTCTTTGGGTGTGTACTATTATCACCTTCCATTTGTTCACTGGCTCTCATGAAGAGTAGGAAGGGAAAATTAGGTTTCACTTTGCAGTGTGCTGGGGGGATGTAATGATAATACTCTGGCTCTGTAGCCCCAGTTCCTTCTTCTCGTTTCATTCTTTTTAACTTAGATAATGTTGAGGCAAGGGACCCTCCATCCTGAGGGTCTTCATCTTCTTTTTTACCATCGAGATTACTGCTACCGTCAGAGTCTCCCACCTTCTGAAGTCCTTGGTCAGATCCCTTCTCATCAGCTTTTGTTCCATCTTCAGAGGTTCCTTCCTCTGCATGGTCCTTGAAAACTGATGCTATTGATTCAAGTTTGACAGGAGCCTTCTTGGCAAAGGAAAATGATACTCCCAATTTTTGCAATGGGGTCCCCAGATTATTCTTAATGCCAAAGCTGACGCCTTGGGAGACTAACCCAGGAGCCTGTGCCAGTCCAGTGGTATTAGTGATTTGTACTGCAGTGAAAGGGCCTCCTTTATCTGTGGAGAATTCAGATCCCAGACCACAAGTGGCACCAGCACTTGTGCCACTATTTGTAGCTGATTCGTCTTTATCATCGTCTCCACCTTCTTCATCTACAGCCACTGTGGTTGGTCTGAACATAGGACCACTTCCAGGTGCACTACACAATGGTTTTGAAAATGAAAAACAAAACAAAAAACAGGTTTAGGGATATATTTCATACTTCTTATAAAATACTTACCTAATGTCCTACCATCCTTTAACAGGTAGGTTTGAAAGACACTGAGTGGTGGTCATCCCTAGCCTTGTGCTAAGGAAGAGAACTCCCTCAGTGAGGGAAAGTCTCATACTGTTAATCCACCAGGCTACACTTCCAAAACTAGACAGTTACTGCTGTTTCTTCCTACTGTGTCTAAATTTCAATTATTTTATCATTACTATCTGGTATGGTCTACCTGTCCTGTATCCATTCTCATTTCTTATTGTATCAGTCTACTCATCAGCATGGTATCAAATGTATGGCGGAATCTACTCGCAAAGTTTGTACTGCACTCTGTTAAAAAAACCCTTAACTCCTTTTGTGCTTTCAAATTTCATTTTTTAAAAAGATGCATATTCTCTGAGTTAAAAATAGTTAGAAACCTCAACAGTGCTATTTTATGGCAGTCTGTGGTTAGTATGTTTATTTTAGAAACTAAGAGTCTGTGCCTAGCTCCTGGGCACCACGACCAAGCATTTGCTTTGGTTTTGAGATATTTTCTGGGCTTTCCATACAATGATACTACCAAGGACCTTCTCAGCTTTGAAAGCAGGGACACTGAGGAGCCTCAAAGCCAGTGTTTAAAACTTCTGTTATGTCTGAAACTATTACAGTGTGTGGATACTTTTTATAAAAGTATCTCTGAAGCCAAAGTGAAGAACTGAAGAGAATTACACATCTATTTGGATGAGGTCCTCATTATCTGAACTATAGATACCAGCTGTCCTAAACTCAGGGACCAAATATATTTGGATAATGTGGTATCCCTGTGCTATCTGAATTGTTGCTATTGGAAGATGGCAACCCAACAGATATTGATAGGAAGAGATACACTGTGTCACAAAACCTACCACACAGCAAAGAAATCCTTGACCTGAATAAAAAGGGGACTGATTTTGATCTTTTGCTTAGTCTTTGCCATATTACTTCAATAATATTTACTAAGGGGTCATGAATTACGCCTAGGACAATGAAATACTTGATGATGAATCAAAACCTTTCCTTCTCTCAAGAGATTATTTGGTCATCTTTTAGGTGTTTATAAAACTGAGAACTAAAAGTCACCTCTGAAGAAAAACATGTATTACAATAGGCCTAGAACTAGAAAGTCGTCTGGTATACATTTTAAGGACGTATCCTTGAAACATGCCCAAGAGGAATGTATTTACTACATAAAGAGCTGCCAAAGAAGGAATCTATAAGCAGTTTAACTCAACATCAGAGTTTATAGGTTAATTCTGTTTCAAGAATTACGCTACATGTGTTCTCTCCCTTCTTCTCCCTCTAAAACACAAGAAAATAAGTAAAAATAGATCCAGAGACAAAAATAAACCTAGTAAGTTCCACAACAAGTTTCTCTTTTTACTGTAACCAGGTCCTTCCTTTGGTCTTGGCCAGTCATTAAAAACAAACATGGGGGCCTAGTCCTTCCGATTGGGGCATATACCTCATAAACCCTCAGATGCTTAAAGATGAGGGTTAAAGTCTCCAGAGTCTGATTGCTTGGAAATTCAGCCCTGGGTACTTTCCATCTAAGGGAAAGTACCAGCCCCAAATTATTAATCAATCACCAAGAACCATGAAGGAACACTCAAGAAGGCAGGAAACTTAGAACTCCCTAGGTTTTAGAGTGCTTAGTACTAGCTGTATAGTACTTAAAAGGCAATTATAACACTCGAATCTGTGCTCCACTACTTTTTGATTATAAAACAATGTTGTAATATATGTGCTTTTCTACAAAAGTATGTTGGAGAATGGAAACAGTAATAATAGCTGTGTAATTTATTGAGCATCTTCTATGTGCTAGGCACTCTTACAAGCACTTTTGATGTAATAACTTAATTATTCCTCACAGTAACTGTAAGTAGATTGTTATTATCATCTCTATCTTACAGATAAGAAAATTGAGACAGAGCTTAATTTACGGTCTCATAGACTGTAGTATATGGCCTCAGAAGAGCATATTCTTAATCAGTATATTAGACTCTAGTGTAGATATGCTTTTAGGTTGAAAGAAAGATCTATTAAAAATTTAAGGATTGGGGTGGCTCCATAGTGTAGTGGTTAGCACGTCTGCTTTACACACAGAAGGTCCTGGGTTCGCACCCCAGGTGGAGCCACGGAACATACCCCAGGCGCACTAGGTCCCCCGGGTGTGCCAAGCCCCAGGTGCACGCCACAAGCGTGTGAGAGAAGACGCCCCTGCCTTCAGAGATCCAGTTCTTAAGGAGAAATGGCAACATCCATAGGTCAGGGGTGGAAGTGGGGGGGGGGGGGGGGGGGGGCGGGAATTCAAGAGGTGGAAAAAATTTAAGGATTATAATTCTCAAATCTCAATTTAAATCTCAAATTATACTCTTAAATCTTAAGGATTATAATTATCTGTAAAACCTTCTTACAGAAAATATCCTTACCATTCGGCTTGTTTTCTTTGCTCTGCCAACTCATGGAGCCGTCGAAGGGCTTTTTCCTGTTTCTTCTCATCCTTGCGGGATCTTGAAGAAACATTTCGGGCAAACTCTCTCTGCTTGAGATCTTTCAATCTCTGAGGTAACAAAAGAAAGGAACAGAGGGTGGGTGATTTAGAATAACTTGGGGATCATGAAAGCAAGGCCTTTAAAATTTATCCTCAATCAATGGTTATAGTGCTAGTGTAGAATACACTGTTATACTCTCTTATGATAACTGAAAACACAATGGCTGCTTACTTTGGGTAAAATACCTTTAGTATCCGTATTTCTAATTAGGATGGCATACCATTTGCTATACTGGGCAAACTTAAATGATGTCAGAAACAACGAGCAAATTTTAGAACACTAGGAGGAAAGAAAAGGGACTATTTAATCATCCGCTCCTCCAGGATGCAAAACTAGACAAACAGAACATGAGATAAACTGTAATAACACAAGCCAAAGAGAACAGAAAGGGGTTAGGCTAGTACAGAAAATTACCCAGGTGTAAGATCTTAAAAAGCAATGTACAGCTTACATGGGGAGGTTATTTTGAGTCAGAACAAATAGAAAGCATACTTTTATTTCACCATAAAAAGGTGCTATTATTTCTTTTCTGCACGAACAGTTTTCCTGTAACTATCAAACAAACCGTCTTCCAATGCTAGCATGTTCAGAGCTCACCAGTCTGACCTCTTTTCTCCTGGTCAGTCTGCTGAAATTATAGAGTAACATATGTAGCTTTTCATTGCTTCATGGCCCTGAGATGAACATCCACGAGATGAAGAAGGAGAATAGAGATAAGTCAAGGATTTATTACTTAAAATCCTGATAAAAGAATGGGTCTTTTATTCTCAGCAGTTACTATATAATTTTCCTTAAAACAACAGAACAATAACCAAAAAAGAACAGTGCTATGAAACACTGGTGACAGAGTGACAGAGTCCAGACATATCTGCAATGAAGACAGAACTAAAATTATTTTCAACACACTAGATAATATAAAAAACAAACCAAAACAAAACACATACATTAGCCTATGCTTTTACAACAGCATTGGGAAAAAGAATTTGACCCAATATAAAGTGGACATTGCTTTGTGGAAAGGCATGAAGTTCAACAGACACAGGAATTTGCTTATCTAATATTTATGAAATGTGTTTTGAATATTTTTGAATTGGGAAGGGAAAAGGGTGGAAAGACACACACAAAAAAAAGGTATACAGCTAAATACACTAGTAGAAAAACTCACTCTTGTGATCTGGGCTCCCAAATTAGAAGGATTTGCTTTCAATACATCAGCTGAAAATGTCACATCACAAAGAAAAAAAAGTAAAAAATAAAACAAGAGTGAAAGAGAAAAAAAAATAAAGCAAGCATTACTACACGAGCTCTCTTAGTGTATCTGCAAACTATTATACTGAACAATCAGGGACAAAGCGATCAACTCTAAAAGGGTTGGGGAGAAGGGAAGCACCTCTACAACACATATATGTGTACATACACACAGACTGACACAGTAATAATCCCTCCTCAATAAATGGAACTAATGCATTTTTCCAGGAAAAATGGTTATAGAACTTTAGGAAAGACAGAACACTATTGTCTAAAAGTAGTTAGTCTTATTTTCATTTACCTTTATTTTGCCAGCTGGCAAAATTGTTTTACTGAGGTTGGCTGCCCAGAATTACAATTTTTATAATAAAAACCACTTCAAGATGGAGGATCAACTATTTTAAGTAAATATGAATTCCAATTTCCTCCTTCTGAAGAGAATGGGGCAGAGAGAAAGAACCTGTCAGGACTATTATAAGATTACTGTAGGCCACAAACCTAGTTTTTTTTCCCCTGCCCCTGAACACTTAATATGCCATCTAGATTTAAATAGAATGTTTTTCATATCTGCTGTCTTTTCTCTAGCAATCCCATAAGCCTGAAAAATCTCCCTGTGCCTAGTTATTTCCTTCCTTCTTACAAATATTTCATCACTTTTATGAATTATTTCCCAAATTAATGGACATTATACAAAATAATATGCATTTTATTAAAGTCTGGAGCCTTGAGAATAAGTCAGAGCTTAGGCTTTCCAATTGTTCGGCAGCCACCTGGTACAATCCTGAAGTTGAAGGATTGTGTCCACATTATACCCTATCTTAAGTTCCTATCACAACATAATTGGAAGTGGGGACGGAAGAAAATGAGATGTCTATAAAACAAATCCAAATTGCAGTCCTTTCTAAGCAAAGCTATTCTGATACTAGATATGGTGAACCAAACAGTCACAGCAAACTTCATAGTCAAGTCTGGGGTCTTAGAAGTAGAATTGGAAACCACAGAATTCTAATCCAAACTTCAGATACAGGGCTTGACAACTGCCTCGAACCGAAAATGTACATTTGAGGTCTCTTTCAGATAAGGACATTCTGATATAAAAATGTATTCCTAACTCCAAATCTCTCCTTCCTACGCAACATCAAACTAAATTCCTCTTACAAATCTCTACTAATCTCTCATAAGAAGATTGGATTTTTCTTCTTTTGGAATTGTCTTATTAGCATTTTGTCATAGCACTCATTTGGCACCCATCATATCTTGCTCTGACTATACTTATTCCTGTCTTTCAGAAAGGCAGTATATATAAAGTTTCAGAGTCAGAAAGACGTAGGTTCAAATCCATTAAGCAAGGTGGTTTCATCTCTCTAAGCTCTAGTTCCCTCATTATAAAAACCGGGTTATCTAGCAATAGATTTATGAGATTAAGTGTCAAATCAATTTAAAGCACTAATATGTCAAAACTGTTCAATACTGTCTCTCCCCTTTTATTGGGGCAAGGACTAGGTTTATCTTTATAAACAACCCTGCTGTGAATGGAGCAATACTAAGTCTACAAAAAGTATAAATGGTTGAATAATTTGACTTAAACATTGACTTTTCTTCAAGTGAATTTTTTTTACCATTTGTAGAAGTTTGATATGAAACATTTTCATATCTCTACTAGGGATGTATTTAAGTTATATAACATGGTTTTCCTAGCTATCACTCTCATACAGTGAGGAAGTCACTTTCTTTAGAGAATTAGTCTAAAAATTTAAGTCCCTTATTTTTGAACAGAATTGGGCCAAATGCCAAAAAAGATACTAACCAGAAACTTCTCTATTTCCTATCTAAAAAGTAATTTTTATAAAGGTCTAAGGCTCTAATTCAGAGTCAAGATTTCCAAAGTTGCCTATTTTATTCCAAAAGGCTACCAAGCCTGGCCATATAAAATTCTCTGTGACCTGTACTTTCACTTTCCTCTTAAATTCTAAAGAAAAACACAACTTTAGATAACTTCTTCAAGGTGAGACTTGACAAGCAACATACCTGACTATTAGAGACAGAGCTCATTTAAGGAGATCAAAATTATAGATGTGCCATCTATCCAAAACTCTTTTCAAAGGCTGAGCAAATTCCATACCATACACAAAAATTCAAGTTAGACTCCAAAGTGGGACAGAGACTAATCTGAATGAATATAATTAATCATTTAAGCTGATTCCAAAGCCACTATGTCCTTATTTCTGAAAATTATAAAGTATCCTTTCGAAGAGCTAATACATTTGTTTATTGAACTATTAATGCTCATTAATAAAAAGTGAAGCCAAATAACACATCTTTAGCTGTGTTATTTCTGAATCAAATATTTGATTCAGAAAAAAGAGACTGAATCTCATTTAAGTGAAAAGGTTTGAAGAATCTGTTTTCCTGAAAAACCAATAGCATGTTTCCAAAAAAGTACACATTTGTGGTACAGAACACAGGAAAAGGAACATTTCTCACTGATTCTGAATCACATGGTAGCTGGGGTTTTCATTAAAATTCTCAAAAGACAGTGGGAAGACCTTAACAAATCATTCAGTGTTTTAAATATCCATCCACATAACTATGGCTCTTGGGGTAAAGACCACTTCAAATATAAATGACATTTCAGTCCTTAAAATACAGCTAAATAGTACTGTGTGGGCAGAAAAATGTCTACTCTAGAAACAAATTCCTACTCCACTGCCCAACTGTAGACAAATTAAATCAGGGAAATGAGAATCTAATATATTTCACCATGTTTTTAATGTTGGTGATAAATTTGCCCACATCATCAATAATATGGAGTGTCAATAGCAAGGAGTGGCACTGTGTTTCAGCTGGGAAGGACTGAGACAAAGATACTTCTATACACTTTTCTCTAACAACGAGACAATAAGGGTGTAATCAAATATTTTTTATCTTTTGGTGCTACTCTTTTCTTTTCCAACAAAACAAATTCTGATGCTAGACGTTTATATTTGTTGAGTATACTAATAATAAATCTGATTACCTTTCTCAAGTACTTTAAATCTATTCTCAATTTAAAGAATAAAAACCACTGTTCTCCAATGTGAAAAAAATTTCAGGCATCGGAAAGTAGGCAGAGAGTATTTCCTATGCCACTAAAAATCCCAAGTTCTAATATATGCTAATTCTAAAGAGAAAACCTGATTATGTCTCTTTAGGGTCAAAAAGATTCTCTATGGTTTTCACTCACCAGATAGCAACCCCACTCTCCCAGAACAGAAAGCGAGGCTTAATTTTCCTTTGTAACCGTGCAAAACACACACCACTGTCTATAGCACCAAACAGATGCTCAATAAACATTTATCAAACTGGTTTCAGTTTGAAAATGAGTTGTTGGGAGAGGAAACACACATACTTTTTTGTATTATCTGTTGGTTATGAACAGAGATGAGAAAGAGGAGTAAAGAAGTGGTGGTTGTATGAACCCCAATCTCTCTTTCTGGCTAAGCATAATCTCGCCATTTCTGAACCTCAACCACTCTCTTTCTCTATATCCATTCCCTTCCTCTATGTCAACAATCCTGCACAACTAAAGTCCGCCGCCTCCTCTCTCTATTTCCTGCCTCTCTCTCACGACATAACATTAATGTGGATCTCCTTTCCCAAACTGGAGTAATCATACTGTAGTTGTTATGTGGCCAAGTTACTCTGATTCAAGGCTCAGTGTCTGATGCTTCTGTGTGAGACCATCCAGGACATCACCATGTGATGTGGGAGGGAAAAGACTGGGAGAGAACACAGAAGTCTCAGCATTAAAGTACTTAGGAAAGGAAGATTATAGTTGAATGATTAAGGAAGTCCAAGTTACTGGATGTTAGATGTAAATTCTTTCTTTTAGCACATGCATATCATCAGTAAATGATAAAAATGAATTGTATTCAGTAGGAGAAAAAACAAATGTTTGGTAACAAAACTAAACATTAATGCTGATTACAGATACTGAAAAAAGTCACAGAAAAAGAGAAGCATACATTCTTTTTGGTAAGAGTAGTACTATTAGTCATTTATGACAACTTACCTTTTATGCCCAATTATTTTGCAAGGTAATGACTATTAATATCATTTAGTGAATGTCAAATTAATGCCATAAAATCACTGCAATATTTGCTTTGTTATGTTCAAAAATTTAGCAAAAAGTCTTAAAAGTATGGTATCGTCTTTAATAGTATCAGGTGTGCCTGCTTTAAAATTCTCTCTCTCTCTCTCTCTCTCTCTCTCTCTCTCACACACACACACACACACACACACACACACAAAACCATCACCACCACCAATATTTAAGCTGCATCAAGGCTTTAAAAATAATTTTACTGAAATATAATTCACATACCATAAAATTCACCCATTTAGAGTATAAAATTTAGTAGGCTTAGTACATTCTCAGAGTTGTACAACTATTAACAACTATCTAATTTTAGAACATTTCCATCACCTTCAAAAGAAACTCCATACCCATTAGCAGTCACTCCCCATTTCCTCCTTCCACCCAGTCCCTGAAAGCCTAACTTATAGATCTGCTTATTCTAGATTTTTCATATAAATAAAATCATGTAATATGGGGGTCTTTTGTGACTGGCTTCTTTCACTTACCTTATTTTCAAGGTTTGTATGTGGCATATCAGTAAGCCATTCCTTTTTATTGCCAAATAATATTCCACTGCAGGGATATACTACGTTTATTCATTCCTCAGTTGATGAATATTTGTCCCCCCCACCTTTTTGGCTATTATGAATAATGCAGCTATAAACAATCTTGTACAAGTTTTGGTGTGAACATATATTTTCATTTCTATTTGGTATATACTGGTCATATGGTAACTCTATTAACATTTTGAGAAAATGCCAAACTTTTTTCCAGAGGGGCTATACCATTTTACAACCCCATTAGCAATGCAGTAGAGTTCTAATTTTTCCTTGTCCTCTCCAACATCTGTTAATGTGTCTTTTTAATTTTAGCTATCCTAGTGGATATAAAATGATATGCCATTGTGGTTTAGCGGATAACAAGTCTTAAGTATATCTACATAGTCCTCCAGGTCACGTTTGGAGGTAAAGATTTGCCCTCTATGTAAAATTTGAAGGAGCATAATTCAAAAGAACTGCTTGGGCCCAAAGCAAAATGGAACAGCAGCATCCCAGCTGAGCTCTTTTTTCAGCACTGTCACTCACAAACATCATTCATTATTCCTTAAGTTGCTTTAATTTTTCAAGTTACAATAGAATATACAGCCTCCTACTAGGATCTCCACCACAGTACATCACTGTGATGAATATAAGAGACAGCAGGTCCTCGAATAACATTGTTTCCTTATAATGTTGATGAGGGAAAAAAGAAATCAATTCCCCGCAGGGGCCACTGTCTTGTGTGGAGTTTACATGTTTTCCTCATGTCTGTGTGGGTTTTCTCCCACATCTCAAAGATGTGCACATGAGGCAAATAGGCATGTCTAAATTGTACCAGATAGAGTGAGTATGGGTATGGGTGAGCCCTGTGATAGAAGGGTGTCCTGTCCAGGTGGGGTCCAGCCTGGCTCCCTGAGCTACCAGGACAGAACTGAACTGAAAATCAGCAGGTTGGAAAGTAATTATCTTACTTGTTTTTATTAATCTTTCTTAAATGTATAGCTCACAATTATTTCAGTGTTTAACATTATAAGTGTTTTGGGTCTTTATTTAGAAGTTTGGTGATGTTTCTGTGAACATCCTATACGCCATAGGAACTTAACTTGTTTATATCAATTAGCCTATGGTAAAATTGGTTTTGTTATAAGTCGTTTTGCTTAAAGTTGCAGTTTCCAAGAACCTACTGATGATGTTAAGTGAGGACTTATTGTACGGGGGGCAGAAAACAGGGTGAAAACTGCAGAACCTAAATAAGGTAAAATCATTTTAATTCAAAGTTGGATTGTTTGCCAAGATGAAGAACAAAGTCAGAAATACACAGTAAGAGAATACAGGGTTTACCAGAAACCGTAGCTCTCAAAAGGTCTATTTAGGGTCACCCCTGCTCACAACAGCAGACAGCTTCCTTAAACAAACACGGTGTTTTCCAAGATTAACTGGGTGTTTTGATAGCTGAGCATAAGTCTATTCCCAAAAAAAGCAGAGGTGGTGAGTATGTAAGATTTAATAGGTGAAAAGCCTCAAAGCATGCTGTTTTTTGAAGATTGGCCAAAGGTTGTCAATTCTCTTATTAAGCAAAATAGTCCCAAAGAAAATGGTAACCATAGTGGTACCAAGAATCACCAAAGCTAAAACTTTCATCTCTCTGCTACAGGTTATTAAAATAAAACTACAATATTCTCAAGTTTTGAGATGTATTTCTCTCTTCACAACTGCTTTGATTTTCAAAGCATAATCTCTTCAGGGGTGAATTATGCTGTTTAAGTTAACATTTATGAAGCTTGGGGATTCATTAAGAACTTTATGATTTTCCTAACCTATTTCACATCTTTATGATTTTCTAAAGATAAATATTCTACAAAGACCCAAAATACAGAGTATCTATGGAATATCTTCATCGGTATCTGATCTTAGTGGTTTCGCTTCTTAGAAAGGTCATTTTTATTTTAGCTTTAGAATTATCTTCTTTTACCTTGCCTTTTTTATTTACTTCTGTGTTTTCCCCCCACTGAATATCAAAGTAGCACTGAAAAAGGAACTCAGTCTGCATTTCTTCAAATATGCAGTGGCTTGCCAGAGGTCCAATTGGTTTTGATGTACTTATTGTCCTGATGCCATATATGCCAAGCATACAGAGGATCAAATGTTATAAAATATCTTGAGAGGCAAAAACCCAACCAGTAAACAGTGAAACTGCAAATGGAAAGTGACCACTCCAAATGTGAATGAAATCTGTAAGTGATCATTCCTTCCATCACCATGGAATTTCTTAGGAAATATTTAAATTCAGAACTTACTTCATTTTGGGGTAATGAGAAAAACTCTAAAATTTCTGCTCCCTGGTAATGTACATTACTGGGTACTGAAATAGTCAACTAAAAATAAGAAACCCTATCAAAAAGCAACTGTAACAGTTCGAAGTTAACTAAATCAGGCAGTAACAGATTCTATTCTGAACAATTTAAAGTAGGGAAGTTACTGATGGCTGCTACAGGTTTAATCTGTTTTATTAGTACAGCTACATAAAACTCAGGAAATCGCTACTTTTACAGGTGAAACTGACCCTGGTATTAATGAGACTTCAGTCTTTTCAAAAAATGTAAGAAAGTACAGGTGTTTTCAAACTGAAGCTATTTTAGCAGAAAGCAGAGGCAGGCTGAAAGCATTCTTTCCTTTGACCTAGATATCGATTCTTTCTACAAGTTAAAAGAATTTCTCAAAGCTGCTTTACAGTATCGGATTTTGATAATTAGATCAAACTAACACAGATGGTTTTGAAATTGCAAGGAAGTTAGATCCAACGCTATGGCAGCTTTTCAATGTGCTACTTCCCCAGTGTCAGAACCTGTGGGAGCCTGTGCTGAGAGGAAGGAAAGGTATAAGCTTGGGTCACAAACTCAATTATTTGTTTGGAGGAGTTTGGCAGGTAATATAATGAGTCACATAGGTTGATATAAGAGAAGATGAAGTGGAAACCACAGCTAATTGGAGTGAGTGCATGCATGCCTTTCCACAGCTAATTGGAGTGAGTGCATGCATGCCTTTCTAAAGAGATAGCAACTACTCAGTGTTAGTCAACTGTTATGTTAAAATGTAGGCCCAATGTTCTCAGATATTTCACATTTTCAAAATAAGCCAAAGCCTGAATTATATAAAAATCTCATTTTTAATAATTGGAAATCAATTGAAATTAAAGGGGAAAAAACTAACACCACAAAGGCCAGACAATTTGTGATCTCTGGTTTATGTAATAGAGGCTGGTGAGGAGGCTCCCAGTGGCACTAATAAAAGAGAATAAGATTGGAAGAATCCTGAGTCGGTAAAAGGGCACCAAGAAAGAAAAACAAAATCGCAATAATAAAAACATGTTAAAATAAGGCACTGAGTTTTACAAGGCATACCCCTGAAGATGTCAAAATGTATTAAAATTATCACTTTAAAGCAAGGGTTAAGCTGTTACGAGAGCCAAAATGTCTAATTGCCTTTTCCATCTTTGAAGAAAGAGCTGTGTATTTGTGTTTTAATGACTTTCTTCATGAAATAGCTTAGAAAACTTGAGGAAATACTGAGAGCCCCCCCACCCCAAACAACCAACCACGAAGGTGACCACGTAGCTCCTTTTTAAGAGATTATTTGTGTTTAATGAAGATAAGGGCATGTTCAGAATCCTGTCTATGCCAGTAGCTACCACTAATGGAATAAATTATTTCTCTGGAAAATTTTAATGGTGAAAATTTGATGGAAGATGCGAACTGGGGATTACTAACATAGGGTTGAATGTACTTACCTATTATCTCAGATTCATAATAATCCTGTGTGCCTTCCTGGAAGACAAGACAGGGTGTCTTTATGATTTTAAAGCATAAATTTGGAAAATGGTAGGTCCATTTGTATGGTAAGTTCATGTCCATCAAAGAGGAATGAAAATTAAGACCTACGTCCTCTTAGGGGTTATTTAGCTGTGTTGTAGCACGATCAGTTAAGGCCTCCTTAGAAATTATAAGTGTAGGGAAGTAGGGAAGAGTAGAACTATAAAAAATTTAGTACTGTGCATTTTTTGTTTATATATTAATAGCATTCTGTTTCAAGATTCTATCATTTGCACTGTAAGCAGTAAAAAGATGAAAAAGCCTATATTTCAACAAAATAAAGAACACTCCACCAAAAACAAACAAAATAACAAACTCATACTACATCTGTTTTTTTTTTTTTAATACCTAGATGGGCTTTTGATCAAGGTGAAAAAATAAGCTATCAGAAATCGTAGCAGCTAAAGATTTTCCCCATACCATGGATCACAGATATATTCTATATTAATGGATGAAATAGTCCATAAGTTCTCTATAAGAAATCCTTAATTTTGTATTTTCATTTTGATAATCTAAAAAAGGGTAATAAATGAATATTTGGGACCATCTAGGTGAGCATTCTATAAAATGTTTACAACATAACTAGAGAGTTAAAATAATAGTGAATTGTTTGTATCAAGCAAAGGCCAAATGATATCACAATACCATATATATTTGAAAGTTTTCAGTAGTCCCAATAAAACAGTGTTTCTCAACTTTAGCACTACTGCCTGACATTTTGGGCCAGATAATTCCATGTTGCAAGGAGCTTTCCTGTGCATTGTAGTATATTAAGTAGCATCCTTGACCTCCACCCACTAGATGCCAGTAGCACCATCCCCCATAGTTGTGATAATCAAAACTGTTTCCAAACATTGCCAAGCATCTCCTGGGGGACAAATTCTCCCCAGGTGGAGAATCACTGTAATAGGAAAAATAGTAAGAGAACTGAGTCAAATCAAAGTGCACAGGAGAAAAAAAATGTCAAATTCAAATGAACCAGAGATGTAATAATTTCTGCTACTCTCAAGTTGAAAGCGACATCACTAAAACATTAACAAACATCACATTAATGATGTCAATGTGAATTTTATTAGTTCAATATTAAATTTGTATATCTGTTTTGTTTTGATAGATATTTTCCCCTTAAAAAGCAAGAATATACATTATTCAAATTCAAATTATACTTCTCCTGGTTTATTCTTTTCTAATTGAAACTTTATTCGAGATGTCTCATCAACTAAAAATGTAACCTTTCTAAATGTCCTTTTGGAGTTTCCTCTGGAGTCTTTTTATTAACTAATCACAACACTTAATTGTAGAAATGCTAAAGAGCCCCAATAGGTGGATGTGTATTTAGATGCTAAATGTTTTTGTTAATTTCATTAAAAAAAAAAAAAAAAAAAGTCCAACCCAAAAATCTGAATTATGTATACACTGAAAAGTTGGAAAAGTTACTGAATAAGTATTGTTCACTGTTACATTCTTCTTGACAGATGATTCTTTCAAGAAGTAAGGTTAATTGCTCAGATATCTTGTCCATATATATGCTCTCAATTTCTTCTTCAAATCAAGCAGAGCTAACAATAGATTAAAACAATGTCCAAGGTACATAAAAAGTTGAAAAGCTGTCCTAAATACTATTCTATCAGTGGAAGGCTCTTAAAATAGATTAGGTGTGGTTAAAAATGTAGAAGAGACGGTTGCGCAACAAGCTTAAAAACTATCCCTGTGCTAATAAAAGTAAAGCTTAGTTGAAGCTGCCTTCTACCTGTGCTCTGAAATCTTTTGGTTGGTTGAAAGATGAAGCAAAGGTTAAAAAAAAAAAAAGTTGGTTCAACAGGTGTAGCTTAAGAGAACATTCCAGCAATAAATCCTACGAACTTAACAAACACAACTATGTATCCCCAAAGACCTAACAAGTTCTGCTAAAGTCACACAAGATCAAATGGCTCAAAATTCTTTAATAAGCTAGAAGTGTTCTAAAGATTTAAAGATTAATTTCTGCCTTCTAAAATCCCCCAGGGGAATTACTGCAGGCTTCTTTATGCCAGTAACTAGTTATGCAGTTTCTTTTCTAAATCAATAAAATAAAAAGATTTCAAAGAAAGCATACTTCATTTTTCAGCAAGCTCTTCAACATGCAGCATCAGAGTTTTTTGTTAAAGTTAAGACAGCATCTAATTTTATTTTCCTTCGCAAGATTTATTTACCTTCTAACAAAATGACTTACTGATAGGAAAGGGTAGCCATAAAGTATGAATTCTTTTCTACAGAAGATAAAATGACCAGTCTAGGATAACAGTTTAAGGTGTAACATGTTCAGAAAGAGGAAGAAAGAAAAACAAAGCTCCCAGTGATCCTCAGTTAAATTACCAAATCAAACACAAATCTAGAAACCACTCAAAATAAAAAACTTTATGCAAGGTTTACAAAGCTCACAATTCTTCACTCTATATAAAATCTTGGAAGGAGGTGGTATAAGTCAGGACTTCTGTCACTGAAAAATATCAAGTATATCAGATGACCTCAGATAAAGATCGACAAACACACGAAACCAGAGTCACCAAGTTTTTTGGGTTCACTCAAAAAATTCAACAGTTATAACAACAAATAAAGTATCTTTTTCTTTGTTAGCAAATAACTATTCCTCACCTGCTTGTGTGCATGATCATAAGAGTTGATATGGTTGTCGAATTCCTGATGTTTCTGATATTGCTTATCACAGAGTTCACAGTAAAAGTTGGCTCTGAGATCTTCCAACGCTTTGGCAATTGCCTTCTCTTTGTCAACATAATCCTGTAAAAACCACAAAATACAAACAAAAAATGAACTTGGTAGAATTTTATGTGAATGTTGTAAAGAAGTAGTCTTACCTGAACACAGAAAAAAAGGACTTCTCATAAAATTTAGTGGTACCAGTAAAAGTCAAATGAAACTTAAGTGGCAATTTGGTGGAGTAATTTGTGTGCGACTGGACTAAAATTGTCTTCAAATAAACAAATGTTCAAAAGAGTTTAATTATACTTTCCCTTTTGGCAGTATGGTGGACTAGATATTGTAGCATCCCTTACCCCTACCCCTGGCTTGAAAAAATCCAACCAACCAGATATTTAAAACATAATTTTTACTGCATTGCGGGAAGCATAGAAGGATAAGTAAATCCTTAAGAGGGCAATGGGAGAAAAATGACAAAACAGAAGAAACAAAATTACCTATGATCTGAAACTGATAAGCAAGGGCCCTCCTTAGGACATGTGGGTGACCCTGGAGCTTGAGGTTTAAGTAAGGCGGGGAGCTAAACTTGACAAGCCTAACCTAATTTGCAAAAGAACCTGGAGTTGGGCTGGAAAGATCCCAGGATTTCTGGGTCTTGGCACAGGAATCAAAAATACTCTTAGAAAACATACTAAATTTTGGCCCTAAAAATTTTCCTAGATTAACAAAATATATGTTAGGATCAAAGATTAGTACACACACAAAAGGAAGTAAATTTATCACAAGCTAGAATCACAGGAAATAAACAATAGATTTAGACATGCAAGACTCAGAATAGTTTGTTATAGAATATAAAGTAACCATAAAAATGTTTAAAATAGAAAATGAAATTACAAAAGTGAGCAAATATAAAACATTAAAAAACAAAAACAAAAAACTAGGCAGACTGCAGAAAGAACCAAATGAGACTTCTACAATTGCAAACCCAAATGTAAAAAAATAAACAAAAAAATTCATCAACTACTTAGGGGACAGGTAAAAAACAGACTAGATACAGCTCAAAAAAATGTAGTAGGGTGGTGAAAATGTTCTGGAATTACACTGTAGCAATGGCTGTACAATCTCACGAAATATACCAAAAACCACTGAACTGTACACTTTTTAAAAAGGGTGATTTTTATGGTATGTGAATTATATCTCAATTAAAAAGATGTAGTAAACTGGAGGACAGACTGAAATTAAATTGTTCCACAGAGACAAGGAAACAGATAATATGAAAAAGAGGTTAGGGGTAACAGAGAACAGAGTAAGAACGTTTACGTATAACTGAAATCTCAGAAAAAGAGTAGAGAGCACAGATGAGCAAAAATTATTTAAAGATATAATGGCTGAGAATTTTTCCAAATCAATGAAAGATATTACTCCACAGATACAGGAAGCACAAAGTATACCACACAGGGTATATAAAAATATGCACCTAGACATGCTCTAAAGAAATTACAAGGGACCAAAGACAATAAAATCATAAAACCATCCAGAAAAAAATTAAGATTATCCACAATCAGACTGACAGCAAATTCAAAAGCAACAACAGAAGGTAGAATATATGTGCTTCAGTGTGCTGAGCAAAGATACATTTTTACTTATATACCAAATGAAAATGTTTTTCAGAAATGATGAAATAAGGCATTTCCAGAAAACAGAGTTTACCACCAACGAATTAATCAAAAAAGAATTCTTAAAGCAGTATTTTGAAACCACGGATTGTGACCCATTGGTGCGTCATGGCGTTAAGTAGATTGTAACATGCATAAAAAAGAAAAAAATAGAAAAAATATAGTGTATTTCACATAAAGGTAAATACTGTCTTATAAAACATTTGTTTCAGTTGTGTGTGTGTGTGGTTGCAATACTAAACATATTTCTTGCTATGGACTTGCAAGTCACTGTTTCAACGATGTACTTTATAAAGAAAAGAAAAATGAAGCCAGAAAAATATCTGAAATACTAAAAGTGAATGGTAAGCAATGAAATTAATAAATATATAGAGAGTAACACCACCACCACCACCACCACCACCTACCTGGCAGGATGGAAAAGCGATGAAAGCAAAATGCTAGCTGACATAACCAGGTATAATGGGAGAGGGTGTTCAAAGTTCAAATGTTCTAGAGTCCTTCTAATGATTGAGATGGAGTTAACATTAGACTTTGTTAAATTAAATATAATTTGTATTAAAATCCCAAGGGTAATTATTAGAATAGAAATAGTAAAGGGGGAAGGAATAAGAAAACTTCTTTATAAAGAATGAACAGAAAGACACAGGAAAAAAATACAAAGATAGCAGAAACAGATTTATGAGTACAAGAAATGTAAATGTACTAAAAAACTGTTAGAAAAACAAAATCTAACTATACATGCTGATTATGAGATACCTCTAAAACATGAGGACTTTGAAAGTTGAAAGAAAGCTGGAGTAACTATATTAACATCCAACTGTTTTTAGACTTTAAGATAAAAAAAAAATTACTTGAGGCTGTGGTCAGTTATGGAGTTAAATATTATGAGGTTATCTTCCAAATACACTGCTCTGTTAATTCTGAAATGCCAACACAGTTATATTGGTTATCCATGAGTCTTAATGAGGTTCTGGCTCAAAATTGTGGGACTGACCCAACGAGGTGGTCCAACATACCTCAGCAGCTCCACTTAAAAACTAGATATCAAAAGACATCTCAAAGCAAGTTGAATATATTCATTTGCTATAAGGTAGCACAGAAGAATGAGAAAGAGAAAGGAATGAGAAATGATTTAATACTTGCTAGCCTTTTACAGCAGGGTAGATGCATTACTCTCACAATGAGTACCTCTTTTTAGTTAACAGACCTAAGAGAAGTCTCAATCCAAAGGCTTCTAAAATCGGCCTTTCTTCTATTCAGTGTTCTATCTTTTGGACACATTTTCAAAACCCTCTCTCCACCTTTCTCACAGGAGCTACTGAATCAGTAAGCAAGAAAAGGTTGCTGTATTTTGTGGAATGCCAGTATTAAACTATTTTGGACAAATTTATGAAAACAAGTGAATATAAAACACATTAAGATATCTGCCCTTCACAGTAATTTTCTCTAAGCACTGTGGGCAGTTTCATGTTGTCTGGCTGTTAAGCAACTTGTGGATATTCTTCCTTATCAGAGCTGGTTTCCCCAAGATAGAAATCAAAAAGTTTATTTCTCCAACCTCCCTTAAAACTAAGGTACAGACTATGATCTACCCTTTTCCTGTCAGATCCATCTACGAGACTTCGATTTAAAAGTGAGCAGTATGAAGTTGCAGGTACCAAGGAGAATTTATCTTCTAGTAATGGTGACTGCAGAAGCACATTTTAATTTTATCTTGGCTTTCACTTAATTCTACAGAACATCTTAATAACATTAATAAAGTGTGTGCCTGAAAATAGGGTACACATCTTCTTAAAAAGTACTCACAGAACATTCACCAAAAAAGACCGTATTAGGCTACAGAGAAAACTCTAATAAATTCCAAAAAGAAGAAATAACATAAGCAACATATACGACACAGTATAATGAAACTAGAAATTAACATTTCAAAAAAGGCCTTACTACAAATCTGAAACTGTACAACTTTTAGGAAAAAATTACAATGACTACACTATATATCAATATATACAGGCTACAACTGCAGCTGTGGCTCAAGAAAGACACACAGGTTTAACTACTTAAAGCAAAAAAATATAAACACAAATAAAGGCTACACTCTGGAGAAACTCTTATACAGGTACATGCATACCAGGAAATATGATTCCATTTAGATAAAGCTTTAAAAAAAAAGTAAAATAAAACGATACATGTTTAGGGCTACAAAACACGTTGTAAAACCATTTTAAAAACCTAGGGAAAATAAAAGAGTAGATAACACTTTCTAACTCATTCTATGAGACCAATATTACACCCTGATATAAGGACATCACAAGAAAACTAGAGTAATATCTTATGAATATAGATGCAAAAATCCTCAAAATGCTAGCAAACTGAATCCAGTAGCACATTAAAAGGATCATATACCATAACCACAACTAAGTAGGATTTATCCTAGGAATGGAAAGTTGGTTCAACATATAAAAATGAATCAATGCAATACACCATATTAATAAAGGGGCATGGGATTCCACATGACTTTTTCAATAGACGCAAAAAAAGCATTTTACAAAATCTAACCCTTTCGCTAACCTCTCCTGCTTTGTAAAGCTCAGAGATATAAACGGTTGTCTCCACCCTTGAAATAGGGACTAGAAAAACTACAATACATCATCACTCACTATTCTCTTGAAAGCATCAAGAAATTCATCATCTACCAGTGTATAAATGGCAAGGGTTATATATAAGAGGTTGAAATTTCCAACCAGAGTCATTATGGACCTAAAGAATTTACACTTTCCACTCATAGCAGGAATGCTTAGCTTAGGTATTAACATTTTAAAACCAGTTCCTATGAAGTTCTCAGGTCTTCAATTAAATACCTGAGGCTCTAGCAAAAGCACATATGGAATTGCCTCATAATTGCCTTTAAAATCCAAGATACAAGAAACTTTCACAGAGGATGAGATGATAATCAAAACTGCAAACCACAGGAGAAAAACCACTGTAAAAGTCAGAACATTTAGAATATTAAAAAAAAAAAAAAAAAAGGCAGAAATAGTAACCAAAAGGTAAAAAACAGGGCATTTATTAAAAAGGAAAAAAACAAGGCATACTGAAAAAACAATAAAGAGATACTTTATGAATTAAAAAAAAGCACTGATTCTCAATAAAGCTGTTTTTAAAAAAGTCACTGGTTTGTAATAAAACAGTATTTATAAATGTTAATTGCAGAATATAGGTGGTAAGTATATGGGTATTCACTGTACATACAGTTCTTTCCATTTTTCTGTATGCTCAACAGTTTTCATAATAAAGTATGAATAAATAAAGTTGAGGAAAGTATTAATGAAATGAAAAATAAGAAAATGGTAAGTTAGGTAAAGATGGAAGTGAATCCTCTATACTATCTTCTAGAAGTATTTTTTCTTTTACATTTAAATCTTTAATCTGTCTATAACTGATTGTTGTATAACATGAGGTTAAGAAGTCCAAATCTATTATTTCACATATGGGTAACCAACCGTCTTAGAACTTTTTATTGAAAAGGTTATTCTTTACTTCACTCATCTGCAATACCATCTTTGTCTTATCCAGTGGTCAAATATGTAAGGAAAGGTCTGTGTCTGGGCTCTCTTTTTTGTTCCATTGTTCTTTCCTTGTATTAATACCACATTGTCTTAATTACCATAGCTTCATAATAAATTTTGATAGCTGACAGGGCAAGTCTTTCTATCTTTTGATATTGATTGCATTAAATGTATAGAAAAATTTGGGGAAAGCAGATTTCTTTATAATACTGAATCTTCTAATTCATGAACAAATTATTAAAAATTTCACTTTTTATTCATTATTCTTTAATGCCTGTCAATGTTTTAGAACCCTTGCCCCAAGTCCACATCTCATTAGATCTATTCCTAAGTACCTCATATATATTTTTGCTATTACAAATGGTGACATTTTTGTAACCTTTACTAACTCTTGTGTACAGATATACAAATTCAATGATTTTGTACCTAGCATCCTGCTAAACTGTCATTAATTTGTGTGATTTATCTGTATATTCTTTTAGATATCTATATACATAAACATACCTGCAAACAAAAACAGTTTTATCTCTTCCATTCATCTATATTTATGTTTGCTTCTGCCTACCTTACTGTGCTGCTTAGGACCTCTGGCACAGTATTTAATAGAAACACTGACAGCAGGCATGTCTCATCTCAAAAGGAGAGCTTTCAACTTTTCAATATTAAGCATGATGTCTCCTACATGGTTTTGGTAGGCATTCTATCTGGTTAAGGAAAGTCCTTTATCAAGTTGGACAAGACTTTTCATCATGAATGAATGCCGAATTTCTTATATTGCTTTTATTTTTCTGCATCTATTGAGATGATCATATAATTTTTTCCCTTTAATCTCTTAACATGGCTGACTATATAATTAGATTTCTAGCATTAAAGCAATCTTGCATTCCTGGGATAACCTGGTCACATATCCTAAATTGGTCCTGGTGTTTGCTAGTGTTTGAAGATGCGCACCTGTGTTATAAATCAGTGTCATATAATTATCCTTCTCATACTATCCATAGCAGGACTTAGCATCCAGGTGGTACTAGTCTCTCATTAAATGAACTGGGAAATTTTTCTTCATTTTCAATTCTCTGGGAAGATAAGAAATTGCTGGTTAGGACTGAAGTTATTGCTTTTATGAATTTTAATAGAACTCACTAGTAAGGTTACTGAGATTTAAGGAAATTTTTTTTAACCCACACATTCAATTCATATAATAGTTATAGGATTACTAAAGTTTTCTATTTCTTTTTGAGTTCATTTTATTTCAACAAGTTGTTTTTTAGAAATTTGCTCACTTAAACCTAATTTTTACATCCAATGGAATAAAATTATTTTTTAGTGCCTGCTGCATCTGAAATGATTTTTCATTACTGATAGTGGTTTTCTATGTTCTTTTCTTTCTTAATATCATCACAAGTACATTTGGCTTTGTTGTTTCATTCATTTCTGTTCTTTATTATTTCTTTCCTTTTATATTCTTTGGGTTTATTCAACTATTCTTTCTTTCCTAAGAAAAATGTTTACTTCACTTATCTCCTGCCATTCTTTTTTTCTAACCTAAGTATTAAGGATATATATTTCCTATCAAACATCAAATTGCTTTAGCTTATCCTACAAGTTTTGATAAGTGGTGCTTTCATCTTTCAATTCAAACACAAGGATTTTTCTATTACCTTTTTTTAAATTGATTGCTTTATAGCCTGATTTCAGTTCTTTGAAATTTGTTGATATTTTGTTTATGACATAGGATATAGTAAAAATTTTTGTTTAAATAAATATTCCATGTATGTTTGAAATTTTTATTTTCAAAGTGATTGGGCACATAGTTCTTTATAACCATTAGGTGAAATTTATTAATTGGTCAAATCTTCCAAATATCTTTGCTGATATTTTCCCTCTACTTCTATCAAATACTGAGAGGTATATCAAAGTCTCCCACCATTGTGGTGGCTGTAACATTTCTCCTTGTAGTTGTCAGATTTTGCTTTATATATATACATACATACACACATATTTTTGCTTTACATATTTTTTATGTTAGAATAGACTTTAAAAGATAAATCTCCTTTCTCTTCCCACTTTAAGTATCATGACCAACTAGGCTTCTATAATGATAATCTTAGCCAAACCTGTTTCCTATCTTAAAATTTACCTATTTTTATGGTAGAGATTGGGCATACTACATCTTGAAAAACATGTTCCCTAGTCAGTCTTTTTGAAAACTAAATTATAACATGTTCTAAACTTTAGTTTTCTACAACTTAGCCCTTAAAAAGGAAAATACTGAAGTTCTCAATTTGTTTGTTCCTCTTAAAACGCCTCATACCTAAAAAAGGGCTTATCAATAGGTATCGAGCTCTCAAAGAACTCCTAACAATATTTACTACTGTTACTATCTACTGTGTACCAGGCATTGTATTTTCAAGCACTAATGAAATCTTCCCAACAGACTTATGAAGTGGGTATTATTATCTCTTTAGTTTTTACAGAGGCAATAAATAAGAAAGTAACAGAAACTTGAGATCTACTACTAATCACCACCGAATGTCAAACAAATGCTGTCATTAACAGAGATTCTTTTCATCAAAAATGATTATCTCTTTTAGTGTGAGCACTACACATGCAAGAAAGGTTTCATTTAAGTACCTTGTACTTCTGTCTCAATTCTTCCGTGTCTTCTTTTTCCACTTCTAGGACACGGCGCCGTTCGGTAGCATCTTCGGCATAATCGAGCTTAACAAAAACAGATATATATATTAGTCTTAATTCCTGAAGTACCTCCAATTAGCTATTTTTAAAAAGTCATGTGCACAACTACAGTGCTGTATGAAAATAAATAACTGTAATTTTGCTCAGCAACCTCTTGCTTTATTGTTACCCCACAGAGAAAACAGCATGCAAAATAGTTCATTAATCCTTTCATGCATGTGGTTCGCAATGGGCATATTTTTTGATGATAATAGACTTTAATTCAGTGATGCCAAAAAATTAGGAGTAAATGGAGAAAATATTTTAGGCAATGAAAACAAGATATTACAGCTGTACACAGCCATTGACATGAGCACTAGGGTCTCGGTTTAAGTCTGATCTTGCCTTGCTGCATAATCCCGGGCAAACCACTAAACTTCTTCATGCCCCTATTAAACAAGGGTTATTATCTGCCACCTACCTGCCTCAAAGGCAGCACTAAATAAAAATGTAAAATATATTCTAAAATTTCCAAAGAAAAATATTAAAATTACATTCTAATAAACATATTTTTGCATTAGCATCTGAATTTGGAATTAGTATCAATTTTAAATATCCCATAAAATAAGTGAGCTAAGGAGATCAATTTACCTCCATTTCCATGCGACCCATGCCCATGACATCATACTTGACAACAATTGGAATGGGATCTGTTCTCCCTGTAACAGGAACACATAATCAAGGTAAGATGTGAAGCTAAGCCAACAGCTCACTTTATATATTGGGTTTTGGGTGGTTAGAGATCTTGCCTTGGAGTGCAGAGACCAGAAAGCTACAGTGAACCAAACACAAGCCATTCTCACAGCTTACAACCAAACCTACCTCTCCCAGTTTAAACCTGACTAACCACCTTGATTGACTTTCCAGTTGAGGATAATTCCAGATTACTACAGCAAAATTAAATAATGCAAAGCACTTCTAAGCATTGGCACCAAGAGGTTTAAAATAACTTTTCATCAAGTATCACTTTACTCTTACTGTCCACTGACATCCTCCCACACATACTTTTAAAACTGGTAATAAATATCAAAACTGACATGCTTAAATCAAAAAAGCACAGTTTTAAACATGATACAGAAAAACTCTGTAACTGCAACTTAGTATGTTTAATATATATTTTGTTTTCAAAAGATGCTTTATAGTTAAGTGGGACCATGAAAAATTTAAATAAAAAGCAACAGTTAGTTGCCCTTAGGAACAAAGAAGAGTTTTTCTTTTGAACTGGTGCCCTGAGGTCCCATTTTCCAGAGTGGATTTAACACTGGCTATGGCAATCGGTAAGCTGTGAAAAGGACTAGTTGCGAAGAAAATTGACTTTAAACTAATTGATCTATGCTGGAGATTTTTAAAAATATATATTTAATCCACTCATAACCAGCCAAACAAAGCAAAATGGGGCAGACAAGCACTTTACTACCACAGCTGTTTTACATCACAACTTGCGCTGTTTATTGTGATGTAAGCCCACTGAAAAGAGGACTTACCTTATCCGTTGTACACCTTTAGTGAAAAAACACAATGTTTACTTCCCTCATCATTTCACTCAGGCTGGTGTAAACAATTGTTTTTTGTTTTTATTATACACACATATATATTATACCCTTGGGCTAAAAGTTGAGTTTTATCAGGCTAAATGTGAGGTGTCACTAAAACCAAATTAAAAAGCAATAAAAAATGCCATGATCATGACTGGATTGGGTCATGGAGAATAAAAAAGAAACTGTTTCAAAGTGACCGGCAATCACTTATATCTAGTTGCTCTATTATTTGTGGGATTACTTTTTAATCCTTAAAAAATAATAAAAAATAAATTCAGAAGTTTAACTACTTATCACCAATATCTCATTATTTTTAAACAATAAAGAAGATAATTAGGAATAATTATCATAGTGAAAAAATGTTTAAGTAAATAAAGAACATCTCATGCCAGAAAAAAGAAAAAAGTTCTAAAATACAGCCTGTTTTTGGATACCATCAAAAACTACCAGTTAAAATGAAAATGCACTACTACCTTATGCCCAATGGTATAATAAATAAGCAGTGACTGCAATCTTTAGCAAAAGGACCAAATTAAGACAGGTTATAAAAATGACTTCCTAGGTGCAGCATCACTTTCATAACGTCTCAATCAGGGATTTACTGGTAATAACAAATGGTCCAATGAAAGAATTGGGGGCGGGGAGGGGGGGAATGACAAAGAAATTTACTTTTTTTGGTATCTTTTTGATCTGTCAAAATTTGTTATTTAAGAATCAAGAAAGTTTTGGTACAAATTCATTACCTCTGTAAACCCCTGTTTATAAACTCTGCATTAGTACTTTTGCCTTCTAAGGCAGTCAAAGTTTGTTTTAATTTATTTAAAAATTGCAGTAGCAAGTGCTAGTGCCCATTACATTGTGGGGAAATCAAGGTTTTGACCGTATTAGAATTTAATGTTTTAACTGATTTTATTTTTGGCAGTTCTAACACAAACAGATATATCCCTTCTTAACATTACCCTTTAATGAACAAGGATCAGACAAGTTGCATAAGGAAAGGAAAGGAAAATGAAAAAGACCAAGCAGAAGGATGAAGGCTACAACAGAGAAAGTAAGCCTAACATATTGGTGCACTGATGACAAAAGGAGTAATTCAGTCTGAAAATAAAAAATTACCACTGCTAAGTTTACCATCACCACAACAAGTCCAGGATCATAATGCTGTAAAAAAGAAACACCATTTGTTAGGCAGAAACCATTAGGGTAGGAAACAGGCCTTCTAGCAGGCAGACAGGATGGGGTAAAGTAACAATTGGGCTTTGTCCCTCCCCCAATTTCAGCTGGGGACAGAGGAAGGACAGACACTTCGTGCTACAGTAGTTATTTTCATACTAGTTGGACCAGGGTGTGAGATTTTTGAACTGCTATTTGAGAACATGAATAATCTCCTCTTTAATAATACAGGGGGTGGGGGGAGGTGTTAGTTTAAAGTGAGAGAACTACCTCTAGCTTCCAATCTCTTGTTTAACTACTCATTCTGGTAAATCAGTATTTGGGGCCCGAGAAATAACATCAAAGACGGTCAGATCAACTAGACAGTGATTAAGCCATTTGCTTCACTAAAAGAACTCTAAGAGGATTTAAGGAGGAGTAGGGGAGTCATAAAGACCTTGCTAATATATATATAGCTTATATATAATATAAAGTAAATATATTATATATATAGCTTATATATAATATATATATTAAGTAAATATATAATATATATTATATATATATATATTAAGTAAAAGGTCTGGAAAATAATCTTAGATCTTCAGTGCTTGGAAAACTACATGTATCTGAGTTCTACTACAAATGAATAAAACTTGAATTAGCTTTTCTTAGAACTATGTTTTCTTTTAATGAAGTCTTCCCAGGCCCACCAACATCTTTCTGCACACAACAAAGCCAAGCTTTGAAGGAGACCAGAAACTCCAGAGAAAGTGGCATCAAAAGGGCTGTCACATTTATAGTTAGTCCACTCAGAGGTAAGTCACAGAAAAACAGTTTGGCTTTAAAAACTATCTGAAGGTGACATTACTGCCCAGGCCAATTAATAACTTCTTTCCATTATTAAAGAGGTTCCAGACCAAGGGAAAAAAATCTCAGTGGGAAAAGACACCAAACAATACATACATGAAGAGGTTGTAGCATTAAAAAAAAAATCCCCTCAATTTATTGTTGTGATCAATGATAATCCTATCATAAAGAACACCACTGTGGAATACCTAAAATAACAACTGCTCAGTATGATGAATTTCTAAAAGGTAAGTAGTGTAAGAATATTTGTTAATGATATTCTCTAAAAACTCAACTCCTTTTTAAAATAAACTGAACTATATCCATGTTCCCTATTTCTTGGTTTCTTTTAGAAGGGGCAAATATTTCTTAAAATCCATTTAATTAAGAACTTTTTGTTGTTTATTTCACTCCAAAGAGGGCAACTTCAACCAAAACACTAAATACTTTCCTTAAAGGAAATTATCTTGCTCAGCTAAAGATCTACGGATACTGTGACTATGATCTGGCCAAATGGAGAAGGGAAAGAAAAACAAAAATACCAAATCTAGACTGTGCCAATACTGTATTCATATGATGGGAAAAAAAAGTTGATATTCACATTTTAAAATCAAAACTTTAAATATATATAAATATGTTGTACAACTAAAACTAATAATGTATATCAATTATACCTCAATAAAAAAATGTTTGAAGAGAAAAAAATTTTAAATGTTTCATTGACCAATTAGAATTGTACTTTCTATATTTTAAAGGCAGTTTTACTTCTACAATGACAAAAATGCATCATATATGCATCTCTTGCTAAAATGAAGATATTACGACTTATCGTAACTGAAGAGAGAATAAGGCCAAATACAAAAAACCACTGATTGCCTATAGCCACCCTGTTTCTGAACAATCCCTCATGAATCAGTTTTGATTTTAAAACAGTTAAGGATACACTAACCTACAGAATTAACCCCAAAACTGGACTTCAGAGAAGATACTTTTTTGAGAAACACTATTTATAAAGAGATAAAATCCAGGAACAGAACAATTGGAGAAAAAGAACCACCAAAATTTGATAAGTCACACATCAGAAACAAAAGACATAAGACTTCCTTAAAGAAATAAATTAGAAAAAAACAAACAAAAAAAGAAATTAGAAAAGATTCCAAAGTGATTAAAACACTGGTTGTATAGTCAATAGATTAAGAACACAATTTATCTTTGCTGCCTATCCTCTGAGATTCATTCAATGAATATTACAAATATTTATTGAGTTGCTACTACATACCAGGCACTGTTAGAAAGCACTGGGCATATGGCAGTGACGAAAACAAAGTTCCTATACCCCATGAATTATCAATAATTAGAAAAAAAATCTTACTACTTTAAACTTCTGGCATGGGGGTGGGGGCGACAGTACATTTGTGTAGCCAATGCATATCATATATATAGTTCAAAAGCTTAAAAATGTCAGAAGCTGTCATTTAAAGATGTCTAACATCATTTTTAAAGCCTAATAAAGCAGAAATAAAAGCACCAAAAAAAGTCACCAGAGTCACAAAATCTACTTCCAAAAGGCAATTAAACTGATAAAGACCAAGAACCCGACCTGACATCTTTAAATCTATTTCTCACTTTAAGCAACTCAAATATATATATATATATGAAAATCAATAATACAAAATGATGGTGACTATTCTTTGATTTGTGAAACTAACCAAAATAGGTCTCTACAGTAAGCTATGTTAGTATGTTTAAATATAATTTCATTTATTAAAATGATTATATACAACTTTGAGAAACACTTACTGAGTAAAAAGTGGTACATCTATTTCCAAATCAAAGCTTCATTTTTGCAAATTTCTCCTAAAAATGACAGTCTTTAGCATAAAAACAATGATTACTTTTAGCATCATTTAGATATTTTTTCTTAGTAACTGTAACATGATATATACTATCTCTCAGAAACACTCACTGGAAACATCAAGCACATTAATTATTCCCTGTAGAGTTTCTACATTTTAAAAAAAAGAAAAGACTTCCTACTCAGAATTGAAGTTCTCCTGTATTACAAAAACTATATTCTTGCCATATAGCCTGTTTAGTGATATATAGAACCAGATTAATTTGATTTCCAAACACAGATGTTTTCTAAGGGCACAGAAGTTTAAATGTGACCTAAAGAAATCTCCATCTTTCCATCTTTTCAAAGTATCAGAACTGGCTTTCTAGGATAAAATAGTTCAATTTTAATCAGATAACCCAATATATTAATAAACAGGGACAGAGAAGGAGCAAGAAGGCTTTAGTAAAAGTGTTATGGAATCAGAATGTTAATTAAGCCTGGAAAGGATAGCTCATCCAAGAATGACATGATATACTCAAGACTAGGTAGATGTAATAAAGGGAATTCAGGATGCACTTTCAATTGAAAAAGAAAAATAACATAAAGGAAATCATACTTTTACTCCAGATAAGACTGTTTGGGCTAAAAGTTATATCAACTCATTGAAGAAGGTTGTCTCATGCTAACCATTATGCTAAAAACAATTCATTTCTTAAATAAGAAAACCAAGTTAATATATACACATCCAGAGTAAAATAATCCAAAACATGAGACTTGGGGGAAAAGGAAAAAAATGTTAGGTCCCTAGTTAAAAACACATGGCTATATTATAAAGATAGCCATGTCTCAAAAAAATATGCAAGCTATTATAAAAAAACATTTGCGTTTTGCATTATTGTTCATTAGAAGCTTGTTCAATTTGTTTTTATCTATCATCACTCCTCAACAGTCAAGGAGAAGCAGGCATCGAACGTTTAAGGAGTTATATAGACTTAATGGTCTAAAGTTCATTTCAATTCTTAAGTTTGAAGAATGGAAAATATGTGAGTAAAAAATATTTGGAGGTGTTGTGTACATAGTAGCCAGTTCTGTGGTACTGCAATAATCCAATGCCTTCTTACAGTTATATTGTCTCTTACTGGTTAAGTTTTCTATAACAGCACTGTGAATTTTTTACTAGCTCAGGATCACTCTATAACCCTAAAAAGATTTTCCAGCTTCGTTTAAACTGCTCCTTTACTTTCCACATTAACCCTCTCCCCCAAGTCACTTTTAATTATTTCCTTTCTACATATTTCTAGATAGTCTCTTAAGCTGAGATACAAAATCTCAGTTCTTCAGTAAGCAGCTTCTCCTGTAAAATGGAGATACTAGCCTCACTTTCAGGACTGGCACCCAGATCAAAAGAGCTAACAGAAGATGCTTTATAAACTACAAATCACTTTATAGGATGTTGTTAAACTCTAATCCAGTCATCTCCTTAAGGCTTCAGAAAATTAAAAAAATCAATTTGTTTTACTTTCATTTCCAAATGTAGCATTTTCAAAAATACCTTAAAATGAAAGATATTCTAAAACAGAAGCTGTAATAAAGCCTAACAATTTACATAAAATTTGGTGATGATGAAGCAACTCTATTGACAGATGAAGAAAATTATTATCCAGAATCAATAACCAAAGTATTATCCAAAAATCTTTACCGTATATCATCACATTAACAAAATGAGTAACTACTGGATTTGAAAAGCAATGTTACTCAAATAGTAAATCCAAGTCAAGAGAATGAATTTAAAGAAGCATAATTTTAGTAAGACCTCTCCAAATTAAACATACAGTACAAATCATCTAAGAAAATAAATTTATCCTAAGCAAAACAGAACAAATTTAAATACTGTTTAAATGTTTACTATTTTACTATTATTGTCACCTGGAGGAAGACAACATTACCTATGTATGCATACTAAACAGGAAGTATTAAGCTATGGTATGTCAAATTTGTAATAGATGAAGTCCAAGTAGAATGTCAGTAAATTCAGAAAGCAAGTAGACTGAAATAACTCAAAATCCCCCTTATTTCTTTTGGAGTCTCTGCTAAGAGCCCAGAGATCATCAACCCAAGAAATTTTCTTTTCCAGTTCTATAGTCTATGATTCCATAGAGCTTTAAACGTACTTCTGTCTCCTCTTAGTTCTTATTTATCCAATATCAGTTAACTAGTAAATTTTTATATTTTTAACTATTTCCACTTGATTGGACTATTTATTCTATTTACAAAAAAATTACTATCACTATTTTATATTGCTCATTTTAAAAGTTTCTTCAACACTCCACTTTCTTGCCTAAGAAACCAGTTTCTACATAAGCCAGTTTCATTTTAATCATATAAATTAACCTAGGGCAAGAAGTCCATACGTAACAAAAAGGAAACAATGTAAATCAGGCTAAGGATAAAACTATAAAGAAAAATAAATAGTATTATACTTATTTCGGACCAAAAATGACTACACATTTTGGATGAGTAAAAGAACTAACCATCAATCCTACTTGCTATAATGAAGATAATTTTCTTAGAAACCTATTTTATTCATAAGGTCCAAAGCATATTATTTGAGGAGTTTGATCAAAATGTTAACTTCCTGAATCCCATTCCAGATCTGCTGAGTTGTGCCTGTTGGGAATCTACATTTTAAACAAGCATTCAAGGTGATTCTGCTGCTCACAAAAGGTTGAGAACCACAAGTCTAATAGAAAAAGCACTAGAGGTCAGAAGACTTGTGCTATAAAAATAGCTCCTATCCTAAGTGGTTTGATCATGGATAAACACTTAAGATTTTTCAATCTATTAAGTGGCATCATCTCCCACTCTTACCTATTGGAGTGGAAATGAGATGGTATACAGATATAAAACATATATATCTTCATGTTTAATTCCAAAAACAACACCCAAATCTTTTTAAAAATGTGGATGGGTGTACTGAGGGTATAGCGAGGTCACACTGCTTAATAGCTGCAGAGCTTGAATTTAAACCCAGCCAAATTTCAAATGAGGCCACAAAGTAGTTACATGTGGGTCAAATATATGTTTTGTTTAGTTTATTTCAGATGTTTTGTTTATCCAAGATTTTAAATTTTGGGCCAACATTTATCAGAAAATTTCACAAGAAAAATCTGGATTTCTGGTTTCTTTTAAAAAGTTCAGAAGTTCTGACAATGCCTGAGACTGTATTCCTATATGGCAACAATGAGCAGGAGTTAACTCACACTACTTCCAAATGTCTCCCACTCAGGGGCTTCAACTGCATGTTACTAACTGGCCTCAACAGGTATCAGTGTTTGCAACTCCTACTCCAAAGTCTACGTTATTTGCTCCTTCCTTCTGAGCTTCCACTGGATTTTCTCTCTGTCATTTGCTAGCTATTTACTTTACAGGTTTGGGAAGGCTCAGTGAGAGACAAAAGACTGAATTTAAAACTAATAAATCATATATGTACATGAAAGAATATTATTTTGTTCTTTTCTAAATGTATAACCAATTTTTCAAATTTTGGTAGCTTTTTTTAATGAATAGTCTCTTTTTTAGCGTTTTTCTTTAATAAAACAGGTTTCTGGTAAAAACATTTTTTAAAGTTCTTAGGTTTACATCTGGTCCTACTTTAAAATATCAGTGCTTCTTATGGAAGAATGAGGAGATTCCACGTGTCAACAAAGTTAGGCAGATGTGATACAGTTGCTTGCTTCCTTATTTTTACAATCTGAGATTTCTCATTTATTATATCATTCAAGAAATAAACTGAAATTCTAAGTGTTTGATTTTCTATTAAGCCCCCACTGTATTTACCTTTAACTTCACAATTATATCATTAATACTGTATTACATTTATTTGTTACATTTGTCTTCCTATTAAACATGAGCCTCTGGAGGGCAGAGACTGTATCTTGTTCACTTGTTCATCCTTGAACTTTTAAGACTAGGTACAGATCTGGCACATTTTAAAGATTCAATATATGTATGCAGAATAAAAAAAATATGGAAAGTAACAAGAAGTACACATAACTGCACAGCAATTATTATCATTTAGGAAATTATACAAAATTATTAAAAATGCCACAGGAGATAAAGAAAGTATAAGAAAAAATAAGGGAGGAAATTATAGTATGAGACAGAAGTTACATAATTTTCTTTTCCCCTGGAGACCAATTATCAACCACCACTAAAAATATGGCCAAGGTTCTTATCCCTCAATCTAGCCTCAAGTTTCTAGTGAATATATACAAACCTGTATTGATCATAGAGAATATGTATAACTTCAAGTGCCCTAAAGAAAAGATATCACATTCAGAGCTATCTCCAATTTTTTTGGCCAGAGTAACAACTGTATATTTCAATTCTGTAGTACTTGTATTTCTCACCACCACATCTTTCTAGGAAACAGAAGTGAGCCACCACAGAGTTTAGATCCATTACAGCATACTAATTAAAAGCATAGGTTTTGGCACCATTATTCTACCACTTATTTGTTATAAGATCTTGGGCAGAGTGTTGCTCAGCATTTTAACCTCCTCATCTGTAAAACAGGAATGGTACCTACCAGAAAAAGGATTTAAGTTAGATAATCCATATGCAAAAGCACTCAGTAAACACTAAATAAATGCTAGCTATTACAAAGGATTAACACTAAACCCAGTAAACAAGCGCTTGCTAGCTGGACCTTGCATAAGTTGTCTGTACACTGTGTTTCATAATTGTTCTATCGTTCTTCATATCTATACCTTTTCCATTTCCCTTTGCTATCATTCATACCCAGACAACTTTCTAAATGGTTTTCCATCTTCATTTTCAGACATACTTTGACTAGACTAGTTAACTCCTAGTTCAAATGTCCTGGTTGGTATAATTGAAAGAACAATAGATCACAAATCAGAGAATTTGAGATTGAGTTTCAGCACTACAATTAAGACGTTTTGGAAACTTAAATCTAAATTTCTTCATCTGTAAAATGAATTTCAGATTAAATTATCTTTAGTATCTTGCTATAAAGTCTATACCTCTTCTCTGATCAAAAAGTGCCTTTGGCTTACAAAATAAAGTTCCAAATTGGAGCAGCCTTAAAGCCTTCTACATTCAGTATGGTAGTTAACATGGGTTTGGGTGTCAGAAAGACTGAGGTTTGAATTCTGATACTGTCATTTATTTACTGGCAACTTACTGAAATAAACTTCTCTAAACCTCAGTTTCTTCTTCTACAAAATGGGAATAACAGTAATTATCTCACAGACTCGTAAGAATTAAATATTTGTTATAACAGTTTTTTCTTTTTTATCTCCTAAAACAAATGGCAAACTTTGCAAAAGTAAAGGCGGTATCTCATAATGTTATGTATACTCTTTATTATGGTCTCTTGAACACAGTAAGTGTTCAATAAATGTGCAAGTAATTCCATGTAATTCTTCACGACTGCCTCTTTTCAAGTAATCTACCTTGATAATGTCTAATCTGCTTTTATAACTGATTCACTCTTTTCTTAGTAAAAAAAAAAAAAAAGGCACTAGAATGATAAAACAGCCTTCTATATGTACTTGTTCTATATCTTCATTTGAAAATTTTGCCACTTATTTTCTGGTTATTTTACCATGAATTTAACATACATTTAATATTTTCTGATGTATTCTTTAAATGTGACAATCTCTGTACTGAGAAACAAGTAGTCTATATAGCATCTAAGTTCACCCATTTCCCCTTTTCTTCTCCACCAATCCCCTTCCCTTTCTAGTCTAGCCAGAAAACCTGAACCTCTTATTTGAAGACTGCCAATTCCGACTAATTTTGTTTACTAACTAGGCTTCATCTCTTTTGTTTATATTAACTAAATTCCATTAAGAAGGTCAAAGGTTCTATAGAATCTGTATCTTACTAAATTTGATACATGAATTACTAAAATTATGCTTGCCTTAGGCAACTGTATAAAGACTGCAAGGCTCATTTAATTAGCAGGGAACAGAGGCCATTATAGGCTCCTTCGGCTAGACCAGCTCCAAGTGTAACTAAGCCTTTCTGATAATCCATACTTTTGTGGTTTGGGAGAGCCCCATGTCTGCTGTATTCCCAAACCTACTTTTATTTTCAGTTATCAGCTTTTCCTGCCAATTATAACTATAATGCCATTAATAAGATGCACATGATTTTACCTTTACTAAAATATGAAAGTCTTAGAATCAATGAATATGATAAGACTGTTTCCAATCTTTTACCACAATGATATAATGAATAACCTCAATCATACATTATTTTGTGCATTTCAAGAATAAGTTAAGGATAAATAATTAGAAACAGAATTGCTAGATTCAAAGATACATGCATTTTAATCTTTAATCCAAACTGTTCTCCATAGTGGTTTACCAATTTATATTCTCACTAGCTATGCTGTATCTCTTTCTCAGAATCTGACCAGGTTTTTTTTTTTTAACCTTTTCCAATTCAACAAATGAAAAATGGTATCTAGTAATTTAATATGCGTACTTCTATTACGAGAAGGATTGAGAAGATTTCCATATGCTTAAAGGTCATTTGCATTACTTTTCTATAAAGTGTTCATATCATTTCCCTTTTTCTATTCAGGTTGTCTTTCACATACTGATAAATACATAAAGAAAATTTCTTTGTAATGAGATGTTACAGATATTTCTCCCAGTTTGTTATTTATTTTTACTTTATTTATGCTGAAACAAAGTCAAATTTATCCTTTTTAAATGGCTTCTGGGTTTGGGGTTAACAGAAAAGTTTTCCTCATTCCAAGATGATTTTTAAAATAACTATATCCCATTGTTCATGTTAATAATTTTGATTTCACTTTTTACATTTAAATATTTTATTCATCTGGAATATATTTTAAGTATGATAGTGGAGATCCGACTTCTTTTTTCTGCATTGCAATTGAATTGTCCCAACACCACTATTTAGTGACTGAGGCTTCTTTTCGAAATTTTAAGTTCAGGCTTAGAAGTGGCATTAACTAATGCTCTCAAAATTAGGGGCTTAGGGATCCTAAAACTTAAATGCATATAGCATTAAAAGCACAGATCTGGGAGTCAAATATCTAGTGCATATTAGCTACTACTGGGTAGAGATATTAATTCCCATTTGTTGCTGAGAATAATTTGGTGATGTTAACTTGTCCCTTTACTTAAAGTAAGTGGCATAACCAAACTCAAACCCAAATTTTGTTACCAAATGCTGCTCACAATACCTTCATACCCTACACACCAAAGACTTTTACACAAAAATAAATGAGAATCCCTATTCTCAAGGAATTTAAAGCAATCTGTCAATTAAATATTCAGATTGATCACATACTTAATTCTAAGCACAGAAGAAATATGTAATATAAAAACATGGTCTCTGGTCTCAAGAAACTTTCATAGGTCTACGATAGTTAAAAAAGCAAGAATTTGGAGACTGGAAAATAATCTTGAAGGGCAGGAACAATGCTTTATCTACTTTGTCCATGGCTTATGATATTTACAGCCAGAACATATTATTAACTCAATAAACATTTGTTGGTTGTCTTATTGATTGAATCTTATAGACAGAGTGAGATATGAAATAGTATCAGACCCCATTCATTTTTCTCAGGGGCTAAACTTGTTTGTGACCAAAAAAATCAGCCAAATCATCAAGTAGCTCTTAGACAATATAACAAAGTACAAGCATCACTTCTGGGCTATACCTACTGACTGAATATATTTCACAGTAGATTTTTAGCTACATTCTATTCCTTTGCAAAGTTACCAGGTTATAAAACAATTTCAAGATCTGAATTCAGTCCACTACCACAAAATACAACTATCATTCATTATTGCTTTATTTCAAATTAAACATGTAGAAATAAGCAATTGCCCAAATTTCTCATCAACAGGCCTTTCTTTGTGTTGTTTCCTTCAGACAGCTTGTCAATATATCTTTTCTATAGGTCTTTTTTAAATACTAACAATCACTTATCTGTCACACATAATAAGTTCTTTTTTTTAACTTCTGAAATATTTTAATAAATATTAAGGTAGAATGAAAGCTGATTAATAAGGAAAATTCAAGTACAAAAATGAAACCACCTTACAAAGGGCAATTTTATATCCTGCCACAAATAATTTCGTTCCAGAGTCAACATGCCCTGTTCCCCAATCTATCCAGTAACAAAGTTATCTGCACTATAGTCCCAAGAACTGGCACTTTGTAAAAACTTCTGCATTGGTCAAAATAATTTTAAACATTAACAAAAAAATCCCAAAGAGATCAGGTTTAAATGTTAAAGATGTTAGAGATCTAAAATCAAATAAAAAGGAGAACTGAAAGTTGACAATAAACTAGTAAAATACAAAGAACTCACAAAGTCATTAGCCTAGAAATGCAGTGACTAGTCTACAGTACTAAGGGGGGATTATTATGTTCACTAGAGCAACATGGCTTTCTTCAATGTGTTATTCAGAGCAAAGGTCTGTCATGAGTTACCTCAATATGCCATAAGAGTGACTATAGTTTTGGTCAAATCATGTGGGCATTACAGGAAAAGTTATGTAAGAAAAACCAGCACAATGCCTGTACACTGTTGAATCTAACACTAAAAAATAAAGAGCCATTTATAAGACAATTAAACTCAGCCCTTAACATTCTTTTTGAAGGATAAAGACACTGTACTAGCTTTTCAAAACAGATGGGCTTTGTACAATAACGTGAATTTAACACTACTTAACTGTACATTTAAAAATGGTTAAGATGTTAATTTTACATTGTGTTTCTTACCACAATTAAAAAGATAAAAAAGTTGGGCTTCAATTTTCCCTTGGATTTTAGATGAATAATGGATCTATGAGTTATTGAGTACTTATTATATACCTGTTACCATGGAAATGGAAATAAAATATGGATAAAATCTAATTCCTCTTTTCAAGGAACTCAAAGTTCAAAGAGGACCACAAATTCTAAAGTATTCTTAAAATAAAATACTACTAATAATTTTCCGTCACTCCAAAATGTGAGTATCCTTTACCTTTCATTTGTTAAATTCGACCCTGTCTCTCTGCAGGTTCTAACTGTACTTTAAAGTCTCTGATGTTTACATCAAAAAATTCTGGGATGCAAGCAGATTTGCTAGCCCCTAAGAAATGCCCCAAAATTTCTACTCTCTTGTGTGCCTGAACTAAGAGAATAACAATTAACAATGCTCCCAGGCATCTCTGAATAGGAAAAGATGTTTCAAATATCAAGGAAAGATCAAATCCAGTCTTTGGACTTTCTTCTCAACAATCATCTCCATTCGGTTCAACTCAACACTTATAACTACACAAACCACTGGGGCAAAATCTATCAAGAAGTCATTTCTATTTCACTCCTGATTGCCCTCTCTCTTCTGGACTATTAAAAAAATCTATGGTCTATGCCATACAAATTGTTCTTCATTGTATTATTTATATTGTTTGCAATGAGTTCTTGTGCCACTGGGAAAACAAGTTTAATAGTAATCAAATCTATCTCCCTTACCAAGTAGGTTAATGCTTACTAGTAAATATTAATCTGAAAAAATTTATTAAGCATCTCATTCGTGTCACTACTAAATAGAATTTGTATAATTTTTAAAACAAAGGTTTTAAAGACCTTCTTCATGCTCTATCCTTATGTACTTTAACACACATTTGAATTAAGAATTCCATTCAAATTATGGGAATCCATTAACAAAATGCAAATAGTCAACAGTAGCACACCTCTCCCCAAAGATCTCTTTATACAATGAGACCCTCCATGACCAGATGCAGAAGTACAATGATTCCCATCATTTCTGAGGTAGTGTTCACATCTGGAAAGAAACAGGAGCTCTTGAATGTGAGGGAGCTGAAAAGTGAGTGGAGTTGGCTGGTTTCCAACTAGCAAGAACTCAGAAGCAGAAATATTAGTATTTTGTTTTTATCCAAAAGATTAGAGTAGTTAAAAGAAAAAAAAAATAAGTACAATGGAAACTTTAAGCCATACGAAATGGCTTCTCTGCTCAGAAAGCCACAAGAAATCTCTACTTCCATTTTGTTTCATATGGGTTAATTTTTCTATTACTACAGGGATTCTGATTGCAGAGAAAAACAGCCAAGGCAATAACCAGCTTCAGGGAGAATTGGTGGTGATGGGGGCACAAAAATTAAACTCTGCTGTTGAATGGTTCTCTTTACAGTGGTCCCCAACCTTTCTGGGGACCAGAGACTGGTGCTCCTATGATAATCTAATGCCTGATGGCCTGAGGCGGAGCCGAGGCAGCGATGCTAGCACTGATGAACCGCTGCAAATACAGAGAAGCTTTGCTGCTGTGAGGCCTGGTCCTTAACAGGCCTCGGACAGACACTGGTCTGCCACACAGGGGTTGGGGAACCCTGCTTTATAATACTAAAGCCACAGTACAACATTGCTAAATGACACAAAGCATACACTGCTACTATGTATTTCTTTTACTTTGCCCACCCATCACTCCCACCACAAAAAATTTAAAATAGATTGAGCCATACATAACATGTTTGACCATAAAGTATTCATGACAGAGCAGCTTACTCTTACAAATTATTAGCTTAATAGTGAGTTAAAATACAGTTACAGGAAACATAGTCTATTCTAAGAGGGGAGAAAACAGGGGGGAAAAACCCAAACGCTTTTTTAAAATAGACGACAAATACATTAAGGCACATGCTCTACATCAGAAACATTGTTTTCTTTCTTTCTTTCTTTCTTTCTTTTTGTACATTTAAAAAACTTACCTTGAAGAGATTTTCCCAATCCCTGGCCCAGCTTCCACCCATGTTTCTGGAGTAAGCGATGTCCAATATTATCCTGACAGACAGAACAGAGAGACAAACCAAAAATATTCCAATAATATATTCTTCCCTTCCTAGTGACATTTAAAAAGGTGATAAGCAAGAGATAATTCTACATATATGCATGCAAAAAAGGTGCTAATAGTAGGGTAAATGTGCCCAATAAAAGGGACACTAATGTAAAAGAAATGCTGGCTAGTATTTTATATGGAAAGAACATGGGGGGTAAGGGTCCTTTCTGATGGTGTGCTGGGCAACTTTTGTACATAACATTTTAAAATAAAGGAGAAAAGGGGGAAGGGGAAAGAGGGAAGAATACATTTATGAAGTTTAAAACTAACATTAAAAAAAGCATAGAATCAAGGTACTTATACAATCATATCCACCACCTAGACAGCACCGCTTTAAGATTTTTTTTAAAAGAAAATCTATGTTGTGTTTAGTTATTTTGTTTATGTGTCAGGCTTTCATGATACAAAGTAAGTTGTAAGTGTAAGACTGCCCCACCACTAGAAATGAAAACACAATCAGAGCAAAATCCAGGCTAGACTTGATTGGTTTTTATATATATATATAAAATATAAATATTTAACTAGCATGCAGCCAATATTAAACTGAAACAACAGTGAGGTTAGTAAAACAAGAAATTAAATTGATTAAACAGAAAAATAAAATGAGCTCAAGCACAGACTGAGTGATGCATTTCAACATGTAATCTAACAAAAATGCTAAAATGTTAGAATGAAACAGGCCTAGCAATAAGTTAACAGTAAAGAATCATTAGTGCATGTAGGGGGGAAAAAAACCAATATACATAATGTCTCATCTTCCTAGGATCACACTGGAAAAGGTATTTCGATGTAAATTGTATGAAAAGACACCAGAAACAACAATTAAATGTCAGCTTTTGTGTAAGAATTCCAGATCTTAGAAACTTCTGCAGACCTTTGTCCAATTCTCTGCTTTTTGCAAATACTGTCCAGTACAGAGAAAAATCTAAAATATCCATTAGCTGTATCAGATAAAATGATGCTACTTATCCAAAAGATATTTAAAAATTATAAACATGAAGTGTTCTATATGTATTAAAATATAATTTATAGTATTAACCTGGTCTTATCATTTGAAAATAATCTCATTTCCTGAAATCAATTTATAAATATAGCTAACAAAACCATAAATCTTTGTATTACAATCAAACATCTCATAATAAACTGCTTTTTTTCTCTTGTAGTTCCATGTCAATGATAAAATACTCTTTGGAGTTATAGAAGAAAAGAAAAAAAGTATTTTACTATTATCTTTTTCTGACAGTAAATTAGAAGAGGAAGATTAAGCCTCCCCAATGCCGTGTTTTAAAAAAAGACAATTTCCTTTTACACCTTTATTACAGCATGCAAACTGAAAAACTGGGCTGAGCAGCTGATTATTTCATTGATGGGAGGGGTGGGATCAGATACTTTTTTAAAAACAAAAAGGAGGCAAAAGATAATAAATTTGTTTCTAAAACAAAAGACATTACTGTTCTAAACATACATATATGAAATCATTATGGTGCATAAAAGGTCACTAGAAATTATTTTTTGCTAGGAATTGAAAGGATTAAAAAATGCTATGGTTATGTATAACCCCAGTTGATAACTTCCATATTATTAAACATCACAAATACTTAATCCAACACTGCTGCCTCTTCCCTTCTCTCTCTGTAAATAAACGCTCAGTAAAAGCATCCCCTTAACCAGTAATGAGTGCCTAAGTATTTACAAATAATCTTACTGTAAAATAAATAAAGTGTCTTAATACAGATGTTAGCAGAAAATGAAAAGGTAAAGAGGCTTTTATTATACTACTATGAAAATAAACTTACCTGTTCATAAAATCCTTATTTTATATAACTCCTACCACTGAATAACTATGGAAAGGACAAAGATAGCAGAATGACTCTAAGATTATGCAGCTGATTACATCATTGTTTAAGCTTTCAATGGACTGTTACAACTATACCTGGCGCAGAGATTTAGGGCATTAAACCACGCTGACAAAAATTGCTGCCCCCCCTTTTTTTCTTTAAAGAAAACTTAATCTTTGGCCAAGTGGAGATGAGACATTATGCTGACTGTATTATATTATGAATGCACTAAAATAAACAGACAGATGAAGCAGTATGCTATTTCCAAAAGCAGTGCAAGTGGAGTGAAAGCATTTCCATACGAACCTGGCTTTAAAAACTGGGCTGTCAAAAGAACAGTTAAATGTAACACAAAGTAAGAAACTGTCCATTCACTAATGGTCTTTTTTTTTTTTTTTTTTTTTGTCTTGTTTTCAATTCACTGCTTGCAATTAATGTATTTATTAAAGAGTGAAAGCATAAGTAAATTCACGAGTCAAGACCAGCTGAGAGGTTCAAGAGCAGCATGTTGTGACTGACAACAGTGAAAGGAAAAGCAAATGTTAAAGGGAAAGGGAGAAAAAGAAAAATTTAGGGTTATACACATTAGCACCACTTTTACAAAACCACTCAAGATGGCTGTCACCTTCTCAAAAAAGCTACTGATACAAAATGGCAGTGGCATTTCTCTTCTAAAACTTTAGATGAAAACTGTTCTTTAATTAAACCTGCTTTCCCAAGTATGAACAGGGAATGAAATGTCAGGAATTATATTAACATGCCACTCTATGTCCTTGTGACTATAACAAAAGCAACAGAATAGACATATCCCAGAACCTCTTCCCTTCACCAATCTCTTAAATTAAGTGAATGACTAATATAGAAAATCTGGACCTTTCCTATCATTTCCAGACTACCTGCTTTTGGAGGAAAAAAGGCAGCTCTGAGACTGCAGAAAGGGCTAGTATTCAGTATGGTCCCTCTTCCTACCAAAAAAAGAAAAAAAGTTTATAAACGCTTTTCAAAAATCTGATAGGTTTAAGGATGATGGGTAACACAAGGAAGGCACACCAAAATACCTTAAAACAAAGTAACAAAGCAGACTTGTCTACCTCTGAAATGACCAAAATATTCATTGAACTTTCACTGTGGGAGAACAAGGGACTCAATGGCCATCCTGTGAAAATAATGAATCTCTTCCTAATTAGGGTTGTGATTTTGCCAATTATTCTCATGGATGTTATTTATAACAGTAAACTAGAGTAAGCAATTTATAGCCCAAATAGGTAATCTACACATAACGAGGGCAACGAGCACTAAATTTACTTCTAAAATAGTAACAATTAACTATTTCAGTCACTATAATAGTATCTAAAAAATCTTTGTTTATTTTTAAATAAAATATATAATTTTGGGTTTAATTATAATCTCATAGAGACAAAAGTAAATAGAAAATTCTTTTTTAACAGTTTAGTTTATGCCTAACAAAGGGGTATGACAGCCTAATAGGCTGTTTATAATTTAAGTGCACATAAAGAACTGCAGAGATATGCTAATTTTAAAATAATAAAGCAACTGAACTTTGCCCAAAGAAGGTAGGCAAAAAGCTAGTTTTCCACATGATTTATAAGGAGTTCCCGTGCTTAAGACTCCAAAATGGTGGCAGCGTGGCATTTTCTTTGGTTAGGCATGAACTTCTTAATTCTGGCTAAATCAAGAAGCTAAACTAAATCCAAACTTTTTAATTTTTTTTACCTAGATTATCTAAAAATGGCTTTTACTTATTTTTCTATTTCTAAACTTAAATGTATAATTAAAATGCTACATTTTTATCCTTTGTTCTCCTCTATTTGTGTGTGGGGATATATGCTGAAAACACAGTATCAGCGCAAAAACAAACAAACAAACAAAAAACCCCACAAAACACCATTATAAACTATTTCAATCACTTCTCAACATTTCTATTTATTAAATGTCAAGTAGAAAACCTTCCCAGGAAATTTTCTCTGCTTCATAAAAGCTGTATAATATTCACAGTAATGTCATTTTGACAACAGCACCACCAATCTGTATAATGGGAGTCTGCCAAAACAAAGATAAAAACTTATTGTATGGGGCTCATTCAAAGTTTTTACAGCAGGAAACAGAATATCAATCATGTCTCAAGAGAAAACTTATACTACAATTATATCAATGACTGGATGAATATTAATTCCACATTGAATTTTCTTTTAGTTGATTGACAGCCACATTCAATTTATATCATTTAGCCCATAGTCAACAGTGACAAAAATGGTTAAGTCTCTTGAGTGGATTGTAAGCTTTGCTGATTGTGTATTAAAGATTCTATAAGCAAAAACCAAATGCTACTAAAGTGAACCCATGCAAACAAGTTGTAAAAATTCCCCAAACAAAAAATCTATAGCTTACTAAAGATGACACAATGAGGACTAGAGAGAAAAGCCATATAGTAATGCTACACCATTCAGCTCCAAGAAGCACATTATTTATAGTGCAGTACACATATGGTCACTGCTAAATGTCAAATCAGCAGTCTTACAGAGTTACACTTTAGAACTAGTGGAGTCCACAGATCTCAACAGATATGTACAGGACAAAACCCAATTACACATATACTTCCAAATCCCTAGATGAGCAAAGTAAACATCAACAACTGGAGTTTGAAAACTACATTAATTTTAAAACCCACTTAGTCAACCTAACAACTATAAAGATTGAATGTTAATCAGTCAGGTGGAATAAAGACCAACTAACGGTTGATGGGTAGTTTTAGTTCTAACTGCAACAATGACAACATATTTTAAGTTTATGATCCAGGCATTTTGCCTTATATCTTATAATCACTCTCACATCTGCTGTCTCATCTTCTTTCTAGGGTAGAGGTCATAAAGAACCATATATCCTTAATCACACCAACTGATTCTTGGAACTATTCTGGAATCCTAGACTGTACAAGACAGTCTATCTAAGGCTTTAGTTTGTTTTATTTGTTTTCTAAATATTATATCTTTAAGTATATGGATATCATAAATATCATAGCTGGAACCTAAAACTTTCATAAAGCAGTAACTTAATATTCAAGTTCTAAAAAGTTTTTTTTTCTAATAGGGGTAAAATGTTAACACTTTCTACCTTTTCTTTAATTCATATAATCAAGTCGTCTGGTGGTTCTTAGAATGGTGTTTTATTCTTAATGAGAAATTTTATCGAATGTTATCTGGTTAGTTGAAATAAAGTAGGAGAAATAAAACTTTGTAACAAAGACTATAAAATACTTACAAATGCTAGATTTTGATGTGTTTTCAACAATTCCTGATCGAAATCAAAATACCTACATCAACTCACTAGCAGACAAATCTAAGTTTCGAAAGTTTACTAAAAGATAATGCATTATTGCATCCTTGTATCTCATTTTCTGTCTTTCTGGTTTGCAAAAAATTTACCCTATTACAAAACAAAAAGACCTTAATCCTATACTCACAATAGCCCTTCACACAGGCACATTCTTGGCACAAACCTGTGTAGACTTCCATGGATATCAGCAGCTGCAGATTACCTTTGTTTTTTTTAAAAAAAAAAAAAATGACTAGACCTTTAGCTCCTGCAATGATCTGTAGACTCCCAAAGCTGCATTTTCCAGCCACTTTTGAGTTGCATGCTGTAGCAAAACAGTCAGCACCTCTCAACAGATATTGCTGCAGAGAAAGATTTTAATTCAGCAGAGACTCTTTCTGTGTGTTAGAAGCAATCATTTCCCCCTAAGAACAAGACAGCTCAGTATAGCCAGCCAGTCATATAACTATTATATACTTATTTGATGGGCATTCCTGAAGTAATAGGGCACTTCTTTTGGGGGGGGGGGTTTGGGGGGACACCATACTATCTACTTTAATGCTAATCATTTTAAGAGTTTCTTTAAAATTTTTAAATTTATCCCCAAATGATTTGGTAACAGAAATAAAATCCCTCCTATATTGTGTGTCCCATCTCTAACACAGTGTAGGCTATGAAGCTCCTCCTCTTCCCACCTAAACTACCACAGCACAAATAATACATATATTTATGTATTGGGGGAGTAAATTTATATTAGAAATACAATTATTAATATATCTCTCTAAACGCATACTTATTTGCTAAAAAATTAAATATCCAGTCTGAGTGCTATATCATTTGCTATTTTAAGTGAAGACAATACTATTTAATAAATAAAACGTATATCAATTCCACACCTACTGACATTACTCAACAATGATTATTACTCAGTTAGACTGTCTTCTGATAGTGTTCTCCCTATGACATGTGCTGGAAAAAATCCTGGACAGTGTGAGAAGAAAGAGAGCATTAGTCTCACATGCCAAAGGAATGAATGTTCCAAAAATCTTAAAATGTAGCCTTAAAAGAAGGCTTAAAAAATGTCAAATATTATTTAATTTAGTGCTTTTCAAAATCTTTGAATATAGTGACAATGAATTCTAGGCTGCAAATTTAGTCTAATTAAATTTCCTGGAATTGTTGAGTGAGAATATAGCTTATATAAGAATATTAACCAACTTTATAGAATATGGTACTTGGGCCTTGCTTCTGACTGCTATCTGTTCTTAAACTTTGACCCAAAGAAACATTTGCGATAGAAAAATAAAATTGTTTTTCAAGTACACGATACTGATCTAGCTAGCCTACAGATTTCATTGTAAAATTCTGCCTTGTGATAATTCCCAAGATGAAACAGAACAAGGCAAAAATGCAAGTAATTTTTAACTCAGCAAAGTGGGCTTGGCATTTTATCCTTAAGTCAAAACACAAGACTGGGTTTCAGCACAACACCAGATGTGAACTCTCCCTCTGCAGCATTATCACATGCGTCATCAATTACTGCCATGCCTAAGTCTAGCATCATGCCAGCACATTAAGACAGAAAGTACTATATGCAGTGTTCACTGGACCAGAAGAACAGAAATAAGAAAGGGAAGAGGGGGAGAAAGAAACCCTAGAGAAGAAATTAAAAAAAGGCAGACCGTGCAATACAAACCAGATCATGGCTGCTTAGCTAATATGGGCCAACTGCTGTGGAAGAAAAATGTCGAACACCCCAAGTTGTGTAAATTTCTGTAAACATCTAAACACACACAAACACACAATTCCAACCTAATTAGGAACATAAATATATGTTGATCCTTTACTATGTTACAGTTTTGAAAATAAAAGCTAAAGTTAAAATATCTCTGCTCTCTAAATTGCCTTATTTTCCTGAGGGAGAAGATGCCAGTGTTTCTTAAAAGGAGAGGCGAGATGTCTTGGCTGTTATAAAGAATAAGATTCCCGCTTTGATCATTTTTTACTCAAGTTGAAATAATTCACTGAAACCCTTATTAAATATGTACACTTAAGTACAAATATTAAATACTGACAATACTGACAAATTTATACATTTTAATAAGGGACTGTGTGATTTGAAAATAAAGGGCTTCTCAAAATAAAAACAATGTTCAAAAATTAAGATTTTTTTAAAAATTAAGAGTCAGGAAAATAAATCTCCTTGTTCTATTGCTCTGTAGCAATATCCAAAACTAAGCTGTGTTAAGAGATAAAAAGAATCAACTTCTGACAACACCCAGACATCTCTTACGATACAGAAACCAAATTTACCACGTTTCACAAGAGTCTGGCAAATAATGAGTCCTTAACTATTCCTAATGGAACATTACATGATTGTGTTGCCCAGGAAAGGTGAAGCTTTTAAAGGATCAAAATACATTTTACTCCTTTATTCAATTTACAAAAACATTAAACTTTTAACTTGATTATTTTAACAGAATATTAGTTTGGGCCAAAATTATATACCTTTGTAAAAATTCTAAATTGTTTCTAGATTTTTCAGACATCCCAACATATTAAATATTAGATTACATCCTAAACTCTGTCTGATTATTGTCAAGCATGCAAGAAAACAGCTCTAAACTGTACTATAAGTTATTAATAAGTTTAACTTCATTCACATCAAGTGTCACACGAACACTACACCTAACTAGCTATGACCCAAAATTAAGCACTGATCATCTTACCGATTCAATAGGCTTGTCAAGTGATGCTTGTTCAATTTCCAAATGTCCTTCTTCATACTGATCAAAGTGATTACCCTGAAAAAAATAAGACTAGTTATTTTTCAAAAGCAATAAATGCCAAAATTATCAATAACTTAATAAAGCTAAAGGTTATTTTTAACTTTTCATTATTTATAGGAGACAATAAAAACTGTGCAACAAATTCAGACTTTTTTAAGATCTAAAAAATTTAATCAGGAGTCTAGGCCTAGTAATATGAACTCTTCTTCCTATGATAAGCATGAAATTGCTAAATAAAACACTACCAACCATATGGGTTTTCAACTTTCTTAGACTATCTTAGAAAAATTACAGAATCTTAAAAAACAAAGGGCCATATTGATTTACTTTTCATAAACAATCTTGTACTAAAGAAGTCACAGTAATAGAATGCAAATAAAATTTTTATTATACTTTTCAATATTAACATTGCTTTTAACTAAAACTGCTAAAGTTTCAAGGAATTCAAAAACACAATCTCTTGACACAGTATCCCAAATGCAGCTATTCCTCAAATGATCTGCCAATAGAGATAAATATGCTGTATAACGGCATATTTGACCATAATCAGGCAGTGTCACTGCCACTAGAATAAGTCAAAACAGTTCAATTGAGGATAAGTGCAGACAACTAGAAGTTCTCTCATCATAGTTTTCTTTGATGTCCCTACTCCATTAGAAAGGAAGAGCTAATAATTTGGCTTTATATCAGAATATCAATTTTCTGGTTCCCTTCTTGTTACAAAGTATTGGGCATGAGGATTTGTGAGTCCTGAATTGACCTAAATCAAAAGATTAAAGACTTTAGTCCAGCCTAAATTATTTCAGTGTGTGGAGTGGCATGACAACTTAAATATTAACCTAATAAAAAGATGCTTTGTTTTTTCAAGGTGAAATTTTAGTTGAATAAAATTTAAGGATAGAGAGTTCTAACATCATTTGCCACACTGTACCACAAATATATGCTTGTTTCTCTCTTACAACTCCCAAAATGTAATATAGTGGCTAAACACTAGAGAAGAATTAAGTGCTAAAATTGTGTGGCAGTGATGAAAAAGTTCTGGAGTTAGTGGTAGTGATAATGGTCATGAAACACTGTCAATGTACATAATGCCACTAAACTGTACACTTTAAAAATAGTTAAAATGGTAAATTTTATGTGTATTTTACCTCTACAAAATAATAAAAATAAAACTGTGATAGTATTTCCAAAGAATAAAGGAGTAACAGCATAGGAGTGGGTTTTTCAGACAAGAAAAGAGCAAATCTTAAAAATGGAATAGGATTTAAGAGCAGGTATTCCAAGATCAAGGAGTAGCAACCAACAAATACTAAAAAAGAGAAAGAGAGACAGAGAAAAAAAATAGCTATCGATCTTGAAAGTCTATCTTAAATTAATCTCCAATATTTTAAGCGATCTCTTTAAAATAAAACCTGTCTCTTGGCATTTTAATTTCTATGGCAATATTTAAAAGATTAACAATAATGTTGAATGTCCACTTTAACTGAAAAATAGAAAAAAAGATTAAGTTACTTAAAAAGTGTTCACTGCAAAGTACTTTTTAATTCTTAATAAACAAATATTCGAATGCTTAGATTAACTTAAGCTTCATGATATTACAAACACCAATGACCAACCAAATCTATAATTCCCTTTTGCTCTTGAGCTCTATATGACTTAATAAAAAAAATCTCATCTTACCAAAAACTGGATACTATTTTTAAAGTAATTAAAAGCCTTTATAATATTGACTTTAGGACATTTTAAATCAAAAGAGAACTGTCCCCAAATTAATCACTATCAAAGATGATATAATAAAAGCATGAACTTACTTGTCTCTTAGGCACTTAGTTCTCTAAGAGTTAACCTCTAGTACCAGCTTCTTGTGTATTCTAAAGCTGTCTATGCAACTTTATTTTATTTAAAAAAGCTGTCATATGGTAATACTTTTGATGGCGCAGTTCTATGAATTTTAACACAGATTCATGTAACCACCACCATAATGCTTTTACAAGAAAGGATTTAAACTGAAACAATATATATATATTTTTAATTTGGGGAGGTGGCAGGAGATGTAGAAATATTTGATTTTCTGTCCCCTTTTCATTAAAAAATAAATAATACTTAAGATAGAGTGAAATTCGCCTACTGGTGTATAGTTTGAGTTTTAACAAAATGTATCAGAGTGTAGCCACCACCACAATCAGTATATAGCTCATGTCAAACACTCATCAATTTTCTTTAGTTTTGCCTTTTCCAGAATGCCATATAAACAGAACCATGAAGTAAAATTTTTTTTAATTTTAAAAAAATTTTTAATTTTTTTATGGTGACATTGGTTAACGAAATCCAATAAATTTCAGCTGTATACTTTAACAGTAAGGCATATACATGTTTACCCCATGTGTTCACTTCCCATAGTTAGATCTTTCTTTCTGTCACCACTCATTCAGCATAATACATTCATCCATGTTCCTGCTTATATGAGTAATCTGTTCCTTTTTATTTCGTCGGGAATTTATTTTAAATAGTATTGATTCAAAATATGTAGTTTCGTTTTAAACACCCAAAGATAAACAAAAAATGAGATTATGATTTCTATTTGGGTATTTGAAACATTTTTTTAAAAGTATATATATAGACATAATAGGAAACAAGCTCATTTCTTTGCCAGTCTTCCAATAACTGACACCAGTTGCTCTATCACTGCTGAGAAGTTGGCTATATACATAGTTATCTACCAATCATCCACAGTGTTTTTGCAACTGTAATAATTTCAGTTTAAAAACTGATTAGTTTAGATGGGAAAAAAATAGTTCAAAGACACTAAACCATCTGGATTCAGAGATTTAAAAATTTTAACCAAATGATCTTTTTGAAGAAACCAACAAATTACATGTTAAAAAGTAAAAATACTCTGCTGGAATTTTTGATTCAGTATAAATTAGAGATTTGTTTAGAAAAGAAAGCTCAGAGAAAAACTTAATTTTAACAATTTACTTCTGTGGTCTTGCTAACCAGTACATTGGTAACAGCTATCTTTTGAATACCTATTAATAGGCATCAGGTGCTGTACTTGACAGGCATCTCAATTAATCCCCGCAATGACCCAACAAGGTAGGTTTCATTCATTATTTCCATTTTCAAATGTAGAATGCAGAGGGTGTAAAATATTTGCTCAAAGTTACTTAAATAGTAAAGAAGCCCAAATTCCAAACCCAAACTTCTGTAACTTCAAAGTTTGCGCTCTTTCTGTTATGCTACTTTGTGGCTTTTTTTTTCCCCCCAGGAGAAAAAGGCAGTTCCCAGGGGGAACACTGGGAGAAAAATATCACATTTTCCACAGCTATCACAAATTTAAAATGTAGATAATATTCACTGTAGCTCTTCTCATATATATACACATATACACAGACATATATATAGAAATAAATGTCCAAAAGAGTTTAATATTATTTTATTAATGCAACAATTAAGAGAGTCATACAAGTTTTAAAACTACATAGAAATATGTTAATTTTAAGTTAATTGCAAGGGGAAAAAATCAAAAATGTAGTTCACTGATTACAACTGCATAAGACTACGCGGACAAGAACTAAGTAAGGTATTCTGCAAATGTGACCAAAGCTGATAAACATATCTGAAGAAAAACATCTAAAGTTTAGCTTTTAAAAAAATTTAACCATCTGCTGATTTTCAAGATAGCAGTTGACTTTAAACAGCCTGAAAAAAATTCTACAAATAATCATAACTAAGTGAAATGAGAGAAATTCTCAACATTTGAAAAATATAAAAACTTGTTTATATTTTTTACTGTTTTAAAATGTATCCTTTAAAAGTATTAGAAACCTAACACTCAGTCATAAAAAATAAGAAACACCTACCAACAGAAAACGTACTTTTCATATAAGAAAAATTATCAATACGTCTTCCAGCTCAGTTTTTTAAACCAGTTATCACCAATTTTAAGTACTGTTTTTATTGCTAACTTGCTGTATGACCTCATACAAATGTTATATTTCTCATCCACTGTGTATTCATTTGTAAAATGCAGAACTTGAACTACACACTCTTTTATGGCATTTCTTGGTCTAAAATTCCATGAATTTGCAGATTTAAACTGAATTAAACTTATCCTACAGAAAAGAGCTTATTAGTTAATTTTAAAAATGCCATGAATTCTCACAAAAGCAAAATGTTAACCTCAATGAACATAATCCTTGGTGAAGCATAAAATATTTCACCTACCACCAAAATAAATGTAGTTTAATCCAATGACATGAAAACCAAGTAAAAGCAAACAAAAAAGTAGGTGACTTTGGGTTTGGTGATGACTTTTAAAATCAACATCAAAGGCATGATCCATGAAATAACTGACAAATCGAACTTTATTAAAACTTAAAACTGTTCTGCCAAAGATGTTAAGAGAAAGAGAAGACAAGCTACGGATTGGGAGGATTGTGTGCAAAAGACATCTGATAAAAGACTGTTGTCCAAAATATACAAAAAAATTTTTACACAACAACAAAAAAAATTGGACAGAAGATCTGAACTGACATCTCACCAAAGAAGATAGACAGATGGCAAATCAGTATATGAAAATATGCTCAACATTAGCAAATTGCAAATTAAAACAAAATACCACTGCATATTAGAATGGTTGCTGGGGAAAGAAACGATAAATAGGCAGAACAGCACAGGAGATCTTTTGGGCAGTGAAACTATTCTGTAAGATACTATAATGATGGATATATGTCATTATACGCCACTTGTCAAAATCTACAAAACTATACTAAGAATGAACCCTAATGTAAACTAGGACCTTGGCTGATGGTTTATCAATGTTAGCTGTCTTTCCTAACAAATGTACCACTCTGGTGTACAGAGGAAAATGGATATATAGGAACTCTCCGTATTTTCAGCTTAACTTTGCTGTGAATCTAAAACTGCTCTAAAAAATGAAGTACATATTTTTTTAAAAGTAAACAAAAAGATAAAGTTAGCAATGTAATTTCTAAATATTTCTAAAGCATTTCTTCCAAATAATGTCCATTTTAAAACTTTACTACAAAATTATAAAATTGGTAACAATGATCATCTCTAAGAAATGAAACAGAAAGGGCTTTCTTTCACTTTTTACTTTGTTAACGATGTAGGCTGAAATTTAACAATATCCACTTTTATATCTGTACTATTTGTTTTAATAATACATTATTAAATATTTAATAAAGGGAGGCACAATGTTCTAAAATATTAAAGACACTGTTAGCACAAAATTTCCTCTCCTGTGATGAGACTATTGGACTAGGTAACACATCTAAGTGCAAGATTTAAATTAAGTTCTACCTACCCACAAGTTCAGCCTAACAAAATGTCTGGAGAAAAGTATTTTACAAAAACACCCTTAATGGGCATAATTTGTGAACAGTACAAATCACCTTAAAAAGACTGAAAAAATTAGAGGGCAAGAGCAAAGATGAAGTACTGAGTCTTTACAGTGGTTAACTTTAAAAAGAAATCATCTTGGATGAACCAGCCTCTTCTCTTTTTAGTTGCATAAAAGAACATGTTAGTCTAACCCAACACATAATATTCAATAATTTTCTGCCATCTACTAGGAACTGTTCTGGCACAGGACACAGAGAAGGAAAAGTACTTGGACTTAAGAACTATGCCTCATGGAAAAGACAGGTAAACAGTGTACAATGTTAAGTGCCATGACAGAGTTGTAAATGAAAAGCTGGGGGAGCACAGACTAGAAGCGTCAGTCAAGACTTCAAAGTAGAAGTAAGCTGGATGTTAGCCAAGTGCAAGGGAGGAGTGTAGGGACTCTCACACGTAGGGGTAAAAAGGTACAAGGCTGGCTTTACAGGACACAGGTTTATTCTCTGCTCTATGATTTACTCTATACCCAGCTAGTAGAGTAGTATAAGACTTGTTTTTTAAAACTGTTTTTAGGATTTTTAAAGGGGTGGCTGAATATACAGAAAACGAAGAAATTGACAGGGAAGATCAAGACAAAGGAAATTTGGAGGAAATTGCCTAAAAGATTAGAGGTGTCCTTCCTCAAAGAAAGAGTTAAGGACTGTATTTGTTGGCCATTAGGTGGTCGAAGACGACAAATGAAATTCTGCCTCTTTAACCAGAAGAAGCAAGCAGTCCTTAGTTTTCCCTGAACCAGATCATTTAAAAAAAATCTTTTTTTTTCTATAGGAACAATGTTAAATTTCAGATCCATGCTCCTAATAAAGGCTTTTGTATCAAATAAATCCTAAGTGTACCTAAAAATGTCACAAACATAAATGTACAAGTCAAAGAGTTTGCTTTAAAAAGATTAAACAAATATAAAATAAAAATCAGACACAGGGTCCCATTGTGCTATACATACTTGTGCTAAATTGAAATATTTATTAAATTAGATCCAAAATTAACGACAATTATAACATTAACCAAATTGTTGCCCTTTAAAAGTTTTAGAAACTGTCACAGCCAAGAAGAGTCTGAAAAGACATGACTACTAAATGTAATGCCGTATTTCTGTATGGGATCCCGGAACAGAAAAAGAACATTAGGGAATACTAAGGCTATCTGAATAAAGGTATGGACTTTAGTGAATAATAATTTATTCAATACTGCTTCATTAGTGGTAGTGAGCTGGTTAAATAATATCCCATACTAATTTAAGTTGTTAATAATAAGGAAAATTGGGTGCAGAGTATATAAGGTATATATGGGAACTCTACTATCTTATCAATCTTTCTGTAAGTCTAAAACTGTCCTAAAATAAAAGATTTATTTTTTTTTTAAGTTTTGGGAGGGGTCTATACACTCTATACACACAGACATGTATAGCTTCTTCTAGCTTTATAAAACACCGTCAGAAACCTTATGTTAACAAGCTTGTGAGATACTCAATACAGCAGGTCCTCGAATAACATTTCGTTCTATTACAATGCTGTAAGGACTTAATGCTTGATTATGTTAATTAGCCTATGGTAAAACTGGTTTCATTATGTTGTTTCGCTTAAAGTCGAAGAACCCATAGATGGCGTTGAGAGGACTTAACTGCACAGGATTTGGCAATCAATTGAATTTAGGAGTTTTTTCATCATTACCATTTTATAAACTAAGAAAATACAGAGGTTGTTGAAAATTCAGACTTCTGATTCTTAGTCCCATATTCCTATCACTGTATTATACTATATAAAACCCAAAGACTCAAAAAAAAAAATCACCTTGCCTTCATAATTCTGAAACAATATTCTCTACAGAAAGCAGAATTAGTCAGAAGCTTCTAGTTATCACAAAAGACAGGGACAGACTGAGGAACTGTTACATATTTGAAGAAACAAAGAAAAGCTATGCAATCAATGTGGAATCCTGGATGGGATCATGGAACAAAAACAGGACATTAGTGAGAAAAGTGGTAAAATTTTAATAAGGGTCTACGGCCATGCTATCCTGAACATGCCTAATCCTGTCTGATCTTGGAAGCTAAGCAGGGTCAGGCCTGGTTAGTACTTGGATGGAAGACCACCTAAGAAGACCAGGTGCTGTAGGCGTTTAAAAAAAAAAAAATTTAAATAATGTCTACAGTTTAATGTTATTGTACCAATATTAATTTCCTAGTTTGGTAATTATATTATGGGTATTGTGGAAGGGGAAGTTGGGTGGGATACCAAAACTCTCTATACTGTTACTGCAGCTGTGCTATAAATCTAAACTTAGTTTCAAATAAAAACAAAAAATAAAAACCTTTTAGTTATGAGATAATCTCCACACCCATTACTAAGAAAAAAATCAAAGTGTTGAAAAATATGATTACATGCTACTCTCTGGAAAGGTTGAGTAGAGAATGCTTGTGTATGTATTATGCAACTCTAAAAGAACAAACATGCAACTGGAAACAGTGGTTGTCTTTGAGAAGGGTAAGTGGTTTACTTTTTTTTCACTCTCAATCCATTTGTCCTTTTGAATGTTGTACTAGAAAAGAAAAAAAGGAAGAAAGAAAAAAACCAAAGGAATATAAAATGTGATTTCAAACAACCAGGGCAAACTGTAGAAGTGGTGGTGGTGATGGTGTTGGTGATAAATATTTTTTCTTGCCTCTCCTCACCCTCTCCCAATTTTTTCAAGTCATTCTGATGAACTTAGACTTAATAAGATTATTCTTTCCAAAAATAGTACAGCATCTGATCTTCTGAAGGCCTCAACAGGGATTTGAAGAGTATCTTTTTCTGCTTTACCCCCTTTTCAAAACCTCATTTAGATCTCTCAATTCCCATTAGAACTAGGATGATCATATATATAATGTATCATACAAACTAGGTCACTCTGAGTAAAAAGGAGTACTAATAGTAATTATGCCAGGACAAAAGGCATAAACTGGAACACTTGATCTTTCTAGAGAAAATTCAGATTCTATGTTAAAACATTCCTAAAAAGTGTTTTTGATGTTTTTTTTTTAATGCCTATAGTACCTGGTCTTCCTAGGTAGTCTCCCTTCGAAGTACTAACCAGGCCCAACCCTGTTTAGCTTCCCTTAAAATTTAGTTTTAATGATGATTGCTCAGAATACTTTTTTCCCATTGTCTTAATCAACTCTTCATTTCTAAATATATCTGCTTTCAGAATTGAAATACAGCTTTTCATTTATGCTGATCAGAAAATTAAGTTCAAAGGGATCTGACTCGAAGCAATTTCACTTTTCTTAGGAAAAAAGTATTAAATATTTTTTAATGTGCACACCCTATATATATATATAGATATATAACCCAGCTGATTTCTCTTCAATTGCCTCTTCTCTCAAAAAAAGCTTCAACTTCTGGCAGGTACCTGCTGACCTTCATGTCATTAAAATACACAGTAGCTCCAGTTCCTTACAGGTCAAGGATTCTGTTTTCAAGCACAGGACAAATGTGGAACCTTCTCTATTACAAATTTAGCTGTGGTGATCATTTAAATATAGAGACAGAGACTGCCCTAAATTTATCCTTATAATTTGCTAACCAGTGCTGATTTGGAATCCACCTATCATAGCTGTACCTTTTCCAGTGGATTAACTATGTGGTCATTAATAAGGAAAATTAGAGCTACAGAAGAGGAAATTATCAGGACAATTCTTTAAAGATCACAATCAAAAGCCCACAAACTCAAATGGAAAACACATTATTTAAGACCCTAACAAGCTGACATTCTCTTCCACCTTTCTATGACTATTAAAATTTAATATAATTTCTTCAAAAAATTTAATGAAAAATAATACTCATAACCAAAGTCAATGGATCCAAAGATTCTGATGAACAAATTGATTATTAACAGGGTTATATAGGCTACAGTTTTAAATCCTGTCTGACTTCCCATTTAGACTAGGGATGAGGCAAGTTTAAAGTAGTTTTATCTTTGGCAGTATATTGTACCACTCCTGCTAGCCCTATCTTTTAGCATCTGGCTCTGGATAGTAAGCTGCATACTGTAGACATTCCTATCTCTCTGCTCCAAATCTCCCCAACCAAACTTATCTTTTGTACTGTATTTACCATTATTCCTTTAAGATGGTCTAATGTCACTAAGTGGATCTATTAATCTTAGCCCTACCTCGCAACTCAAGTAACTTGTTTATAATTTGGACTTTCTAAATTCAAAACACATAATGATGATCTCGCCTGCCAGAGACCAAAAAAAAAAAGAAAACCCAGGGGGGTGGGGAGGTGGGGTATGTTTAGCAGATAGAGCCATACAGAATAGCTTCATATTCCACCTATGAACAAAACCAGTCCTCCTCTGTCACCAAATAAATGAGACTTCATCTCTGTCCCCTTCTCCTTTATTCATTCCAAATAAACTAATTCAAAAAAATGTCTCAGAGAAAAACCTATTCAAAAAGAAATGGATATTTTGGGGGATTAATGGTGTCATTTTATTAGTATACTTAAAATTTATTTCACCTTAGAAAGTGGACAGAGACACCACTGTGGTCAATTCCTCAAAAACCCCGATTATTCACTATTGTTTTCACAATCATACAGTTTGATCTACAATAACTTCAGTATACTATTATAAAAACCAATGATCTCTGAAGTCAGAGACACCAGAAATCATCATTACCATCTGCTGGCTGTATAACCTCGGGCAAATTACCAAATCTCTTGCTAGGCCTAGGCATGTTTCTCCAGCTGTAAAATCCAGACAATTATTACACTAGGGTATTACTGCATCAGTTGTGAGGTTTAAAGAGGTAGAAAGAAATGAATTATTATTTTAAAGCATTGCTGAGGTAAGTCAATAACCCAGAAGAATAAATTCAGTTATTAAATTTAATTCTATGTAAACTGGTATGAAAGATAATTGGCTAGCAATCTCAGCAAATAACTTAAGAACTTGAATATATTACACTGGGTCAAGAGAAGGAGCATATCACACAGTAGTCTAATAATACATGTACATCTGTTTGACATATCAAATTTTCTGGATAATTTGACTAGAACAAGAATGATTTCCAAAGAAGAAAAAAAAGAGCACTACACTGAAAAATTAACTTTTCAAAACCCCATGGTAGGGGGGATCAACTTTTTTCAGAAATGCATGCAAAATACAGCAAACAATTTTTGAGGCATTCAAAAAGTAGGGAGACAGTTAAGAATTCCTCTGAGACCCAGAGTAATGTATATTATTTTTTTACCACTGGCTGGCATGGTAGATCTCTGTCTATTTAGACATGCATACTAGTCCACAGAAAAGTGTATGTCTGATGTGTCACACAAAACTCATGACTAAAAGATAACTGCTATAATTATATACAATATACAATAAAGTGACATTGTAACTATCCATAACACAACCTCCATACTTGAAATATCCCTCAACTGGTTTTCTAAGATAGCTCAGAAAAAGTCCAACCTAGATAATCCACAGCACAGCAGGAAGCTGAGTCTCCAAATCTGAACATTCTTCTCAGACTTTACTAACCCTACATATCTGGCTCTACTTAACCATTAAATCAAATATATGAACTTCTAGATGCCAGGCCCTGACTCAATGCTAGAAAAATGAATAAAACAAAAGAAGACTCTCATTTAAGGAATTCTAAGTCCCATGAGATGAGAAAAACTATAAGAAAGAAGTCCATAGTTGGAGAGATAAAATAGCACAATGCTTAAAGGCTGAGACTGGTCCAAACTACCTGAAAGCTACCTCTTCGACTTGACAGCCATGTGAAATGGCTAAGTTTTTCATTTGTAAAACAGAAATAATAGAACCTATCTTACTGTGGGATTGGATGAGATAATAATAACAGTGCCTAACAGAATAAGCACAATGTACTGTTAGCTACTACTATTACTTGTAAAAGAGCTATTACTAAAACATGACTGAAGTGCTGTGGGAGCACAGAAAATGAAGCAACTAACTCTACCTAGGGAAGATGTCAGCAATAACATCAAATTGAGTCTTGAGGAATGAGTAGCAGGAATCCCAGTCAAGAACATATATGAAAACAACAATAATAAAAGAACCTAGCATGTCCAGATAACAACAGAACTATAAGATGGCAGGAAAATGAGGGGGAAAGAGATATACCTGTTATAAGGGCACCAGGTGCTTAAGAGTTTTATAAGCCAAGTTAGTTTCAAATCTGAGTTTACTAACTGTGTGGCCTCAATTTTTCCAAGCCTGTTTTCTCATCCATAAAATGAGGGATACCACCACCTGGTTTGGATGGTTACTTGGATTAAATATCTCTGAAATGCCTTTGGCAAGGGACCTGGCATGTAATAAGTACTTGACAAATAGTAGCTGAGAGTCTTATCATTAAGTATCATAGCAGTCATCTTTTGATGCCGATACTGGTCAAAGATAAATTTACAGTATCCTAAGTTGACAGTCTCCAGTACAAGTACCATTCTCCTCTCCCATCGACTTTACTGGAACAAATGAACAAAATGGACTGATTTTATCTTCTTTTCTTATCCTTTTATGATGCCGTGCTAACAAGTGGGCACACAATAAATGTTTGAGGGATGGAATGAAATGGAATTGTCTGGCAGACCTATAACAGTAAAAAGGCTGACAAAGTCATAAACACATCAATTAAATTTATAACACTGAGATGTTTCTGGGGGAAAAATATGTTTAATGATAAGCATACCAACTATTTCTTACCAGTTAGTTAACTGGTGAAAACCACATATTAAAAGGAAACAATGCTTTTGCATTCTAGACAACACCAGCATTCATTTCCTCAAAAAAAAGGCCAATCTCTATACCACAAGCAGAAAGAACACTACAAAAGAAATCAGACGATTAAAGTTTGAAACCGAGGTCAATATTGGGCAAAATAATTTATCTGGGCCCGAGTTTCTTAATCTATAAAATAGAGGTACTACCTATTCTATTTACCTGAGTTACTGGAAGAATTAGACAAGAATTATATAAGGTCAGGGGTCCCAACTCCCAGGCTGAGTATTGGTCCCTGGCCTGCTAGGAACCGGGCCACAAAGCACAAGTTGAGCGGTGGGCAAGGAAAGCTTCATCTGTATTTGCAGTTGCTCCCCAGCGCTAACATAACCACCTCAGCTCCACCTCAGATCATCAGGCATTAGATTCTCATAGACGCAGGAGTTCCTGGTGCAAAAAGGCTGGGGACTGTATAAGGGCACTTACTAAACCATGACAGAATACAACTACATGATAATACCATTCTAATATCCAGATTACATGAATTTACAACTTACTGGTAATGCAGTTCCTTAACTTTCTTTCCTATAATGATCTTGTTGTCCATTCTACCTTAGCCTTTCATTCTTATGGTTATTATCAATATTCTCAAGTCTTCCATAATCTCTATTTCAAATACTGTCTTCTCCATCCATATATAACCTTCTATCTTTCCAGCTCACTCCCTCTAGTACCTCCACTTTGATGCTTAAACTCCATCAGAACCTACACTCCATTGATCCGACTTTTCACTCCACTCTCTACCCCGCAACGGTCCTCACTTATGTCTCTGCCAAGCTTAAATTCACATAGTCAATTATCATAATCACTCTTTGGTATACACCTTGCACACCCTTGCCGCCACTCACATAAATTATGGTTAATGGAGACTGGTTATCAAGTTTTAACTGTATGTATGGCACACCTAACACAATTACATATGAATTAATCTTCCTTGAATAAAAATTGCTTTGATGTCTATCTCAGTTTAAAAATCTCAAATAGCTGATACATTCCTGGTTAAAGCATTAAAATAAAACCTATTTTAACCCTAGCTTTCACTGTTTCCCAACTGTTTATTCACTGCTCTAAAAAAACAGTTCTGCTTGTTCCACTTCTATACTTTTGCCCTGGCTATTTTCTCCAAATGAATGCCTACCATTATTTTTCTTTGCTAGGATAAAATCCCATCATCTTTAAAGATCCAGCTTAAATGCTGACTTCATAAAGGCACACCCAATCACCCCACTTTAAGGATTCTCTCTTTTCCTTAGAGTTTTGCATCGATTGACTATACTATTCATCTGATAGTCGTGTAGGTCTTATGAGTAATAAGTTAAATGTTACATTACTTCCGTTATCTTTCCATCTAGAACAAAATCTCCTTGAAAAACCTTTAATCAACTTTCCTCACAGATATACTAACGCATACTTCTTAGTAGAACCACTATTCGAAGTTTAACAGTCTTTTCAAAAATTAGTTTATATATTCTAGAAAATATCAAGATAAATATACCCCTTGTTATCTCTTGTGCAGATGATACTCTAAAGTAGTATTAAGCCAATTATAATTTCAACCACTTTTGCCATTTAAGAAACCTCATAATTTTACTCATAGCCAACAAGAGAAACTACAGCATATAATCCACAAGCATTAGCTTTAGCTTCTTCCATAGTCAAGACATACAGTATGAAATTCATTTCTTGATTTTTGGTGAGTTCTGCTCACAAAAGGGTGAAAAACTTCCTCATCAATTCTTGAAACACGTTACATGAACTGTAAAATATGAGTACTGACTTTTCTAGCCATTATTATTTAAAATGTCAATCACAAAACATGAGCAATGACTTTTTTCTATTACAACTTTAAACCTGAAGAGCTGTTATATATTTCAATTCTATAAAACACAGAAATAAACTGAAATTCCTCTTTGAAATCAATGTATTAGCCAAAGAGTGGTAAGGCTGACAACACAATTGATACCTTGTGAGATGAGACCAACATGTACTATTACAAAGATAGTTTCTGCTTGCTCGAATGGCACACAATGCAAGATTTATGTGATTTCAATACTGTCAGTAAAAATAACAATTAAGCCAAATAATAGGAAATTCCTGTTTTAGCCCTAACTTATTTCTCACTATAGCACTTACATGTGCTAACAAACTATATACAATGTCAAAGCAACTTTAGCTACTTTTTCTCCCATACATTCCTAAATTAAGTTTACGATACTAAATATATTTGTTAAATCCCAAAGAAATCACTTAATATAAGCGTGACAATACCGTATATTTTATCTTTCAGCCAAGCAAACTTAAATTTTTGCATTGACTAATACAATATGCACTAAGCGCATCTGATTAGAATTCCACAGTTAAATGAACAATTCACTTCTTATAACTGGAAAATCATTACAACATCTCTGGTATTCACTGCAATATCAAATCAATGACTTCTTTCAGTATTTGAGATGGTCATTTGTAATTCCTTTGGTAATGACCATGAGTCAGCTTTTATTTAATACTAAATGGCAATACTAATATGAAAAGAGAATTAATGCCAGACATACAAGCAAAAGTACTAAGTTGATTCAGGGAAGGAATTTTAATAGAATTCAAGAACTGGATGTCTACCTCAAGCTGGTCCATTTTCATTAATAAAATATTAGAAACTTATTAAATCACAAGAACAAAGATGAAATCTCTAAATGGGTTTCAAATCCATTATTCAATATCTCATGAACTTCTGCTATTCCTTTTCAAAAATGGTAATCTTGACTACATCAAGAAAACACTGTCCTTTTTTTCATTTTATCATATACCCAAATAGACAGAAATTGTATGCAAATGTACCTCAGCTATAAAGCAGCACAATCGGGATAGCTAATTATATGTTTTGTATGTTTTTTTAATTTAAAGCACAAATTTTAGTTCTGGTTATGAAACTTACTGTAATGACCTGAGAAAATGTATAAAAGAATCTCTCTGCAGTACTCTAAAATGAGAACTGTGTGACATATATAAAATAAAAGGAAAGAATACAATAGGACACCTATTTTTCTAAAATGCTGATGGCACTAGAACAATCAGCCCTGGAATAATCAGCCTAAAAGTATATTGGTCTAGATCTTTTTCTTCCTGGTCTCCCATGTCTACTTTGAAAACAAATAAATAAGCATACCATCATACAAAGCCCTATGATCACAGTTCTTTCCAAGTCAAAGACAACTTAAATCTTTGTGATGTTACTCCTTGATTTGTCCCACATTTTTAAGTGCCTTTTGCCTTAAACATATACCATTTACCCTTCAAATCACCACGGAGTCTTCCCTTATGCTGACCTTACTTGGTCACTCTTGATCTCGAGAATATACTAACCAATAATTCTGAATTTGTTAATAATCATGCTGATTCATCATCAGATTTGAAATCTGTATGGCCTTGGTTCCAATCCTATCGGCCTATCATAATATGTATGAGAAAGATGATAGTAATGCTTTTACATAAGGTTAAGTATCCCAAGCACAGCTGACACTGATTTTCATAACTAGTGGCATCTCTTCCAGATGATGGGAGAAAACCCCAGAAAGCAGAGATTAGAACACTTGCCCATGTGTCATCTTTGGCATGCCTGCATTAGAATGCCAACTTTATTACATAGTACCACACAGAAAATATACTAATATGCCCCTGTGACCTTAAGTATATTTAAACTGTAAATCTCCTCACTTAATGGTCTCAAATAAGAATCATCTGATGGTTACATCCTGGTATATGAACACAGAGGAATCCTACAAACATACTACATAAAAGTAATACATGACTTGCCATTATGATTACTTATATAGATTATAGAAAATTCATGGTAAGTTTTTACATTTTTATTATGACCTTTAAGATATTTGTTTCTCTCATTACTTTATTACTCACTATTATCATAGTTCCTTTTCCTTAGAAATCTAATGGGAAATACATTCGGAACAATGAGGAATGAGAGGCTACTTTAAATCTCCAGTTCGCTGCAGGTACACAAACTGAAGAACGAACATTCCCTCACTAGTATTCAGCTGTATCATCAACAGCTGCGTAACCACTAAAAGCTAAGCTGTACATTTACATCTATAGGCTGTATGTCACTGTACAAATAAAACTTTCTTTAGTAAATCTGTAACTTAAAGTGTTGAATACATATATATCCTAAATTTCACTACATATTTTCCATTAGTTTGTGTAATATTTCAATCCGTGAACAAATATGCCTTAATCTGGTTAATGCAGGCAAAGTCGTGTCTCGTTCAGACACTGAAGAGATTCTTAATAGTTAAAACACTTAAAGCATTAAAAAAATACATCAGCCTTGAACACAAAGATTTACAAAGATAAAATACTACTTAAAAAGTCTACACAAAAGATCTAAGCTAAAACAACTGTATAACAATATACCCTCTATGAGCCTGCTTAGGAGACTCTCATAGAGGGTATATTGTTTTATAGCCCTGGGAGAACAAGAAACAGATCTAAACAAAACAGAACAGAGTAAAAATTAATAGTATCCCCTCTCTAAAAGCACATTTATTCCTTGTGACCTATATAAATCTATCCTCCATAATTGATGACTCAATTACAGCTATACAAAATATATTACTGCCAGTAGAGATAATGGTCCTGTGCACAGGTTCAAGAGTCAAAAAGCAAGAGTCTGAATCCAGGCACTGCCTTTTACCAGCTCTGTGTACTTGGCCAAGTTAACTCTCTGTGCCTCAGCTGCCTCATTTGAAAATGGGAGTAACAGTATCTGTCTCATAGGGTTAATTGTGAAGATTATGAGGTAATATATATGTAAAGCTTATTATTATAATGAAGTTATCAAAGCTTTTTAAATGTCCCTGATAATGATTACTCTTTATATGTACTTCAAGTGGCATACCATTGTTAAGCTCCTCACTACAGTATACACCTTTCAAACTTTAGCTGTTCACAAAATCTAATAGTGAACCTATCCCTGACTCCATATTAAGTTCACAACATTCAAACTCTCCAAAATTTGCATGTGATAGTAAATTGGCAAAAAGTGAAATTCTACAATTCTCTTGCTAAATTAAAGGCAAAGAAAATGATAGCCATCTAGAACTTACCGGAGAAGACACACAGAAAAATTTTCAGTGCCATAAGATCTGTTTAAAGCAACAGGATCTATGCACTGTATTTGGAAACCTATTTTGGATGTTTTCAAATGTACTTAGTGGCTTCACCTTGTTTATCACTTCACACCTTAAAAGGAGGCCACATTTCATTTTAAATAACCTGACCTTGGAAAATGTTCAGATAAACCAAATGCAGCAGTGTCCTATTGCATTTTCTCCCCAATAACTTAAATCAAAGAATATCATTAATGAAAATTGATCTATATTTTTCCCTTTAGTAAAACATCCAGTAAAACTACTTTAAGTATTTTTAAATTAATGTTTGGGAAACACGAGCACAATAATTTACAAAAGGTTTAACATCTTATAATTGTCTAAAAGGTTTTTGTTCCCAATACCCTACTTACCCATAATACTAGGACATGTGACTTAAAAAACTAACATTTCCCTAGATGACAGCAGGAGTTAGTTATTCCAACATAAAAGGAAATAAATATATATATATATGTAGTACCTTCAAAGGGCTATCAAGCAACTAAAAACAGGTTTTACATAAACCCAACTAGAGCATCAGAAAAGAAAGTCATCTTACTTGAAAAGGTAGAGGCTTTCTCAATTTGTTCAGGTGATAGCATACATACCCTGCTATTCAGTTATCAAAATCTTTCAAGGCTCTGGAAATCCTGTTTATTTGAATTACTGAAATTATGTGGCTGACAGCCATTTTCCCTCAAAATATGTCTATGTTACGTATTTTCAATTTTATTAGGTCACCTTGAAATTCTCTCCTTTGAAAAGCACTTGAGGGGTTTTATTGGCATGTCTCTTTAAAAGTTACTAATAAACCCCATACACCTTGCAGCCTACTCATGAATTATGGTGCTCGCTAAAGAACAATCCTTCCAAGGAATCAAAAGGCTAATAAGAGCTGCCTCAAACTCCCTGGACCTGCATTACATCCTTAAACACCTTGAGATCCTGTATTGTGCTACAGCTATACAGCAGGTGCACGCTCACAAGGCTTTTCAACAGCCCCCAGATCCTTCACTGCTGCAAAACTTCTCGTAAGTGTTCCATACACTAGATTGTTCAGTGCTGATTTAACTGCTTATTTAGCCTATTTATTTACCAACTCGATCATCTCAGGGAATTCAAACCCTTCATACTGCCTTCTGAAACATATCTAGAGTGTATTCCCGTGTTACTTTAAGACCTGCAGCGAGATAAAAACTTGAGTTCTCATGTTCATCTCAACCCAAATTGCTGTTGCCAGGATATGCAGTAGTAATGCGGTGGTTCCTCTGAGACTCTGAGGATGTATTTTATTCTAGAAATGACCCAAATCTACTAAATCCCTTTTAGTCACCGAGATTTCTGCAGTAACAATGCTCAACAAGAAGGTAGTTTAAACAGCCGGAATATGAGTTATCCTAATTTGCCTTTATTTTTTTCTCAATAATGCTTGCTATCACAAAGACGTTTTTCCATACGACATTTGCAACTGAAGAGAAGAAAAATCAAGCTTTTGGCACTAGTTATCCACTTGGAAAATCCATTATCATTACAAATCTTTCGAAGTATGATTGGGGGCGAAGTTTACATCAACCATAGTCCTCTAATTTACTGCTTTCTAGACCCAATTAACGCCCATTAACAACAGCAACATTTATTACGCTCTGGGAAATCTCAATGTTTGACTAACCAAGAAGGCACCCCTTTCTGGGTAGGAAAAAAAAAACAAAACGGAAAAATAGACAATGAAATGGATTTATTAATTAGAGGAAGGAAAGAGGGAGGACCCCCTTCCCCCATAAGAGCCGTGCAAGCAAAATCCAGAGGTTCGGAAGCCCACGTCTCAGCAACACTCGCCCCAAACCCTAACGAGCCAACCCTCTTTTCCCTGGGGAGCCTAGCCCTGCGCCTTCCACAGGCTGGGCAGACCCGGGAAAGCAGTCCCCCTCCGGAGACCAGGCCGGAGTTCCGAAAACGGAACCCCAAACAAGCCGAAGCCGCAAATCCGGCGGCCTGAGTTCACGAGGTAAGAGAATACGGGATGAGAAGAGATGTGGCCTCGCCTCAAACCAGGAGGCCCTTAAAAAATCGGGAGCTGGAGAAGAGCGAGCCGGTTCGTAAGCTGCAGCAGAGCCTGGAAGGAAAGAGAGCCGGGAGCGGGGGAGGAGAAGATTCTGGCTCAGCCAGTGCCTTCCCCGGATCTTCGGCGACGCCCCTGTTTACCTGAAAGTCTCGGTCCTCGTTGAAACGGGAGAAGCGGTCCGCCATTTTGCCGCCTTCACTACTCTTAGGACGACGCTCTCCGGTTCGCTCCTTCCCTCCCGCGACACCCGCCCCCTCCCCTGTTCCCCGCCTTCTCTCACGCCCACCCGGCGCGCGCAGGCGATGGAAGAAGGAAGTGAGAAAGCGCGTCCAGACGGAGCCCCGCGAGCGCAGGCGCCTGTCAGTCCCAGAGGCGGAACCTCTTTTTTCGTCCCCTCTCTGCACGCCGCCCAGGGCGACCCCGGCTGCCGCGCGTGCGCACTCGTTCCGGAAAGCGGGAAGCACTTCCGGAGAGCCGCAAGCGCTTCCGGAAAGAAAGGACACAGGGGCCTCGGTGGGCGTACATCCGTATATTTTCCACTTGCTCATTTCTCCTAGTGTGATATCTTTTTTACCTTCTTGCTTCCTGGGTGCAGAAGCCCATCCTCTGCTATATTCACCAAATAGCAGCGTAATATAGTGGTTGAAAGTGCGGATTTTGAAGCCAGATCTAAATTTCGAATCCCGGTTCGCCGTGAGGATTAAACAGTGAACGAGACAGGAACGATCTCTTCTCTCCCAGGGCTTACATTCCAGTGAGGAATATCAGATAGAAATTAAATAATTACATAATTTCAATAATTAACGAGTGCTACCTGAAGTAAAACTGGGTGCTGTGTTGAGAGAGAGGACCTGTGAACTGATCTTTGACCTGCGGAATAGAAAGGGGCTCTCGCCTTGGGGCAAAAGGAACATTAAAACCAAAGGCTCAAAGACTGCTAAGAACTCTCAAGCGATTTAGAGAAGTACGTCTCAAGAAACCAGAGTTGATTCAAATCAACTAACGCTGTCTGGGCTTCAGTTTCTTTTGTATATAAGAAGGAAATTGAATTTGGTAATCTCTACTGCCAGTGCCCAGCACTAACTTTGTGTGGGTTATGAATCAGATTTTTCCATTTTATGACCTTCCTGAGGACCCCACCCAGCCCTCTTGCTCCCTTAGCCAAAATACATAAAACACAGGAGGGGTAGCAGGACTTCCCTGTTTTCGAAAGAATAGTTGACAGAAATTACACAATGGAAAAAATGGCCCTTACCTACCCTGAGAGGGTCAAATGAAAAGTAATTTTTTTGGAGAAAGGGTGTGTATCTTCTATTCCTTTGTTACTGTCTGTCTTGGTCACCCCCCAGTCCAAGCAGAATAGTTCTAAGCATTTAAAAGAGCTCCCTACCTAAGGAGTGGCAGGATACACAGAGTTTAAATATTGTAATGAGACTTGAGTGTAAATGTGGCAGATTGAATCACGCTTGGCACATTTACCTCTTCTCCCTCTTCCAATCCCACTAAAATGACAGTAAAAAGATAGGCATAAATTCACATGGACAAAGAGACCTGAAGATGGGACAATAGCAGAGAAGAGATATCAACATTTTGGGAGCTGGAAGGCGTAGGTAATTGGAAATGGCTTTAGTAGAATGGAGGAAGCAAAGCCCTGAAGTGAGGAAGCCAGAAAACAAGTTCATTATTGCTGAGGTAACCAGAAAGCCCTGGGAACTGTAATCACCAGCTACCACTGACGGTGAGGGTGTAAATGGGACTGAAAACAGAAGGACTAGTTACAAGGCAGTTTAGAGAGAAGTTAAACTAAATCCCTTACCCGCCCAGGTAGCACTGGAGGGGTCTCTTCTGGAAAGGCTGAACCAGAGAGATTTTAACATATCTGGCACAGCTAAGGAAGGAGATATCATGCTGAAAACGGGAAGATTCGGTAAAAGCCAACGTTCTGGTCAGAGAGGCTTCTCCCAGCAAGAGGCCACAGGATCTCTCTCTGGGAAATCGGCTTAGGGTGGAAAAACACACATACCAAAAAATGGGAGTGAGAGGGTGAGGTCTCCCAAAGGTAAAGTTGTTCCTGCCCAACTAGCCCACAGAAAAGTCCATCTTTCAGGAAGCCCTATTCACATGGAGTTTCCACTCAGCTGTTATGTAAGAATGAAGAGCCAAGTATTTCCAGACATTTGGAGGAAACTTGTAACAAAACAAACAGAAAAAAAAAATTCAGAAACCAGAGATAATGGAAGCAGCAAAAGAAACTATCAAAAAGTTATAATCAGTATTCACAGAGATATAAGATCATATCAGGGAACAAGGGACCACATCAGGGAGCATAAGATGCCAAAAAGAAAAAAGAATATTAAGACATTAAGAAGTAAGTTTTGAGAGTTAAAATTTCTTAAGCATTAATGGAAATGTCAATAGAAAAGTTAGTTGTGGAAGTCCCCCAGAAAACAGAAAAAGGTAATCCAAGCCATGTTCACTTTCTCCTTAATTATTGCAATAGCTAATAAGTGTTCTGATTCCACCCTGACCCCCTAACTCAACAAAGGAGCTATGGTGATCTTGTGAAAAGGTCAGTCAAATCACACTAGTCTCCTGCTCCAACCACCAGTGGCTTTTCCTACCATTCACAGTACAAAGTCCACCTAGCACCACCTCACCTTTCAGATCTTTTTCCTCTCTGGACACACCTCCTGGTTATACCTTCATCTCACCGGCCTGTTCTTCCTCAGCCTGCCCAATAGAGACTTCTGTGTATGCTGTTATTTCTGCCTATCATTCTTTCTCAGATATCCACGTGACTTGCCTTCTCCCCTTCTGGTCTTTATTCAAATGTCAGTTTCTCAGTAAGGTCTTCCCTGATCACCCTACTTAAAATTAGAGTCCCATATTCTGAACTCCTTAGCCTCTTTCCCTAATTTTATTTTTCTCCATAGTACTTATCACTTCCCGATATGTAATATAAAGTCTATGAGAGCAGCTTTCTTCCCTTCTATACTCCTAGCACCTAAGTTAATGAACGGCACATAGTTGGCAGTAAAAAAGAATTTGTTGAATGAATGAGATGGAAAATAGGAAAGAACAGATGAGAAAATGTGAGGACTGATCCAATATCTGAATAGTAGGATTTCCAGTAAAAACGGAGGAAATGGAAGGAAGAGCATATTACAGAAATAACACGTAAACATTTTCTAGTACTAAAGGCCTGAGTTTTCAAATTGAGAGGACCCTGCACAATGAATAAAAAATAACTTGCTGTTAGGCACAGCACTGTAAAATTTCAGGACATATGGGACAAACAGAAGTTCCTAAAGGTTTCCAAAGAGGAAAAATAGGTCACATATGAAGGTCTGTGAATTGGAACAATGTTGGATCTCTCGGAAACACCAGAGAGGTGGAGACTGGGGAGTAATACCCTGAAAATTCTAAAAGGGGATGATTTCCAACCTAGAAATCTATATCCAACCAATTATTCGTCAACTGTGAAAGAGAAAATGACATTTTTGACCTGCATCACGCAAAAATTTTATTTCCATGTGCTCTTCTCTGGAAGCCACTAGAGGATGCTCTATAGCAAAACAAAGGAGTAAAAAGAAAAGGGAGACTTGAGACCCAGAAAGCAAAGATACGACCTGAGAAAAAGGCAAAGAGAATTCCCAGGGTGATGGTGTAAAGACTTTTCAGGATAACAACTGTGCAGCAAGCCTTAAAAACACCCAGTCTGGATGAGAACAGGAGGACACCAGAGGACAGAGGCCTCAGGAAGGCTGTTGGCAAGACAAAACAGAAATCTGATAGAATATCTAGTGGGTTTGAAAGAGAGATTACATTTCTCTAGAGTGGGGAGTCAGTGATAAGAAAACTATGCAAATGAAAAAAAAGGAGCATTAACTTCAGAGGGGAAAATTGTAAGAAAAAAATGTAATCAGAGTAAGCCTACTAAACAACATGGCTTAACTATGAATAATGTTCACAATCACAATAATATAAAAACTAAATATTCCTCAAAAATGCTTGCTAAAAGTATATTATGAGGGTATGAAAAGGAAAGGGAGAATAATTTGAGAGCTAAATATTCTTTCATAGTAGGAATTCAATAGATAATGTCTACATTTTTTAAAAATCAAGAAATATTGGTATGAGTGCATTATTCAGAAATAAGAAATATCTGGAAATAAGCATGATAAAAATAAGGAAGAAAGAGCTTAAAAAGTTGAAAGTGGTTGGCACCAAATAGCAAGAGTTAGTGGTGAAAAGAACTAGGGAAAGGAATTGCCAGTTTTCATAAAAATCTAGATAAAACTATTTGACTTTTTTAGTCTATGGATACATATTGCTTCGATTAAAAATAAAAATTCAATGCTCAATAAATATTAGTTAATATTGTATTATTTTTGAATATGGATTATCCATGGCTATGTTTGAGAAACCTCTTCTCATCATCCTTTGGTGATTACAAAGTTATTAACTGGACCAAATACAATGTAGATCTTAATAGAGAAATAAACTAAAATGTGTCCTAAAGCCAACTGAAGCAATTTGAGGACTTTTTGCCATTTGGGATTTTATATGTTATCTTATCTCTCTAATAGTGAAAGAATAGAGAATTAGCTGGTGTGGATATTCGTTTCACTACACGTTGTGCACTAGGAATTGTTTTAAGCACTTTACATATTTTAAGTCATTTAATCCCCACAACGGACCAGAGGGTTTGACCTGAGAGCCTGCTCCCTGGCCACTACCTAGAGAGGTGAATAAGTCATTGTATTTTCAATTAAAGAAACATGTGAAATATCATAATCCAGGCATGGAGGGGACACAAAGATGAAAAGGACAAGATCTCTTCTAGGGTTTCAAAACTATGACCTTGGCATTTCTTCTAGGGTTGAAGAACTGAAACCTGCATATCAGATTCAGTTCCATCTATAAAAATGGTCCCTGTCAATAACATATGAATATAATAATACAAGAAATAATAACATATTCTTAACTAAAGGATTGAGAGCTGACTACACCAGGCACTAAGCTGAACACTTTACACGGACTGTCAAATCAATTTTCATTACCCTAAGAAGCAGGAAACATGTTTATCTCCATTTTACAAACAGAAAAACTGAGGCTGAGAGATAAGAACCTTGTCCTAGCTCCTGGAGCTATAAGTACAACCAGGTTGTATGACTCTGACCAAGTCTCTTAGCACCCAAAGTTTGTTTCCTCTTCAATATATCTGGGAGAATAACGCCCACCTCAGAGGGTTGTTGGAAGGATGATGGTAGCTATTCTTATGTAAAGTACCCAACTGTCCCTGACATCATAATTTTCTGATTAATGATAGCCATTGTTGATATTACCATTATTATTAATTTAATGGTGAAACTAGAGTTTTGATGTTATCTTTTAGGTCACGGAGAGGCACCGTAGGTTTTTGAACAGGTCAGTGATGTAAGCAGAGCATGTGTTAGAATCAAAGCTAATTTAAAGCTGGTACTCATAAATTGAGCTGCACCAGTTATTAAAATATTGAAAAGCTTCCAATCTTTGTTAAAAAGCACTGCCTACACCCTGAGCACTTCCCCATTGCTACAACTACTCAACTCCCAGGCCCTTCTTTGGCAACTGAAGGGTCAAATCCTGGTAGAGGAAATGGCCTCCTGGACAATGCCCCCCCAATCCTCCAAATCAGTTCTGATGAGAAGGAGTGCCAGGCCAGTTGGTTGTTAAATTTTTCATTGTTGCTAATAGTTTTTCCCAATTCTGAAAATTTTCAAAATATAGAAAAGTTGAAAGACTATAACAGTGAACATCCATACACTCAAATTAGATTCTTCGATTCACTTTTCTTAATTTTTAAATATATATAAGATTTTTAACTGTTTTAACCACTTTTAAGTGTACAATCCAGGATTCTTTGATTCTTAGATGGTCACATATACTTTCTTTCTCTCTCTGTGTATATGTGTGTATATATATATTTTTTCTTTTTCCCCCCCTGAACTATTTGAAAGTAAGTTACAGATATTCCGACACTTCACCCCTGAGGGGAAACAAAGTTCGCCACTCCGAAAGATTTCTCTTTGGGATATTGACTATTAAAGCTGGTTATTTTTAGGTAACAAGAGGTTCAGGAAAAACTTTTGACCTTCCCCCTGCCTGAAAGAATTTAGATAGAGGGAATAGAGAAATCATCATAGATGACTATAGTTTAATATGAACTAGTATGTGACAGACCAGGAGGAACCTAGCAAGGCCCATTTGATCAGTGACCCATTGTTAGAGATGGCACAGGACATTTATTTACCAATATTTGCTTTTTCATTTCCATGTGAATTGCCCTCCAGCCCTTCAAAGTCCCAAACCACAAAACCCAACCCATTTGTCTTTAGCTCCAGTATGGCATATAAACCTCAATTGTCTACTGTGTTCTTGGGTCTCATATTCTTATGGCACCCCCACATACATAATACATACATATTAAATTTGGTTATTTTCTCTTCTTAATCTGTTCCATGTTAATTTGTTTAGCCAGACAGAAGAACACCTAAGGATGGGAGAAAAATTATTTTTCTGCCCCTACATCCCTAAATAATTTTAGCATGTATTGTCAAAGAATAAAAACATCCACCTACATAACCACAATACCATTATAACCCTCAAGAAATGTAATGTTATCTACTATAAAGTCCTTATTCAAAGTCCTCCCATTTTTGTTTTTGATTCAAGATCCAATCGAGGATCAGACATATTTTTAGCTGTCATGTTTCAATATCTTTGCATCTACAACAGTTCTGTCACCTTTGGTTGTCTTTCATGACATTGACATAGATGCGAACATTTTGAATACCATGAATATCTTATTTTTCAACAACCTTTCACTGAATGGTTTTATCATATACTGATGATCCTTGCTCAAGTTGTTTATTATAAATGATGATTATGAAATGATAATTCTCTAATGCTATCATTTCTTCTACATTTATTAGTAGGAAATCTATAAAGAAGAGCTTTCTACACACACACACACACACACACACACACACACACACACACACACCCCTCTTTTGGATATCACTATAGACTCATGGATTCTTCTTCCCCCCCCCCACCCAATTTTTATTATCATTAGTATTTATCTTGTTGCTCAAATTGTTCTGTATTTGGTCAGGGAGAGCAGTTGTTAAATATTTTAAAATTTTATCCCTATTTAGCAACCATTTTTAACGGCTATGTGCCATGCACCATGCTAATAGCTTTCCATGAATTATCTCATTCGATGTTTGTAGCTATCCTCTGGAGGTACCTACTATGATTATGTTTCCCCCATTTTCCAAGTGAGGAAACTGAGATTTATATGAATTTGCCCAAGGTCACACTGCTAGTAAAGAGTGGAGGCTGGATTCAAACAGGATCTGCCTGGCTCCAGAGCCCCACCTCTAAACCTCTATGGCCTGCCACCAGACTAGAAGTTTGTACAATAGGAACTGGTATAGGGAGAGGCAGTAGTGTGCAGTCTGAGGCTTATGGCTGATAGGACCAAGAGAAGGGCAGGGCACTGAGAGCAAAGGAGGAAGAAGCTGGGGCAGGTTTAGGAGGACTTCCTTCCCTCCAGATGTCTCCACTCCTCACCCCCACGTGAGATCAGGCTCTTGGCAGCCAAATGGTAAGAATGGGACTGACTATGAACCCTCAGCCTGCAAAAGTATAGGGCCAGTGTGGATAGAGGGCTGCGAAGAGATGAAAAGTATCTTTTTCTCCTACCTTTTCAAATTCTTGACTGGGACCCCTGTATAAAAAACAGATTAACAAGAGAAAAGCATATGAATTTATTTAATGTGAGTTTTAGGTGACATAGGAGCCTTCATAAAGAAATGAAGGCCTGAAGAAATTATTAAACCTAAGTGGTTTTTTTTTTTTTTCCCCAGAGTTATTATGGTTATATTACCTATAATGTCCGGGTCTCAAAAAAACATGATGAGGCATACAAAGAAACAGTAAAGTGTGACCCATACTCAGAAAGAAAGGCAGTCGATGGAAACTCCCTTTCAGTGTCCTCATAAACCCGAGTGGTTTTATAAGGTTCGATGAAGAGTGGAAAGTTGTGGAAAGATATGACAGAACAAAGAGTATAAGCTAAGTGCAGTAAACTGGGGGAAAGTTAGCAAGGCCTGTTCATTCAGATTCCTCTCTGTGTCCTTCATTCTTCAGAGATAAGGATGCTCATTTCTTCCTGGTAAAGGGAAGGCATCTCCTGCATGAAGCTTTTATGACGTGCTTCACGGAAAGGTCAGAAAGTTCTTGCTGCCATTTCTTAAATTCCTTCAGCTTGAAATATGTACTACATCTAGGTGCTATATTTGGAAGTAGCATGTTCTGAACCCCATGGGCTAGAACCTGTACATCTTGGAAGGCACAAAGGGTAGCACTTTTTTTTTCTTTTTTGTATTATCAGAAGCCGACAGGTACCTTGTTTATCTGCGAAATCAGACTTTTGTTCCTTTCCCCTCATGAAGAGAGGCAGTTTCGATGGTGAAACATGAGCTGTCTCTTTGGGTCCTGTGGACCTAGCTCTGTCTCCGCAGGAGTCCAGGGTAAAATGCAGAGGAGAGAAGGCCCCCTGGCGGCTACATGCTACATGAAGGGCTGTCCCTGGGTCCCTCTTATGGTTCCCTCCCCAGGTTCCCTAGAGAAAGGTAAGAACATCTTGAACTTTCTCTGATAATCCCAACAATACTGTGAAATAGCTGTCATTGTTATCATAATCATTTTGTGGAAGAGGACAGGGAGGCTCAGGCTGGTAGAGTCATTTGGCCAAAGTCACACTAGTAGTAAGTGAAGAGCTAGAACCAGAACCCCATCTTATCACTGCCTCTCTTAAACTAGTAACAGTGGCATTTATTAAACATTTTAGTATTTACATGCAGTTTACGGGAGTCATTTCATTTAATCTGAAGATAATCCAAATAGCTGGCAGCATAATTATCTTCACTGGACAGATGAAGAGGCAAGTTTCAGAGAGGTCAAATACTATGTTCATGGTCACATAGTTAATAAGATTCAAACATAGTCTGTCCATCCCTGCTCACCCAAAAGAAAGACAGGAACTCGAGTGTGTGAATTGGGATAGAATTAAGGCAGTGGAAGGAAAGGAGCCTATGGTATTTGGGATGCCCAAAGGCATTTAAATGCAATTTGAAGAAAAAGAAAAAAGAAAAACTTGCTGGCCATAGGACTCAAGTAGGTGGCCAATATGCTAGACCAGCTTCCTGGAGTGCACTCTTCAGCACATTCGGTCCTTCATTTATCAACTATTTATCATGTGCCTAGTCTGAAGGAGCCCTACTGTAGGTGCCAGAGATACTGAGGTGAGCATGGCAGGAAAGGTTCTTCACTGAGGTAGGGGCAAGGAGGAGAGCAACAACAGACAATACACAAGTAGACAAATGAGATCATTTCAAATATGGCCAGGTGCTGGGAAGATAACAACGTGATAAAAGGTGATGTGATAGAGAGGACCTGGGTGAGGCTACTTTAAATTCAGCAACAATCAGGTGACACCTCTGAAAGAGGTGATATTTGAGCTGAGAGCTGGGTGTGCTAAACTGGGGCAGACTGTTCCAGGCAGAGAGGCACAGGGCTGTAGCACGGGGCTGTGTACTCAGAAGAACTCCATGCTTGGTTTAATACTCACTCTCTTCTTTTTCATAGTTTTTTTTTTTTCCACTCATTATCATATATAAAGTTTAAGATTGTTGTAACAAATTAAAAAAAAACAAAAACAACAATTTTGAGCTGAGAATACTTAGGAACGTGGATTGAAAGTGAGCATTTCAGCAAGTGGTACATAGAGCAAGGGCAAAGATTAAGCAAGTGAGAAACAACATTGTAGGGGAAACTGGCATTTGGTGGTTAATGCCTAGCACGGGGCTCAGGGGAAGAGGGGATAGGGAGAGGGTTAGAGCGGAGGTTGTTTACCGTATTCTATTTTGGGCATCGGAGACTGAAAGGAGGTCCAACTTGAGGCAGTCACATTCCTCCGCTCCCTATTAGGGCTTGGCCCAGCCCGGAACTACGCGAACGGCTCCCAGGGCTGCAATGAGAATGCGTGTGCTGCCACCTACCGTCGTGCCAAAATTGCAATGGCCTTCCCGTCCCCTTGCCTGCCCCAAGGAGATCTAAGAACCAGGGTTTCCAAACCTGAAGCTCCCTCTCCCAGCAGCCTCCAGCTCTGGGAAGGAGGGCTATTGGGGTAATAGGGTTTTAATGCAGCAGTGTTGGGGAAGGGGTCTTAGTCTGCACCCCCAAATGCCTGGTCAGACATCAGAAACTGCTTCAAACCTACTGAACCTTAATCTCCCCCTCTCACAATACCCCCTGATTTGCCAGGATTTGGAGCTACTGGTTAGGACTATTCCTGCCTTCCTTGAGCTGATCATCTAGTGTGGGAGACAATAAACCAATGTGTAAGTTATTGATAAGTTAACAGTGCAGGAGAAGACCCAAGTTTCTGCCACTGAATGGGAGACAATCAGTTCTAGTTCTGGGGTAGGAGAGCTCAAAAGGGGCAGGAAGAGGAAGGGCCGGTGGAAGAGGTGAAGGCAGTCTTTGGAGAATGGCTCCAATATGGAGCAGCAGGGAAGGGAGAATATACACCTAATTCCCTCCCTAGCAAAGGGAATAAAGAGGGTGGTAGGGCTTCCATTTCTAGAAATGATGGACTAAATTATTCAGACCAACCTTCCCACTGAAAACAACTGCAAATGCTGTATAAAATAGTTTTTTAAATCTCCTGAATAATATCACTGATATTTGACAAGAGAATTATGAATTTCCAAGGCAAAGCCTAAGGGAAAATAGATTCCAGGAAGGTATTGGAAGATACAGCAGAAGAAACAACCCAGAATGAAGAAAAGAGGGGCAAAAAGAGAAAAGAGGTTGAGCGACATAGAGAATGCATTGAGAAGGTCTAACATAGATTAATCAGAGTTCTAGAAAGAAAAGACAGGAGAATGTGACAAGGGCAAGATTTGAAAAATAATGGCCGAGAATCTCCAGTACTGATAGGGCATCAATCTACAAGTTCAGGAAGCCCAAAGAATCCCAAGCAGTATCAATAAAATAGAATCCACAGGTAGATATATCATGATGAAACTTCAGAATGCCAAATCTAGAAAGAAAGTCTTAAGAGCAGTCTTCTCAACAGCAATAATGGAAGCCGGGGGACAGTGGAATGATATCTGGAACATGCTGAAAGAAAATAACTTCTGACCTAGAGTTCAAGAGTGAATTTGCAAACAAGTGAAAACTAAGGAAGTTTGCCATCAGCAGAGCTTCACTGAAGGAACGTCTAAAGAATGCAATTCAGGTGGAAGGAAAGTGATCTGAGAAGCAAGAAGGAAAGACGACTTGTACACAAATGTTTATAGCAGCATTATTCATAATAGCCAAAAAGTAGAAGTCACCCAAATGCCCATTAACAGATGAATGGATAAATAAATGTGGTATATCCATACAATGGAATATTATTCAGTCATAAACAGGAATCAAGTACTGATGCACATTAGGACATTGATGAACCTTGACACATTGTTAAATGAAAGGAGCCAGACATAAAAGGCCACATACTGTATGATTCCATTGATATGAAATGTCCAAAATAGGCAAACCCATAGAGACAGAAGGTAGATTAGTGGTTGCCAGGGGCTAGGGAGAAAAAGAAATGAGGAATGACTGCTAATGAGCACAGGATTTTTTTTGCGGGGGGGGTGTGAAAATGTTATGAAATTAAATAGTAGCGATGGTTGTACAACCTTGTGAATACACTAAAACCCACTGAATTGTACACTTAAAATGGCAAATTACATCGCAATAAAAAATAAAAAAATAATTTTTAAAAATGGAGTAAAGATGTATATATAAATCTAAAGCACTGACTATATAAACAACAATAATAATGTCCAGTGAGGTTTAAAAAAGAATTAAAATGTATGACATAAATAATAAAGAAGGTAAAGTCTTCTATGGTTCAGGAAGAAGGTAAGTATAGGTATTGATTAACTTTAGAATTTAATGCACGTTGTAGTTTTTAGGGTACAGGCCAAAAATAATATGCCCTGTATGTAAATATGGGATATAATTTGTAGGGAAATCACTAAAAGAATATAAACAAAGGCATGGAAATAGCAATAACTTCTGGTGTGGCTCATCCGGGGATCCAGTTGAATCTATTCACAGTAACAACTGGCTCTCTGGGACTAGTGTTACTAGACAAAGCAGACCTAATGGGAATCACAAGAAGGACCTTAAGGGTTATCTGATTCAGCTTCATCTTTTCACACATCCATTTCTGTCATTTGTCAGGTATGTGTAGACTTTTCCTAGATGTCAGGCATGGTGTTAGGTGCTGGAGTCACAGTGGTACATGGTCCCTGCCTCCGTGGAACTGTACACAAGGAGAGGAGTTTGGAGATGTGAACTGGAGTCCAGCCACACAGGGACTGGTTGGTCAGACTAAGGAACTCACTACTGATGCCAAGAGCAGTAGAAAGTCATTGAAAAGTTTTCAGGAGTGGGTTATGTGATCACTCCAGCTGCTGTGCAAAATGGATTGGAAGGAAGCATGAGTGGAAGCAGAGAGCTACTCCAGAGATGTCACTGAAAGATAGTGAGGATAGAGTGTGGTGGGCAGATGTGAGAAAGAATAAATGGAGAGGATTGGATGTGGCGCTTTGAGAAAGGAGTCCAGGAAACTGAGAAGCAGAGCTCCAGCGATTTGCCAGGGTCTTCAGAGAGCTGGTGGCTGAGCCAAGGCTGAGAGCAGACCAGGATCTTTTCACTACACTATGTTTGAGACACGCTGACACCCAAGTGGAAATACAAGCAGATGAGAAGCAGACATTCTGGAGCCAGGAAGCCCAGATTTGGCACCCTCAGCCTGCATATGACAGTGTAATCTACAAGAGGCCAAGTTCTTTGGGGAGAGAGTATGATGGAAGAATGAGAACTCTGGCACACACCTGAACTAGCACGTGGAAGTGGAACCAGCAAGTAGCAGAGCAGGGGGCTTCCAGAAGAGCCATTAACAGACCACTGGCTTTATTGCTGCACGGTCCTGGGGCTCTCCCTAACTTCTCTGAGCCTTAGCTTTTGTGATAGATAGGCTCTAAGACGTCACCGCCTCCTGGTGTTCATGCTCTTTTGTGACCCCCTTCCCTTGACTGTGGGTAGAACCCACAACATGCTTCTAACTTTGTAGAATATGGCAAAGAGGATGGGATGTCACTGCCATAACTGGTTACATCACGTAAGACTCCTTACTGGCCAACAACTTGGAGCCATTCCCAGTTTGCTGAAGCAAATGGCTATGTTAGGTGTGATGGTTAGTTTTATGTGTCAACTCGGCTAGGCTATAGTACCCAGTTATTCAATCACACGCTTATCTAGGTGTTGCTGTGGAGGTATTTAATATCTACAATCAGTTGACTTTAAGTAAAGGAAATTATTCTCAGTAACGTGGGTGGATTTCAGAATTGTCAGTCCTCACAATTGTGTAAACCAATTCCTTGGAATAAATCTCTTTATACACACACGCATACGCGCACACACACATACACACACGCACACACACACACCCTGTTTGTGCTGTTTCTGGAGGACCCTGGCTGAAACTCGGGGAAAGCCCAGGTGGAAAGGAACAGAAACCAGAACCCTTAGTCCTATACACTGAAATAAATGAATTCTTCCAATAACCTGATCGAATTTGGAAACAGATTCTTCTCCCGTCAAACCTCCGGATGAGAACACAGTTTAACTGACCTTGATTGCAGTCTGGGAGACTGAGCAGAGGACCCACTAAGCCATTCCTAGACTTCTTTTATCTTTCCCAGTTTTATTGAGAAATAATTGACATATGCAAATGTATAAGTTTAAGGCAAACAACATGATGGTTTGATTTACATATATTGTGAAATGATTGTCACAATAGGTTTAGGTAACATCCATCTCCTCATATAGACACAATATAAAGAAAGAAAAAAGGGGGGACATTTCTCTCTGTGATGAGAATGCTTAGACTTCTAATCCATAGAAACTATGAAACAATAAATGTGTGTTGTCTTACACCATTAAATCTGTGGTTATGTAGCAATAGAAGAAGAATTCACCTGCCCATCTGTAATAGGTAGTCATCTCATAGGGCCATTAGGCAGCTTCAATGAAATCATACAACAGTGTGCTTATCTGAGCGCCTGGCATGTATTTAATGCACACACAAAAAAAATCAACAAATGTTTGCCCTAATTCTACAAAAATTATTGAACAGTGTTCAGAGAATTAGAAAAAGAATTAGAAAGGTCTAGATCCATGGGGCACCTGCAAATCACCATCTCTCACATAAGGGAGAAAAGGGTCTTGATTATCCCAGAGAAGCAATAGATAGTGTGGTGGTTCAGTGCGCACATCCTGGAGCCAGACTGCCCAGTTCAGTCTGGCTCCGCCATCTGTCAGCTGTGTCACATCAGTCAGATGATGTAAACCTCTCTGTGCTTCAAGTTCCTCATCTGTAAAATAATAAAAGAATAATACCTGGTACACAGTAGAGCAACACAAGTGTTAGCTAATATTATTGTTGTTATTATTACTGTTATTATCATTTGGCTCTAATGCATAACCATTTAACTCCAAAGGACTAAGGTGAAATTAATGTAGTACACATTTATCTATACCAATTGAGCAAATAAAGATGATCCAATAGGTAATTACACTTCAGGAGCTACTCATTTTGCATAAACTTTCTACATCCTTGTCCAGGGATTCTGATTGCATGATCTCCTCAGGACTGTCTGGGGATGGGGAAGGACTGTATCTGGCACAGAGCTTTTCCTGCACAGAATTTTGCCATCCCTACCCCTCTTAAGCTTTATCGCTACTCACTCTTGCTGCTGCCCCAGGTCCCCCATATCCAGCAGAGGGCGCTGTAGTCTCAAAATGCAGCCCTTAGACCTGTCCTTCCGAGGACCCGCTGCCAGCTGCTAGGGAGGGAGGAAGGGTACCTGCAAGGGGGTGAGCTTGACTCCAGTCAGACCGTTTGTCTCATCTAGTCCCTTTCTCTGCAAATTCCTATCACTCACTGCCGGATCGTCTTCCAAACCTCACCCTGCTCCATGAGACATCTTCTGCAAGCTCCAGAGTTCCAGACCTTCCTTCTTTGAATCCCAGAAGCTTCATTTCAGCAATGCATCATCCCAGCCTCATGCTGTTCTGTTACTGTTTCCAAATGCCATGGCAGCACATCTGTAAACCTAGGTCTGGCTTTCTAAGAGGCTTTCTGCCAGCCACCCACAGGCTTTTCCTCCCCAGTCCCGTTCCAACTACTCCAGACAAAGCTCACTCACCCCACCCAGTTTATATCCGCCTCAATCTGCTTCAAGGCAAAAGGCTATTTCTTTCATTCAATCTTTCTGCTAACAATGTTTGGGGCCAAGGTTAGCATCATGCAGAGATGAAGACCAGCCAGCCTTTATCGAGCACCTACTGTGTGCCAGACATCCTTCTAAGGACTTCACATAATCTTCACAACAACCCTATGCAGTTTGTTAGACCCATTTTACAGATGAGATAGTTTAGGCACAGAGTGGTTAAGGGACATGTCTATGGTCACACAGCTAGTGGGTGAGATAGTAGTCAAGCTCAAGCAGTCTGGGCTTTTAAATTAATTAATTAATTAATTTATTTATTTATTTTTACGCCTCCAGCACCCGGGTTTCCTAGGTGGTCTCCCATCCAAGTACTAACCAGGCTCAACCCTGCTTAGCTTCTGAGAGCAGTCTAGGCTTTTTAAACAGAATACTATCTGGACTTTTAATGTAGACCTGGGCCTCTATTCTTGATCTTAATACAGTGCTACCTGATATGGTAACTAGTAGCCACAAGACCACTGAGCATAGGACTAAGCCAGACCGAGTTATGCTCTAAGTGTAAAATGCACACTGAATTTCAAAGATGTTGTTTCAATATATATAAAAGCATTAATAATTTTTGTATTGATTATATGTGAAAATGATAGGATTTGGGATATACTGGGTTAAATAAAAGACATTATTAGAATTAATTTCAGCTGTTTCTTTTTTACTTTTTGAGGTGGGTACTAGAATATTTGAAATGGCATAGGTGGCTCACTTTTTATTTCTGTGGGGTGGAGTTCTAGGAGCTCTCAGACTAGTGGAAAGGCAGACAGGATCTCAAATGATTCTAAAACAAGGGAAAATGTGGTTCGTGTCCTGAGAAGTGAGAACAAAGCAGCGTAGGAGCCCAGGGAAGCTTTCACCATGGAGGCAGCTTTGAGTCAGACTTCCAAAGGTCTGTAGGGTTTGGCCCTGGAGAGGAGTGCAGACAGCAGAGGCCAAAGCTGCAAAGCAGAGGGAACCTAAAGTCAACCAGCGGGGCTGAGGCACCGTGTGCTCTCAGGATAACTAGAGAGAGCCAAGGCGAGTAGATCTTGGGAATGCTGGGGTGGGGGGGCAGTTGAGTATGGGGCCAAAGTCTCTTGGCAGGATGGAACTCCAGACACCCAAAGTTGGGGGGTGGCCTGGGGGGAATGGGGAAATTACCAGCATGAGGCTCCAGCAGGGATGGGGAGAGACAGTAAGCAGCAGGCCTGCGCCCTCCTACCTCTGCTCCAATTTCTCTCCTCTTCTCGGGTCCTCCCTCCTCACTGCTCCTGGAGGAGAGTGTGGTGAATAAACTCAGAGTTCGGCTGTGGGAGGATGGCTCTTGAGGAGCATTTCCTGACTTTGGCTCACAACTGCTTCCTGCCCAGAGCTCCAACACTTGACCTCCATTAAATTCCTTCCTCCCAGGGGAGGTGGGTGGCCATGAGGGCCTCACAGGCTTAGCAGGTCCAGAGACCCAAGCACCTCAGCAGCCGAATCCAAGTACTAACCAGGCAGGATCCCAGGTGTCCAGACGCCCGGCCTCCCCCAGCCCTTCTGAGGACCTGGAATCCAGGCCTCAGAGTGAAACTCCCTCAGACAAATTTTGGAGGTGAGGGGAGCCCCACCCTCCTTCTCTCCCCTGGGGTGAGGACCTCATTTTCCTTTTGGCCTGTTTTACCCCTTTGGGCCCCTCAGCTCTGGGTGGGAACTCACATCTCTTCTTCGTCTGTGGGGCACTTTTTCTTCTCAAACAAAGGTTGGGGGTTTCTGAAGGAAAAGGGGGGCTATGTGCGAATTCCATAGGAAACAAAGCTAAGTGATTCCTTCCCTAGAACCACCTGGGGCCTCCATTTGATCTCAGTTTCCTCCCTGGTTATGATGGGAGGCTCAAAGGATGTGAGTTTCGAGAGCCCACTGGAGGTTGGTAAAAGGGGCCAGATCTTTCTTTCTTACTTCTCAAGCCTAAACCACACCCCCGCCACATTCGCCTGGGTAATGTAATATCAATACTGAAAATAGGGAGACCACCCAAAAGAATCCAGCTCAACCATGAACCTCCTGCTCTGCCTCTAAGTTACCCTTGTGCCCTTTCATAAATCCTAAAGACCCCTAGGGGACAGCCCACCCCCCCCCCATCACTATACCAACCAGGAATCCTTGACGCCTCCAAAAATAGCTGCACTAGGCAGGAGAGGTGAGATGACCCCAGGGGAGCCTTAGTCCCTTAATCTTGCCTTGTCCCTTGATCACCAGCTAAACTACAGTGTTGGACATCTCATCCCAACACCATATGCCCTTTGACTCAGGGGCAGAATCTCCTTAGATGGACCCTTCTCTTCCAGGGATGCCCCCTCTCCTCCATGGGGAAAGCCCCCACTGTACCTAGGGCTTCCCCTGGTGGCGACAGAAAAAGCCTGCCAGAGATTTGAAGAGAAGGGAGGGGAGGAACCCCAGAGGAAACTACTAATGGGGATAAAGGACTTGGAGACATCTCCCCTCTCTCTCCCTTACTCGTACCCCCGCCCCTTCTCTTGGGGACCAGACACCAAGGAGTGGATTTGTTGGAGCCTAAAAGGGGCCAGATTCTATTTCCACTATTTTTAGTGGTGGGATAACACACCACCCTATCACTGCCTGGGGGGTGTTAAATCAGGGCTCCAGGCCCCCAGCCCTAGTCTTAGGCCCCTTGAATGAAGAGGGAGCCCACATTGCAGAATCAAGAGTTAGGCCAGCTGGGGAGAAGAAGAGGTGAGTCCTGACTTGATCTGAGACAGAGCCTCCTCCCCACCCGTGCCCTGTACCATCAACTCATCCTCTCCGTGTCCTCAGATCTCTTTCTAAATACTTCTCTTCTTTCCGTCTCTTCCGTCCTACTGGTTGAACAACTAAGCCTGACTTGGAGAGGGGGTGGCAAGTGGGAAGAGAGGAGGGAAGGGACAGCGTGGGTTGAGGAGGGGGACCCTCAGCCTAGGCAGCCCCAACTTCACCTCATCTTCACCCCATCCCAACCACCCTTGGTTTGGCTCCTCTGGGTGCTTCCATTTTTGGAGAACTTTAAGGAAGCCGACAGACTAGCTGGAGAGAGGGCAGTGAGAAGGGGACTGGGGGTAGGGAGAGGGGAGAGGGAAGGGGAGCCCAGGCCCAGAGGCCGTTTTTGAGAGGTGAGGGCGCTACTCCCCCTCAGCCCCGTGAGTTGCAAAGAATTGCTAATTGCAAGTAAACGAGGCCTCTGTGTGGGGGAAGGGGCAGTCTCTCTGCTGTCAGGGGCTACCGCCTCTTTGAGTGCCCGGGTAAGGCCAGGCCAGCCTGCTCTTCTCATGTAAAGCAGCTTTTTGTCTGGGGGAGCCAGGGCTGGGGCCAGGGGCTGGGGAAGGGGCCCAAGCCATTAGCAAGCTTCTTGTTCCCCAGAAAGGGAGAAGGGTGCCGAGGCCTCCTTAGAGTGAGGACCACCCCCTCCTCCACTCTCAAGCTTTTTATGGTGGGGCTTGATGGGGTGCTGCCCAGCAGGAGAGGGTGGGCCTGGGATCCTAGCACCCCCCCTTGCTGGATTGTGGGAAAAAACTGAGCACAAAGAAGGGGGCTGGCCTAGCTAAGTTGGGAGACAGGGCAGCTCTGATCCAGGGATGCCCGGAAGTACCCATCGCCAGAGCCCCTTCTCAGAGAATGGCCCCAGTGCCACGTGTACCTAATCTGGTCAGCTGGGCCCCCTTTCGGACTTCCTCATTCACTCTGCCAACCCTCCGCGCCTTTGCCTACTATGAGAAGGAGAAGGGTCTTAAGGATCTAAGCCTGCTTCTTGCCTGAGCCCAGCCAGGGAGGAGAAGGAATCAAACTTCTAGACAAATCCTCTAAACATAGGAGCACAGGAATAATGCTTCCAGACCCTGGGGCCACAAAACCTTTTAAAAACCAGAGAGTCTCACCTTCTAATGCAAATGCCCTGTTTTATGAGCTTATAAACTTGGAAAAGAAATTATATAACCTTTGAGCCTTAGTTTTCTCATCTATAAAATGGGGCAATGATACCCTGCCCTTAAAGTCCTTGTGACAATATAAAGAGATGCAAAGATCCTGTATGACTGTCTCTGTTCCCTTCCTGGGAACATCCATTCTTACACACACACACACACACACACACACACACACACACTGCAGGGATAATGATACCTGGGTACTTCACATTCATATAGCACTTTATGGTTTCCAGAATGCGTGTGTCAGCTCTTGACAACATGCTAAATGGAACAGATTTTTTTTCTCTTTTGACTGGTGATGAAACAAAAATTCAGAGGGCAAATCAGTGCCCCCGACTCCTCCTTCAGGGCTCATCCTACTCCACCGCGTGGCTCATCTCCTCTCACAAATTAAACAGTGGAGCCCTGGGCCAGAGTGAAACCAGCCCCGGCAGTCACAGTCCGGGCACCACCCAGGGTTTTTCAGTTGCACAGCTTGTCTTGGTGGCCACCTGGGCTCTTCCCCCTAAATGGATGCTGGTGTGGAAACTCTAGGACCATGTGGGTCCCCCTTCATTCTGTTCCACGTTGGGGTCCCTGAGAAGCAGAGGGCTGGCTGGAGGGTCTGGTTGTCCACTCCCCGCCCACCCTGGGAACCTCTGAGATGAAACCTTCCCTTTGGAAGGCAGCAGAGAGACAGACACATTTGAAATAGATGAGGAAGTCAGTTCATTCCCTCTGCCCTTTTCTTACTAGAAGTTTGCTAGTTCATCTAGGAATGTCTCTTCCCCTTCTTTCCTCCCTCTATTTTGGGGACCCCATGGTATCTCCTCATCCCAGTGTTGCCTTGGTCGGGCCCCTTGGTCAGGCCCCTTGGCCGGGTGGAGAGTGCTGACCCCCCGCCTGCCAGACACCCAGGGGCTCCTGATCCCAGAGGGCCTTCGGCCAAGGGGCTCTGGCTTTGGGCCAGGGCCTTTCTCACTGCCTGGCTCCTTCCCCACAGGCCCCTAATCCATCTCACCCAGCAGGAAGCCCGTAAGCTGCCTTTTCAGCGGCCTTCCCCAGCCCGCTGTGGGCTCTGTGCCTTTCTATACTACCCTTGGCAGGAGCTGTGTTATACAAGCTGGAGAGAGCGGCACCCGCAAAGAGGTCATTGTGCCCAAGGCAGCTTCCAGCCCCAGCAGCCTCTCCTCCCTGGTTGCCTCCCTGGGTTTCCCCCTCTAACATACTGCCTGGCCATCCGTGGGCACTAACGGCCCTGGCTAACTCACATCAAAGCCCCAGGCTGGGTCCAGGTGGGAGTGGGGATGCTAGGGGGACAGTGGGCAGGAGGCCAGGGTCTGGGGAAGTGTGGCAGGCAGGAGGGGGGCCCCTCTGGCTCTGTGCCTTCGGTCCTTTTGGCTAAACTTTCCAGCTTTCCTGTGATTCCAGCTCCTTCCCCCAACTCCTCAGAGCTTATTCACTGCCTTCTCAGACTCACTTATGCAGCCAAGACTGAGGGCTGGGGGAGCCTGGCTCCTGGAGGGGCTACAAGACAGGACCTGGCCCAGCCCACCACAACTGACTGTTTCAGATGGGTGAAGAGAGAAGCCAAGGAAAGAAAAGAGAGGGCTGAGAAGGGGAGGGGACTGACTGAGTTCTTTCTGTCCTCCGGGTTATATTTGGGTGACTGCTTGTCATTCCTGAGGTGGGGACCTCACGTCTTAGATTATTCTAGGACGAGCTTGACTTTAACATCCCAAGCCTACAGCCTCGGCAAGTATAATCCTACTGGTTCTGATTTTTGGCTTAGAAAATATGGTCCTTGTATGGCCTAGTCCCTACCTTGCCCTTAATCTTTCCCTCCTCTCCTCCAGGAAAAAAAAAAAGTCCCCTACCTAGGCCCCTTCTCCACAGCCCAAACCCCAGCCCAGCTTCTTAGTCTCCACTCCAGGAAGCCAGTCTTTTGCTGGCTTGGAGTGGTTAGAGGAGAGTTGGGGGTGCCTCTGGGAGGTCTGTTTGTAGTTCAGATTCCTCTCATTCCAGGCTCAGCAGGCTCTCTCTAAGGGGAGGGCCTGGGATGGAGGGGCGGGGGGAATCCTTGGGGCACCAGCTGCAGGGAAGGAAAGCTTCCTGGAGAGAGGAGAAAAGTGTGTTTTCTTCTCCTCCCAATGACCCCCATCCACAAGATAGGACCTGCCTCTTCCAATTCCATCCTTGGGGTCCCCCCAGAAGCTACTTCAACATGAAGGCCCCTCCCAATAAAAGGAGATTTTCAGAGGGTTCAGCTAAGGTCCTTATCATTGTCTTTGCTTCTTAATGGACCAGCTTCTCTCCTTTTGTGATATTTAGAGATGTTTGGAAGAGTTGTGGAGAGAGTCAAAAGAGAGATGCTTGGAGAGTAACTGGGTCAGCCCCAGTGGCAAAGCGGTCTCACTCTGTCCCTAAAATTGAAGTCCCCTTTAGATGTTGACTTTAACCCAGCATTAGCATATTTGTCCCTCTATACTACCAGCTCTCAGGCCACGAAATTCCTCAAAAGTTAATCAGAGTGACAGCTATGGGGAAAAAGCATCCTGAACCGTCTGGGTCCTAGCAGTCTGACACCTGCCCCAATTTCCCTGGAAAACCTCCCCAGATGTCTCCACCTGATCTAGGGAGAGAACAGAAAACAAATACAAAAGACTTGTATCGAGCGTCCATTAAGTGAAGTTACTGCTCACTACCACTTCATCTGATCCTCCCAACCCTTCGAGAGAGAAGATTATCACCCCCATCTTGTAAGGGAAGCACCTGAGCTTGGAAAAAGAGCTTCAATGACCTGTCCAGGGAATGCGGTAAGGAAGCAGAGCTGAGATTCAAACCTCCTCCACGTGTGGAGGTCAGTGCTCTGCTCCAGCACACAGCCTCAGAGGTAGGTCTGCCTCGCTTGTGTGCCTCTGTTCAGGCCTCTGGGGTGACCTCTGGCTGACATTCTGCTTTCAGGTTACAGAGCCGCAGGAGCAGCCCTAAGCTTCCCTTCCCCAAATAATTGTCCCTACAAATCTATTTTCTCATTCAAGTCTCACTTCAAAAGGAACCAGACAGATTTATTGTGCCCATTCTGCAGATGGAAAAACCGATACTCAGAGAAGCAAAATGACTCACTGAAGGTCAGAGAGGTATTAAGTACCAAGGCCAAGACCTGAGCACTTAGAACTCCTGTGTCCACTTCGTGGGTTCTCCCTATGATGTTAAATTTGATTTTCCCTTCACTCCTCAGATTGGCAATGAAATATGGCTTTAAGGAAATGGATAATCTTGTCAAAACTAGAGGCTAGAAACCTGGACCCTTGAAACCTGGCTTGCTCATTTCTCCTCCTCATACCTTAGCTTCTCCCTTCCCTAAGTGTGGGTTCCAGAGGTGGCCAAAGTGGTCAGGATAAGGGAATCGGCTCCGTGTCAGGGCAGGATGCTTGAGTTTCTAGACTACCCAATCTAGGGAGTTCTTCAGGCCCCGCCCTATTTATAGAGGGCATTGATTTACTTAATAAATGTTCACTGAGCACCTACTATATACCATCTATTAGAGGAACTAGGGTGTGCACAAAAATGAAGACAGCCTCTGCCCTCAAGAGACTACCTTGCTGAGAGCAGGGGGTGTTAGACATATCTAACAATGTACCAAATAACACATACCAGATGCTAAATGCCATAAGCATGAACCAAAAGAAAGGAGGGTGGAAATGGGATCAGGGAAGCACCAGAGGGGCCTTAAAGTTTTGACAATGGTGGAAAAACATTCTTAAAAAGGCCCACTGGGGCAAGAACATAGAGTATGAAAGTACCAAGTGTTCTGCTCTGTCTAGTTCACAGGTAAAGTGAGGATTTGGTGCAAGAAACAGAATCCATTCTAGGTGCTTTATGCAGAAGGATATTTAATGCAGGTGCTGTGGACTGAATTGTGTCTTCCTCAAAATTTGCATGTTGAAGCTCTAACCCCCAATGTGAATATATTTCAAGATAAGGCTTTTAGGAGGTACTTAAGGTTAAAACAGGCTGTAAGGTTGGAGTCCTAATCCAATAGGTCTGATGGCTTTACAAGAAGAAGAGAGATTTTTCTTTCTATACCACACACCAAAGAAAGGGCCATGTGAGCACACAGTGAGAAGGCAGCCATCTTCATGAGAGTCCTCACCAGAACCCAACCGTGCTGGCACCCTGATCTTGGATTTCCAGCTCCCAGAACTGAGACGATAAATGTCTGTAGTGTAAGCCACCCAGTCTATGGCATTTTGTTATGGTAGCCCCAGCAGGCTAAGACAATAGGAAATGAAGCGCTTACAAAATTGTTGGACTAGAGGAACAGACTCTATAATGAAGTCACAGGAATGATCCTTCAGTAGGAGCTACCACCTCTACCATAATCAGGTAGGAGAGAATCAGGAGGCTGCCCCTGGAACTAAGGTCAAGGATGTAACCCCATAGCCCCACAGGAATCAGTGCCATGCTGCTACTGCTGTCCTAGATTTAAACTGGGTGCTGCTGCAGGAAAAAAAAACCCATTCCAGGACTTTGTCTACCAGCAGAAATAGCCAGAGCAGCAAGAACATGTCTTCGTTTCCCTTCCACTTTCCAAGTCTTAAATGAATGCCTTTTGTATCTAGAGCTCCAGCTGCAAGAGAGTCTGAGAGATGAGGTTTTGGGCTTTCCAACCTCTGCAGTACACAAAGGTACCTAGGAGGGAGTGGGAGCGGGTGCAGCCCATCCTGTCCACCACAATGTGGCAAATGCAGTTGAAGTTCACACTGGACAGATTATGTTGGGATTAGATTTTGAAGGGCAGTTGAATGAGTTTGGAGTAAGACTGGGCAGCTGCCAGGATTAACCAGGGCTCTGAAAGATAATTGAGTGGTCTAGGAAGCAGATAGCTCTAGAGTGTATATAGCAATCACTTGGAGATTATAAATTCAGATCATGAGTAGCGCCCAGCAATCTGTATTCCCAACAGGTGAATGCTGCCACAACACCCCTTCTCCCATGATTCTGATGCAGGGACCCAAGAACATTGTCCTGGGACAGGAGCTCTGATGAGGCAGTTCCATATTGTGCTGTGAGCTCTGAAAAGGTTTGATTTGTGAGGGGGCAAAGGCCAAATTAGCCCTTTCTTGAAAAATATGAGTGAGATGAGGGTGCAGAGGAAGGGGGGCTCTGCTTTGGACACAGGAGCCCAGGGATTTAAATCCCCACCCTCCCCCTGAGGAGGACTGAGTGGTCAGTCAAGAATATGCACAAGATTTCCTTCAGTCACGACCCACTTTCTCCTCTATCCTGAAGACCCTGGCACGGACATTCAGGACCCCCGGGACCCTATTTTGATTGCAGAGTTTCCATTAGAGAGCCCCTTAAAATGAGGAGTTTAAGGATTCAGCGGAGAAAGAGCAAGGTGAAACAGAAACGGGAGATGGGAGAGGAAACGGGGAGGGAAGTGGCACTGCCATCCAAATGGCCTCGAGTCCCCACTGGAACCCAGTGTCGTCCATAGCCCACACTGAATTTCAACACAAAATAATCTATTAAAAATAGATTTCCCTTTTCTTTCTCAGTCATTTTTTCTTCTTGGCTCTTACTCCCCCAGTCCCCCACTTCTGAGGTAAAGGCCATACACAGCTGTAGAAGTCCTGGCCTCCTCTTCTTAGCCCAGCCCCACATCTCTGGGGAAAGGGGTCTCGCCAAACCAGAGCAGGGCCAGGCTATGGGGCCAGGCTGCCTGAGTGGAGGGGCTTTCCTTCTTCCCAGGGGTCCCCTCCCACACCCAGCTCCAGAAACCTAAGGCCCCCTTTAGAAGCATCTGCAGCACAACTTAGCCAGGGTCCCCCAGGCCTTGCTCCTCTGGGCTGATTCTCCCAGGACAAGAACAGGCTTTCAGGCTGGGGGAAGGAGTTGTCCCCCCTACCCCAAGTTAACACCACAAAGCAAAATCCAGAGAAGGAGGGGGAGTGGGCAGGGCTGTGGAGGGGGTGGGGGGCTGGTTTGAGAGCCAGGTCCTTGCTAGTAAATCAAAGTTGGTTTCCCAGATGGAGCTGCAGCCGCTTTGATTTCTCAAGTTGCCCCCCTCCCCCTCTGCTCCCCTCACCCCCAGCTCCATGGTTTCAATTCCTCCCTGAAAAGCAGTGGGGCCTCCTTTCAAACCAGCCCGGCTCCTCCAACTCCCAACAACAGCTTAAGTTACAGGAAAGAGAAAGGGGAGGGGGTGAGGCGGCCCAGCCTGGAGGAAAAGGAGCAAATTTTGGAAGAAGCGAAAGGGACAAGGGAGAGTCAAGAGATAAAGAAAAGGAAAAGAAAGAGCAAGTTAGGAGATGGGGTGCGGCCAGGAATGGAAGTGTGTGCTTTGCTGGAGCAGGAGGGGAGCCCTAACAGGGAGGCAAACCTTTCTCAGTGAGCACCCCCACACTCATCACTCCTGAGGACTCCTTCACATCTACGAGTCTATAATTCAAGCTCTCCCATTCCTCTCCTCTTGGCATTAGGTTCCAGAAGCTTCAAGGAGACAAAATATCTGACTCATTCATTTCCAGGGACACTTATTTCCTGGGCCAAGAAGGTTCAGTCCCCCGTAAGAACCTCACTAACCCAACTTAGCACTGGTTTTTCAGCTTCGTTTTCCCCAGTCTGCTCTGAGCAGCCCACACCTTGCTTTTGCTTGGGCCTAGGCCTGGGCTAATTAAATTCCTTAATTAATAGATCATCTGTTATATTTGTTTAATCCTTTTATGGCCCATTTTGCCATCCAGAGACCTTGGAGAAGGGTGCTGGATAGATAAAGGGGATAATAGCTGTACTCTGCCAATTCCTCCTCCCCTTTTGTCCCCAGAGTCAGGGGCAGCCTTGGAACTTGGCAGGCGGTGGGATGAGGTGCAGCGAAGGGGACTTACAAGTGGGCAGGAAGTGGGGGCTCCAGGAGTCCTAGATCTGATTATTTTGTGGCCGGTGCTAAGGGCTGGTGCCCCGAGAGCTAAATGGAGAATGGAGTTCAGGGAGAGGGAATTTGGTATCTCACATGAAGGTGAATTCCAGGTCTTGGTGGCCAGGCTCAGAGAGACAGCAGAAAAGGAAGATTCTCACAGAGCAGAGGAATACCTTGTGGGTTGGGGGAGGGAAGAGCCACCTGGATTCTCTGAACGCTGTTTTCCACAGTGTAGGACCTACCTACTGAGAGTAGAGTATTTTTGCTACTCAAAGAATAAAACCCTTTGAGGATCTCAAAGCATCTGAAAGGATATTCTCTTCCTCACTCCTCCCTCTCCTACATAGATACACACACCCCTTCCCCTTTAGGATGGAGGGACCTCAGTGCTTTGGGAAGGAAAGAATACTGACCCAGGATTGAGGAGATAAAGAAGGGACTCATAACTGTACTAGGGAAGATGATTTCTTTGGAAGGAAAGGATTTTAACAGAAAAGAAGCAAGGAGACAGGTACACATGCAATTACCTCAACTCTTCCCCATGGCAAATGAAAAGTGAAAGGCCAGAGACAAGAGGACTTTTGCATAAGAGTGAGGAGTCCTCATGTTTTCTTGGTCGGGAGAAGGTCCCTGTGCTTTCCTGGGCATTCCTACGGTGTGCTGGGTATTGCTGACTGATTGTTTTACTCATCTGTAACACATAAGCCTTTCACCTTGTCAAGGTGGCATCCAGCAGGGACGTTTCAATGATCTAAACATATTATTCTCACAGCCCCCTACATCTGGCCCAAAGGTAAAATCAATCAATGTTTTTATGATCTTCTTATACAGATGAGGGAGTAGAAGCTTAGGAAGAAAAAACAACTATAAGGCTACTCAGCAGGTGTGGGATGGAGCCACACCTGCAGCCTAGACATCCTGAGCCCCAGACCAGGTTTCCTTCCTCTCCACCAGACATTTGCTCTGCTCTCCTATCAGGCTGAGATTTCTGCTCCTGCAGACGATCCCACAGAATGGAGCGTCTAGTGTCTTTACAGTGGGCACTCAACGATTATTCCATATATCGGATTTGTAAGCTGAGAGATGATTGACAGTATTGCCCCAGGATTTGGGGGAGAAGTGGCACTGGCACTGTGCACTAGGGATACTTAGGGTCCCGGCCCACAGTAGGAGCCCAAGACCAACCAGAAATGTTTCTCAGGGAGGAAGAGCAGCCCGATTTGCCAGAGGCCTGTTGCCCCTTAGACTGTTAAGCTCCCTGAAGCTGGAGCCTGGGTGTCTGCAGACTTTGTCTGCTTTACATATAGTAGGTGTTCAATAATTTATTGGAGAAAAATAATAGCTATGATTTGCCAAGCTTTTAGCCTAGGATCAGATCAAGTGAGTGCCATATACTGTATCATTTAATTCTCACAACTGAAACAAGGTAAATAAAAATTCTGACTTGAGGCTCCCATACCAGGAATAATAAGCCTACTGATATTCTCCTCTGGCCCCGCCGCTCCTTTTCAGTCTCTCTTCTCCTCAGTCCCATGGTCCTTAAAAGTTGGCATCCCTAAAATTTTGGTCTCTCCACCCAATCCACCTTCCCTAGGTGACCTTAGCCATTCTGACAGCTCCAACTATAGGTATCAGATCTAAATCTAGCCCAGAGCTCTCTCCTGGGTGCTAGGTTAGAAGATGCACCTGCCTTCTGGACATCTTCCCTTGAACATATCACAGTCTTGACATGGCTTGACTGTGCTCATTATTTACCCTGTCCCTGCATTTCCTGGCCTAGATAATGGCATCAGCGCATCTAGGTAGAAACCTTGGGTGGCTTCCTTCCTTATTTCTCTCCTCTCCACCTACACTGCCGCAGCTTAGATGATGCCCTCACCATCTCTCACCTGGTCTCTTGCAATCTATTCCTCACTGGTGTCTCTGACTCAGCCAAGTCATGTTCCTCACAGCTGCCCAAATGCACTCTCTAAAACTTAAGTGGGACCACTTCTCTCCCCTAGACACTCCAGTATTTCTCCATCTCCAGGAGTCTGGATTGTGTACATGGTATCTAAGGTCCTTGCTTACTTAAACCTTCTCTGCCATCATTCTCCCAGATGTACATGGGGCTCTAACCGGGCCAAAATACTTGTATACTTGTGCTCCTTTCCATTTATTTCACCCCACCATGTCCTTGCACATGCTGTTCCCTCTGTCTGGAATGCCTATCCCTCCCTTGAGATTGTGGGTTCATATTTCTACACCTAGCACCTTACACATGGTCTTCAAGGCCCTGTGAGTCTGACACCGATTGGCCTTTCTTTTCTTCATCCTACTTCACTCCTCACTCCAACCACACAGGCCACGCTGCTCTACCCCACTCAGAGTTCTTTCCCTATTATGCTTTTCCAGTACAATAGACTTTCCCCTCAGAGCACTGAATCCTGTGACAATTTGACATCCATTTAAGTGACTGTATAATGAAATGTGAGTCTCTCTCACTAGAATATAAACTCCACAGAAACAGAGGTTGGGTCTGGTGGTCGATATATATTTGTTAAGTGCATAAAGGCACACAATTCTTATAGATATAGGGGTTGTGTGGTGTAGGAGACAAAAAACAACTTTAACAGCCAAGCAAGCCTGGGTTTACATCTTAGCTCTACCACTTACTATGTGACATTGAGAAAGTGGCCAAATTTCACCTAAGGTCAGATTCTTCATCCATAAACAAAATGCAACATCTACTTTGCAGACATATACATAATGTGCAGTGTTTAGCAGGGGCTCAATAAATGGTAGCAATTACCCTGGAAGTCCTGGAGGGTACCCAAGGTTGTTTGCTGAATAAATATTGATTCGTGTAACTTGTCCTGAAAGGTGCTTTATGATTATGACATTTATTTTTGTCATTCAAAAATTATTTTGAAGTGTAGTCTCATATTTTATTTTATTTTTTAATTTCTATTTTTCAATTAGGGTTGACATTTGTGGTCTCATATTTTAAAAATCTGTTGGTTTATCCCCACTTTGCAATTGGAGAAACAGAGCCAAAGAAGTGAAGTGACTGTTCTAAGGCCACACTGCTAGTGGTAGTTAGGGATCAATCAGCTCCAGGTCATTGACCAAGCTAACTAGAAAAGAAAAATCAGAACTAAGTGACATATCTATCAAATGACATCATGAAGCAGTTAAATGGAGAGTCTGTTCATTTTCTTTGGTTACAGACCTGCTTTAAGCAGAAGGAGGGTAATAGAGTGGGAACTGCTGTGCTGTGCTGTGGGTAGGCCTGCAGCCCGAACATGCAGATTCTGGTCCTGTTCACCCTCAGGTCCCCCACATGAAGGGCAACAGTCATCATGAAATATCATGATTTCTTATTTCATGTAAAAATGCTAGATAAATGTAAGATTTTTATAGGATCACTTTCTCTGGGATGCTATAAACTCCTAAAGGGCAGGGATGCAACCATTTTTCTCTCCATTCCTTACAGCAACTACCACTGTGGTTTGAAATTAGAAAACTCAATATAAGTGTGTTGAAGGAGTGAAAGGTAGACTGAATAAATGAAAGAGTGTCTTTTATTTCTTTTATCCAGCTCCAGCTTTGTCTTGTGGGTGGCTGGAGGATAATTGTCATTCAAGCCTGACCCTGGGGCAGGAAAACAGGTTTGTTACAAAAGGAAATTGAAGATGCTGCATTTCCATTAGAGATTTGCTCTCAGTTTCCTATCAGACTCTGAGCTTCATAAGTAGTGAAGTGTAGGAGCCTACCTCATTCATTTTTGTTTTCACTGCTCAGCTCTGAGACTTGGCACTAGCTCTAAGGAAGTCCTGGAGGAAGAGAAAGAGGGGAGATTTGAAGGAGCAACACCTCGAGGTAAGTTTGGGCCCTGCAGAGCAGAGGAGCACAACTCTCCCATCCCCAGATGACTCGGGGATGAAAGAGGACTTGTGGGTGGAATAGACACGGAATGGAGAGGAGAAGCCTATCTTCTCGATTTTGAAGGAAAACCTTCTTCCTAAAGTAATGAGAAAGCAACTTCTCCAGGATACAATAAGGAGTGTTTTAATGTTGTAAAGAACCCAGAAAATCTGTACTGTATCAATCAAGAAAAAAATAAAATAAGATCCTGTCAAACCCGCATCTGTTGTATGTATCCACCTAGAATTTTCTTTCCTTTCCCTACTCCTTTCTTCTTTCTTTCCTTTACATTTTCCCCCCATCTTTTTGTTTTTAAAGCAATCCTTTTCTAGATTGGAGCAAGAAACATTTCACTAGGCTGAGAGGATTTGGCTCATACTGAGACGCAAAGGGGTTTTCTAAACTCAATTTTCTTTCTTCTTTTTAAGTGACTCCCCTTCCCTAGAGAGAGACAATAGAAATAATTGATCCATCATCCAGTACCAGGCCCAGGAGATTTACATGCAAATCCTCCCTCTCCTCCCCAGACTCCTCTCTCAAATTTAAAATCCTAGAAGGGGAAAAAAGAAGAAAACCTTTTTAAACTAGCAGGAACCCTGCTGGCCACCGCCACCCACCCCAAACCAGGTGAGATGGGGTGGGGGTGATGATTATCCACGACGACCCCCTACCTCCCCCCTTGCAACTCACACCATCCCTTTCTGGTGTGGAATCACTTAAGATTTGGGTAAAACTCTCCTCTCTCCCAGGAGACAGTATCTGGAAGCTTTTAGGGGGCGGAGGCAGAGCTGGAGAGAGAGGAGGAAAATTCCCCCAAGCGGCCTAAGAAAGTCATCTCTTCACTCAAAACTGCCCGTCATCCCCCACCCCCCACCATTAACCTTTGATTAAGACCTCCTCGTTATGGCAACTAAACTTTACTTTGCATAATTAAGATTTGCCTCGGAAGAAGGAGGAAGGGGAAGCCACAGCTCCGACCATTCTCCTTCACCTCACCCCTCTCCCACCCCCGCCCAACCCTCCAGCTCTGGGCCTCTAAGTTCCTGAATTTTCTCACTTTGAGGTGCCACCGAACACAAAGAACCATAATGGGCTCCTTTGTGTTCGCTACGGGGCAATTACGCCCCGGAGTCCAGGCTCCTTTAAGAGCCTCTTAAAGAGACAGGCTCTCATTTTTCAGAGGGTTATTTAAGGGTGTGTGTAGGAGGAGGGGCGAGGCAAACTCCTAGGGTTTTACGTATCGAGTGAAGTGATACTTTTGTCTGGATTCCATGTGAAGGGGCTGAGAGAAAAGTCTTTGAGAACTGCTAGTTTTTTAAAAGTCTCTTTTAAAAAAAAAAATTAAACTTGAGATTTCTCACTTGATCTGAAAAATTGGAATAGGTGGAGTTCAAGGAGCAGGGGCGGAGGCAAGGATTTAAAGAGGCCCTACCCTGGAGAGCGCCTTGGCCCCCGGAAGAAAAGTGACCCAAGGTTGAGTGGCTTGGGTCTGCGGCAGTTCTGGGGAATGCGTGTATCTGGATCTCGCCGCCGCAATTCGGGAGAAATGCAGCTCTGGGCAAACCGCCTTTAATATAATAATAGCTGTCTCTTTAAAAGCAAAAGGAGGGGGGGAAAGTTTTGTTGGCATCTGGTTTCTGATCTCATTATATTATGGCGACCAATCCAGCCTCTGGGCTGGTCCTCGGGTTTAAATCTGATTGGCCGAGAGCACATTTTGGGCTGGTGCTTAGAGCTCGACGGGGCGGTTTCAAGGTTCCCTTTTTTGGGGGGCTGAGGAGAGGGCGGGGCCACCGGAGGGGGCCCCCTTGAAACCGACTAATTGGGATCGGAGAGGCCGAAGTGAGGGCTGGAGGAAGGCACAAAGGAGTCGCTGGGCGGAGAAGGGAGGGGAGAGGCGAGAGGAGGAGGAAGAGGAGAGAGGGCAAGCAGCGCGCGGTGTCTCTGGCTGTTCAGTCCGACTGCGGCGAGCTAGCGGGCAGGCGCGCCGCCCCCTCCCCCGCCCGGCCTCCCCAACTCTGCGGCCGCGAGCAAAGTTTGCAAAGAGGCGCGGGAGGCGGCGGCCGCAGCGAGGCGGCGGCGGGGAAGGAGCGCGGACTTGGGGCTGGGGCGGGGGCGGGGGGGGGCGCCCGTGAGCTGGGTGGGGGGCGGCGGCCAGCATGCGGCCCCGCAGCGCCCTGCCCCGCCTGCTGCTACCGCTGCTGCTGCTGCCCACTGCCGGGCCGGCCCAGTTCCACGGGGAGAAGGGCATCTCCATCCCGGACCACGGCTTCTGCCAGCCCATCTCCATCCCGCTGTGCACAGACATCGCCTACAACCAGACCATCATGCCCAACCTTCTGGGCCATACAAACCAGGAGGACGCTGGCCTGGAAGTGCACCAGTTCTACCCGTTGGTAAAGGTGCAGTGCTCGCCCGAACTGCGCTTCTTCCTGTGCTCCATGTACGCACCCGTGTGCACCGTGCTGGAGCAGGCCATCCCTCCGTGCCGCTCCATCTGCGAGCGCGCGCGCCAGGGCTGCGAAGCACTCATGAACAAGTTCGGATTCCAGTGGCCCGAGCGCCTGCGCTGCGAGCACTTCCCGCGCCACGGTGCGGAGCAGATCTGCGTGGGCCAGAACCACTCCGAGGACGGAGCGCCGGCGCTGCTCACCACCGCGCCGCCTCCCGGCCTGCAGCCAGGTGCTGGAGGAACCCCCGGCGGCCCAGGCGGCGGCGGCTCGCCCCCGCGTTACGCCACGCTGGAGCACCCGTTCCACTGCCCGCGCGTCCTTAAGGTGCCGTCCTATCTGAGCTACAAGTTCCTGGGCGAGCGCGACTGCGCGGCGCCTTGCGAGCCGGCGCGGCCGGACGGCTCTATGTTCTTCTCGCAGGAAGAGACGCGCTTCGCGCGCCTCTGGATCCTCACCTGGTCCGTGCTGTGCTGCGCCTCCACCTTCTTCACCGTCACTACATACCTAGTGGATATGCAGCGCTTCCGCTACCCCGAGAGGCCCATCATCTTCCTGTCCGGCTGCTACACTATGGTGTCGGTGGCCTACATCGCGGGCTTCGTACTCCAGGAGCGTGTGGTGTGCAACGAACGCTTCTCAGAGGACGGCTACCGCACCGTGGTGCAGGGCACCAAGAAGGAGGGCTGCACCATTCTCTTCATGATGCTCTACTTCTTCAGCATGGCCAGTTCCATCTGGTGGGTCATCCTGTCGCTCACCTGGTTCCTGGCGGCGGGCATGAAGTGGGGCCACGAGGCCATCGAGGCCAACTCGCAGTACTTTCACCTGGCCGCGTGGGCCGTGCCGGCGGTCAAGACTATCACTATCCTGGCCATGGGCCAGATTGACGGCGACCTGCTGAGCGGCGTGTGCTTCGTGGGCCTCAACAGCCTGGACCCGCTGCGGGGCTTCGTGCTGGCGCCGCTCTTCGTGTACCTGTTCATAGGCACGTCCTTCCTCTTGGCCGGTTTCGTGTCACTCTTCCGCATCCGTACCATCATGAAGCACGACGGCACCAAGACGGAGAAGCTAGAGCGGCTTATGGTGCGCATCGGCGTCTTCTCGGTGCTCTACACGGTGCCCGCCACCATCGTCATCGCCTGCTACTTCTATGAGCAGGCCTTCCGAGAGCACTGGGAGCGCTCGTGGGTGAGCCAGCACTGCAAGAGCCTGGCCATCCCGTGCCCGGCGCACTACACGCCGCGCATGTCGCCCGACTTCACCGTCTACATGATCAAATACCTCATGACGCTCATCGTGGGCATCACGTCGGGCTTCTGGATCTGGTCCGGCAAGACGCTGCACTCGTGGAGGAAGTTCTACACGCGTCTCACCAACAGCCGGCACGGCGAGACCACCGTGTGAGAGGGGGTGTCCCCAGGCCGGGGCCGCACCGCGCTTTACTCCGCCCGGGGGGGCTCCTACAGACTCCTTATTTTATTTTTTTAAATAAAGAACAGTCGAAACCATTTCTTTTTTAGGTCACTTTTTAAAGATAATTCCTCCCAACACCCCTACCAGGTTTGTAATTAAAACTGTAAATAGTCTTTGTAAATTTAATTATATATTTTCTATTTAAAAGAAAAAAGGGTACGAAAAAGGAACAGCGAGGGTGGAGGAGGAGTTGAGGGGGTTCTTGCGGTTCGTCAGTGGCCTTTCAAACATCCTCCCCACCACGCACACACTTTGGTTTGGATTTTTTGGTGATTTGGCAGGGCCGGGCCTGAGGAAAAGGTGTCGGCTGGTTTGTCTCGTTCAATTTCTAAAGCCAACTCGGTGAGGCTTCTCACTGACTCTGGGCCTGGGGAAAAGCTGTTGGATACTTTTAAACAAGGCTTAGATTCTTGTTTTATCTTCCCCACCCCCACCCCCCCTTTTTCCGCACTTGTCCTGTCTCTTCGCTCCATCTTTGGAATCCTCCCAACCGAGTCGAAGACAAGGGGGAAAAAAAAAAACAACAATGGGTGGGGTGGTGGGGAGAGGGCGGAGAGCGTGTGTGGACTGGCCTCCACCCCGCTGGCCCACTCCCCTGGAGGCAGGATCTTTCTCCTTAACTTTTCTTTTCAACCGTCTGCCCCAAGCGCTTGGAGTGGGCCGAAAAATGCTCTGTGAAGTATGGTTTGAAATAACTCCCCCCACCCCCTACACACAAACACACTACCTTGAGTACTGATCCTGACCCCCTCCATTTTTAGGGGGACTATTAGCTCTCAAATGTTGGGTTTTGGTGATGCCCTTGCATCTCTCCCCTTATTTCCCCGGCAGATTGCTACCGGCCCGCTCCCCGCCCCCCCCCACCCCCATTCCCTCAACCGAATATCTCTGGCGTTCAGGTTAGCAGTTTGTGGGTTGGTTTGTATGTTATGTGTGAGTTTTTGTTGTTGTTTAGGGTTTATTTTTTTCAAAAAGCAATAAAAATGGATTGGGTTGGAGGATGGGGATGGACGGGCTGATGGGAATTTTAGCTTTCCTTTGACAAAAGACTGGTTTCTTTTTAAACTCGTTCAAAAAAGAAAAAATGGGTTTCTTCGCTTTGGAAGAGGGCTCTGGGCAGGCTCTTTGTGACTGTGGGGGTGGGGTTGAGTGTTTACATGACATTCTATATCATAAGATTGATAGAATGTTTATAACAGATGTTTCTTATCTTCCCCCTATCCCCCACAAATAAAAGTCAAGGCTTTTCTTAAAGTATCTTTGACACTGGTATGAGAATTGCAGTTTCCAATACACATCATTTCCCTCAACTATTTGGAATATTTTAGAATTTTAATTCCAAAGGATTGATTTGAAGACCAAGGGGATGAGTGGAACAAGTATGCCACAGAACTCAATTTTTCACCATCTCCTGTTTCTTGATAATAGTACAAATTAAAAGCTAATAATCATAATAATCAAGTGCATTTAATTATCTTCTAGAGATCTAGCCCTTTAATTGTATTTAACAGGGTTGTAACATTTTATTAGTTTAACCAAACCACACCTCCTCCCTCCCTCTACCAGGACCTACTGGGTTGGGATTGGGGTGGAGAAAAGGTTCCCTTCCCCAGACCTTGCTTTTTTAGCTAAATGATGATGGGGAAAATGGTGCTTAAGCACCCTTTGTTGGCAATCTTTGGGATAATGGAGAAAGTAAGTTAGACCCTACTTCAGTGTTTGTCCGTGTTAGTTTATGTTGGGGGAGGGGATCTGGAAATGTTTGGTGGTAATTGAAGTCGTATGTGGGGCTTTGTTTGGAATTGTATGAAGTCTGGGGACTTCAGCGGAGCCCCCTTCCCAATATACATAACCTTACCCCAAACCATTTGTGCCAGTGGCCAACATTATACGTTAAAACTAGCTTTTTCTCAAATGATGATGTGTGCGAAGCCCCAACCTGAGATTCCCTCACTATCAAAGAAGCAGGCTGGGAGGGTGTCATGGCCCTGTAGCTCCATTTGTTGTAAGATTCTCAAGGAACCCCACAAGGGCTGCAGGATAGTTAAATTACAAACAAATTGTGAGTACCTCTCCTGGAAAGAATGGTGATAGCTTGAGTGGGAGGCGGGGGTGGGGGGGGTGTGGATTTTCCAGTGGCTGGTATGGAACCCAGTGGGAGGAGGAGTGCTGGTCTCTGTTGAAGATTTGGGGAAGAGCCTCCCCACTTCTAAGCCCCCAGCACCCCAGCTCTGTGTACTTTGGGTACATTTGTCAGTGGACAGCCACACTATCAGCAGAAAGAGATGGTAGACTAGCAACAGTGACCTTTTCCTTCCCCAGGTTAGAGATGGGAGAAAGGGAATTTTGGGAAAGATTGTTCTTCTCAACCCCCTCGAAGTCATCTGCCAGCAGAGGGGAAGAGGGCCTAAGAAAACTGGAAAAAATAAAAATTAAAAATAAGGTTTTATAGTAGAGGGCGGGGAGGTTAGACGATTGCTTTTTGGAAAAGAAAAGCCCACTAGATGTCCTCCCTTCTCCAAAGGGATAGCTAAGGGCTTTTTGACCTTACAGAGAGTAGTAGAGAACCCCCTTCCTGGCTCCTCTCAAGGCTCTCATGAAACACCTCTTAGAGGAAGGGAGGTGTTAGCCCATGGAGTAGAGGAGTTAGGGGAGAAAGTTCGTGGAGCAGAGACCCACCTGAGCTCACTGCCACACCTGGAGAGAGGGGTCTCCTTTGTTTGGAAAACCCAACTAAACACATGAGCTTGGAAGTCTGCTTCTGCAGATTTCTAGGGTGCCCTATGGACAGGTTGTAAGTAGGTTGGTGCCTCCCTCTGGAAGAGTGCGGCTTTGTCTAGGGGAGAGTCAAGGGCCCAGGGGAAAACTCTTCACCTGAGGCCCCAGGCCTGGGACAGTTCTCAGACCACAGCTGCTTTCTACCTGCCCTCCTGCCCTCACCCCATCCCACAAAGGATCCAGGCTGCCTGACTCTTAAGGCTCTGGGCGTCTCTCCTCCAGCTCTTCCCTCACTGGTCAGACTTTGGCTTTTCCTCTTCCCTCCCCAGACTCCCCTCCCAAAAACGGTTCCAATGGTTACAAACTCTTTGTCCTTTAAGAGCCAGCCTCAGAAAAGGACATGTTTCCCAAGACAAAATTCTGAACATCCCCAGAGACTGAGGACCAGTGGGATCTGGAGCTGCTGACTTCTGGATTATTCCAAGAGGCTCTCCAAGAGGGTGTTGGGGTCCCCGGATCTGGGCTGGATTCTAGAAGTAGGGAGACGCTGTCCCGGGGTGCTTGGGACATTTGTCTAGGGGACCTGAGCCCAGGCTCTTGCCACTTCCGAGGCATTGTCCCTTTGATAATCCCACTGCTCACTATAGGAGAGTCTCTTCCTTCTCTAGACTCACCCTTCTCTCCTATGAATGGATTTTAAACTCTGAAAACCTGAAAAAATCTTTGGACCTCCTCCTGGAAAGAAATGGCCAGACCCCCATGAACACAATTTTACATGTAACTTTAGGGTGTTTATGGACCATCTATCTGCCCTCTTCCCCTACCTCACCCCCAGGCTAGTTTTCCAATTCCTGGTTTAGACATTTTCTAGTCCTGATTACTGGATATCTCCACTTTTCCAAGGGGCAGTTCATACCTTCTTAGACTCCAGTGTCCTCCAGTCTCTAATCACCTCTGCTATGGAAAGGGGGTACAGGAGGGAAAACCATCAGGCCTACAATACCAGGAATACCCCAAACCAGATTATTCATTTGATGCTGTCTGTCCTGCAGGTAACAAGTTACCTAGATGGAGCAGAGTGGAATGAATGTGTAAAACTTTTGTAGTTGAGAGAAAAGAGTAGGAAAAAGAGACATACAGATGGGCTGTGTGCAGAGAGCACAGGCTTTGGCATGAGACAGTGCCAGCTCTGAGCCCTTGTGGATGTCTAACCTCTGAATCCTGATCCGCATCTGTAAAAAGGCAACAGTGCCTGTCTGGCAAGGTTGATGCGAGGATCAGATCAGATGGTGCATATACAGAGTCAGCACGTAGTAGATGCTCAATAAATTGTAGCACTTTTCCAATTACTTAAGATAAATTCCTAAAAATAAAGTAGAATCACTGGATCCAAGGATGTGCATTTTTTGAGGACTTTCTAATTTACTGTTACTGGTAGTTTTAACAGAATAGAATGAATTTTTGTGCTACCACCTTCTATACCTGACTCGGGGTGCCAGCTCAGTCTAGAAGCTGCGCAGGGTAGTGGGCAGTGTTTTTCTCCCTCTCTTCTCTGATTAGGACAGCAATGTCTTACCTGGCTGAGTGAACAGGGCACACACACATGGGCGGGTTCTCTCTCGGTTGGCTTTGAAGCTGGCTAATTAGGGCTAGGGCTGTCACAGCTGGCTTCTCTGGTATCTCCCCCTCCCTCTGTTCTGCCCCATCCCCAGCCCCACAGCCTGAGTGGTCTTCCCCAGCTGCCTTGCCTTCCACTGCAGACTTGAGGCTCTTTCAGAAACATATGGGAAGGGCCAAGTTTTGAGGCCTGAAGAAAGGACAAGATGGGACTTGGGGCATGGAACAAGCTTAGAGACCACTGATAAATTCGGTTAATCCATAGGACTACTTATGGCCCCAAGACCCCTCCTGGTCCCTAATGAAGCCTGGAAAGGAGCCGATTTGGGCTGGGGGCTGAGCCCTGGGCCCTTTGTTTGAAAGCCAAGCTTTCTGAAGGCTCTAGCCTCCCAACCTGGCCCTTGTAATTAGCCCCAATCAAAGTGTTTATGTCGGGGCCTCAGTGCGGAACTCAGAGCCCCATGATTTCATTCCAAACCTGGGGGGAGAGGGGAGGGAAAGGGATTTGTGTGGGGACATGCAAAAAGGAGGATGGGGATGAGAAGGAGATGTGGGGTGAGGGGAGGGGAGGAGGTCCTGGCATGGCGGGGGACAACCACTCTACACTTGGCGATTGCAGGGGCAGGACCCCTCCCGGGGTAGCTGATGCCTTGGCATCTTGACCCTGGCTGGGCCAGTCGCCTTCTGGACAGGCTCTGTGGGTGGGTGGGCTTGTGCCAATCGGAAATGGCTTGGATATAATTAACCCAGCTAATCACCAGCCTCAGCCCAGTGGAAAGAAAGGTACAACCCAGAGCCACAGCTCTCCCAGGAAGCTCTGGTTTCCTTATTCTCCTTTCTCTGAATGGGACCGAGGATGTGCGAGGCTCTGCAGCTGATTAAGATGGTGGAGTCAGAGGGTGGGCAGGAAAGGGATGTAGGAAGGGAGGGTGCTCAATTCTCATCTCTGGCCTCATCCTCAAGGGGGAATGTGACACGAGGGAGTGGCTCTGAAGTGGCCACGCTGGGGTGGAGGTGGGGAGCAACAGAAGGAATTGTGGTGGGGAGGGAGAGAGGATTCCCAGCCATTGCTCCCAGGTGGCACTAGGTGTGTCCCAGACTCAAAGTGCTTTTCACTCAGAGTTAGGCCTCCCGGGGAACTCTCTGGGAAGGGGTGTGGCTTTTAGGGAATTCTGAGTATTGGGTTTAGTGTCCTGTGGGTGGGGAGTAGACAGAATGTGGGGCCTGAGCTTATAACTCCCTTGCTTAAAATCCTGGAAGTCCTCCAAAAGGTGTCCCAACTCCCTCCCTCGCTCAGCACACAAAGCTTTCCAACATCTGGATCTGGGTTCTAGCTCTCTAGTCTCACTTTCTACTGCCTTTCCCTACACTCCTTTGTGCCAGCCTCGGGAACTCAGATCCACCATGCTCCATGACTTTGCACATACTGTTCCTGTGGCCCTAATGCTCTTCCCTTGCCCTAGCCTGGATATTAACTAAAATTAACTTACCTGAGATCAGGGGTCCCCTCTGCAGACAGCCATACCCCTAGTCAATTCTGTCCCTACATTGTGTTCTCTCTAGTCACAGCACATCACATTATTGTTAATTCTTTGTCTTGACTTGTGACCTCTTTGACTTGTGATCACCTTTCTTGACTGTGACCTCCTTGAGGAAGAGTCTGTGTTTGGTCTTTTATCTCTGTCTCCCTGAGCCTAGCAATATGCCTGGCACATTGTAGGTACCCGGGACCACAGGCTCTGGAGCCTGACTACCTGGGCTTGAATCCTGCCTCAGTCCCTTGCTAGCCATTGACCTTAGGCAAGATAATTAACCTCTTTGTGCATTGTCTGTAAATGGTGAAAGTAATTACACTTGCCTTGCAAGACTGTTTTGAGAATTAAACAAATTCAAGTGAAATGTTAAAGTAGTTTCTGGCACAAAGTAAGTGCTTAATAAATGCTAGTTAAGCTTATCCATTCATGTGTTGGCTTGTAGATGTGTATTTAGTGCTTACCATGAGTCAGGAATTTGATAAGCTCTAGAGATGCACAAATTCAGTTCCTGCCCACATGGAGACTACCATCTAGTTGGTGAAATGAATGAATGGATAAGTATTAGGTGTGATACTTCCAAGTTTGCTTGGTGTATGTTTTGTTAAACAAGCTCGTTATATAAGTGTTTGAGATGTGTCCAGGCTCAAATATGGAATTATGATGTATCTATTTGGATAGTGTAAAACAAGCAATGAAATTGAGGATGATCCCTTATGAACTTGACATATGTGATCTGGTGTTTAGAGCATGTGGGGAAATTTGTCCAGGACAGAGGATCCTAGAAGCCTCCTGATCAATCTCCACTGCTAATGAGAATGTTAAAGTTTTTTTTTTTTTTTCTATAGGGCAGAAAAATCACTCTCATACAAACATGCAATAAACACATCTAAATTTTCATTTAACTCATTTATTAATGAAGGACCCAGTAAGATATTCAAAGGAGAATCCAAAAAACAGAAACATAGCTAGGCCATCAAGAATGCTGAAATAAATTTGCTTAATGTAAATAAAACTAAGCAATATCCACTGAGCAATAATCAATTGCATCTCTACCAGACACAATTTACATTTTTATGGACAAAAATCATTTCTATCAGTTATCTGAGTTGTAAAAGAACTGAACAACAAATAATAAAATTCAGAGATAACCTGAAAGGACACACAGCCATCTTTTTGCCCATCTAAAATTCTTTTACAGGGAGGGAGCATTTGAGATCTTGCTTCCTGGCAATGTCATCAGTTTGACTTAAATAAAATCTTATAAAAAATAAAAATAAGTAAAATTCTGTAACAGTTTTTCTTGATAAGAAGCTCTGAACTCAGATACTTCAAGATGACAAGTGCCGTGCACTCCTTCCGAGAGCCTTAGTGCCAGGAGGAAACCTGGTTCCATCCAGAGAGAGCTGGAAATCTTCCGGCTTCCCCAGGCTGGTGCAGCCTTTTCTTCCTTTAGCTCTTTGGCTTCTCTCCCCCTGACTTCCCACCACTCACATCCCCTCTAATCGTGCAACCGACCCATTCACCCCTCTACATGGTAGCTATCATTTATTGAATACTTTTTACGTGCTGGACACTGTGCTAAGCACTGTATGTTCATAACAGTATTTAATGTTCAAAAGAACTATGAAATGAGTACTATCTTGACCTCAAATTACAGCATATTAAAGTAAATGAAGTTCATGGAAGTAGCTGTTTCAAGGGCATGGAGCTAGCTAGTCAGAGCAGAGCAAAGGCAGTTAGACTCTTAACCACAACACCAGAAATACAAATGGGGACATTTCTCAATGTAATTATTGGTAGTGGCTTCCTGGAGTACTGTGTTCAGATGGATTCTGAGGCATCCTGTTGGTTTAGTAGGAGATAGTGCTGGAATCCATTAGTGATATCTGTCATGGTCACAGAATCAAAGAATGTAAAGGCTGGCAAGCATGGCAGATATTCATCAGGCCGTCTTTATACTAAATTGTCTGATGCATAATTTCTTGAACATTTTATTTTGACATTCCCTTTAAGACCTGAGCCCTGAGCTCTCAGTGTCTGGATTTTAATATCAGTTTTCCAGGTTATTGCTACTCAAAGTGTGATTCCATCTGCTTTCTGTCCTGCCCTCCCCACCCTGCAACAGTGCTACCACCTTGAGCTCGTTAGATAAGCAGAATCTTGGATCTGACTTCATACCTACTGGATCAGAAGCTACGTTTTAATAAGATTCCCAAGGGACTTGTGTGTACCTTCAAATATGAGGAGCATTGGTCCAGCAGACCTCTTTTCTCAACTGCGCCTGCCCCCACTTCAGAGGCCAGCATCATCTTCTTCCAAAAAGGTGCTGGCTCAGGCCCAGATCTGGATATCCCTGACAGTCGCTAACACTTAACCCAGCAGAACCAGGTGAGTTTATGGACTATTTCAACTGAGGCATGAAGCCTTCAAGTCCTCCTGCCCCACCCTGGGAAAACCTTGCTGGATTCCCTGGCTTTTCCTACTAGAAGTATGAGCGAGTGCTTCTGGGGCTGCTGGCCACCCCGCTAGAGCTCAGCACTGTGTCCTTTCCTGTTTTCTGAGTCTCTACAGAACCTCCCTGGGGCTTCAAGATTCTAGCCCAAACTTTCTACTCGAGGCTTTGAGACCTTTGCCCCTTCTGTTGGGCTGGAGTTGGGATAGAGTTGGACAGCTCAATAGCTGCTCATTCAATCATTGGTTCAACCAGTGTTGTTGAGAACTGTTCTTGTCAGGCACTGAAGATACAGCGATAAATAGAGCATGGTCTCTGCTCTTAAATACAGTGGACATGTAAGCAGATAATTTCAATGTCATGTGATACAAAAGGCAGACACTGGGATTGTCAGGAAAAAGACAAAGGCATTCTATGCAGAGGGAACAACTTGGGTAAAGCCAGGAAGAACATGGCATGATCAGGGAAGAGTGAGTAGAGCGTGCCTGGGACATAGGATGACTGTAGAAGAGAGTAGCAGGGCTGATCTAAGTGAGGATTTGGGCTGATCCCCAGCAAAATTTAAATCTCACGCTGGCTTGGCCCTGCAGCACACGTCTGAGCCACCCCTGCCTGCTCCCAACACCAGATCTCATTTCTTTACTGATGAGCCTATCAGAATCAAGAGACACCTGTCTCTCTCTCTCTCTCTCTCTCTCTCTCTCTCTCTCTCTCACACACACACACACACACACACACACCAGAAGACATGTTAAAGCCAAGCATTAGTGCGTTTTGGATCTGTGCCCTCTCTCCAATCAACGATTGACTGGATTCCAGCCTTACTAATACCCCCTTCCTTTTCACACCAATAAGAGCAGGAATTGTCAGTGAATTTTAACTTCCTGGAAAAGAACTCTAGGGTGGAACTTTGAGTCTCTCTGACTTGACATGGCTGGAAATGGGGGCAGGCTCCGCTACACGTATATACCAGATCTGACTGTACGACTATGCTTCTATGTGCATATGGGTGTATTTGTGTGAGTGTACATATATACACTTCCAGGAATGGCTGTGAATTGGTTGCCTTGAAGTCTCGGGAGTTATAATCCCAAATCCTTGTAGGAGAAAGAGGGATAGACTATTCCATTGATGCCCCTCCGAGATTCATAAGGGAAACTTCTTTGAGGGTCAAAAAGTGAGATGGTTTTAATATATAACTTCAAATTTTTGACATTCTTCCTGTTGAAAGGTGGGGTCTGTGTCACCTCACCTTGAATCTGGGTAACTTTGAACAGTTGAATGTGGTGGAAGAGATGCTCTGTGACTTTCAAGAATGTGTCAGGAAAGCCCGTATAACTTCAACCTTGTTCATTAGAACCCTCTCCCTTTGAGCTGCCTGAGCTGCTACATATAAGAAGTCAGACTGCCCTGAGGTCACCATGCTAGAGAGGCCACATGTAGGTTAATAGTTCTTGCTAGGTCCAGACTTTCAGCCATTCCCACTAACACACCAGATATTTGGGTGAAACCATCTTGAATCCTCCAGACCAGGCCATCCACCCACTGAATAATATCAAGTATCCTCAGTGATGCCTGTGGAACAGAAAAACCAAGCCCCACCCAAGTTCATGACCCATAAAATTGTGAGATAATAATAAAATGGTTGTTGCTTTAAGCTACTAAGGTTTAAGGTACTTGCTTATGCAGCAACAGACAACTGAAACAAATGGAACTAATAATAATTAAGTTTATTAAGTAGTTACTATATGTCTGGCACTGTTCTAAGTTTTTGACATGTATTAACTCATTTATTCCTAAAATGAGGATGTAGAAACTAGAGCAATTAAGTAATTTTTTTCAAGGTAACAACTTGTAAATGTAATCACTTGAACTTGAACCCAGGCAGTCTGATACCAGAGCCCATGCTCTTGACCCCTACCTTATAACAATAGAGATGAAAAGAATCTTAAAGATCACAGGATTGAATTCTTATTTTACAGATAAAGAAATAGAGAACCAGGAGGATTAAATGAATAACCTCAGGACCCCGTGGTGTCTTAGAGCTGAGTCAGGACCAGATCCCAAGTTTGCTGACTCTCAGTCTAGGGGAAAAAAACTGAATGGAACATTCTTCTGTCTTTACACCCCTTTCCTCTGGACTGTCACAACTGCCTCCTCTCCCAGGGTCATTGTACTGAAAATCTTGGTTTCAATCTCTGCCATTAACTGTAAATGTGCAAAAATGACTAGCTCCTTCTCAGGACTTCTGGGTGTACACATGCACACATGCACACACACACACACACGCACACATCCATTTTCATCAGAGCTAGGTAAAATTTCTGTTGATACCATCTCAGGGAGCAGGATTTTTGCTTTCAAAGATATTAACCTGGCTCAAAGTCTTGCACTAGGAATTTCTCTTGTCTTCTTCTTTTCCATTCTTTCCGCATGTCATTTAAAGTGGAAAAACTATATGACTACATGTGGTCCGCAGCTTTTAAGTTGGCGCCCAATGATCCCTGCTTCCTGGTGTTCATGTCCTTGTGTAATCTTCTTCCTGTGTGGTGAGAGACTGAGGCCTGCCAACACCGTGCGAGTGAGATTGGAAGCAGACTCCCTTCCCCCACCCTATCCTAGTCAAGTCTTAGGATGGAACCCCAACCCCAGCTGGCAGCATAACTGCAACCTCATGAGGTATGTTGAGCCAAAGGCGCCCACCTAAGCTGTGCCCAACCTCATGACCCACAGAAACTATAAGATAATAAATGTTTGTTGTTTAAAACTATTAAGCTTTGGGGCAATTATTTACATAGCAGTAGATAACTAATACACTATATATTGAGGAAATGTGGGGGTACATTCAGTAAGAAACAGACATAAGAGAATTCTTTCCTCCATCCATCTATCTATTTGTTCACTTGTTCTTTCAACATGCTTTGACCTGCTTTGCTCCTAGAGGTACATAGATGAGTACTACTACCATTTCTGTCACTGAGGAGCTTCCAGTCTAGTGGGAAAGGCAGACTTGTACATGTATTATTAAAGTTATAGTGAAGAATGCTAATCGAGAAAGGTTCAAGGTGCCTGGGCAACCCAAAAGAGGGATAAAATAATTCTTCCTGGAGATATGAATAAATCTTCATAGAGAGGACATTCAATTTGGGTTTTGAAGAATGGGTAGAAGTTTGCCAAGCAGATAATGGAAAGGCATTCTAGGTAATAAGAGTTGCATATACATAGACTGAAAGGCCAAGCCTAGTATGTTTGGGGACTTACAGGTCATCCCATGTGGCTGGATCTCAGAGTACTAGGTTGCAGGGGAGAGTGTCAAGGCAGGTTGACCTGGCAGTCAAAGTGCTTGGTGTCAACCTCAGGTTTTTGGCTTTAGCCTATAGAAAATGAAGAGAAGGTGGAGGTTTTTAAGCCAATGAATGTGTGGTAAGATTTGTGTTTTAGAAAGAGAACTCTGGAGGCAATATGGAGAATGGCTGGAGAGAGGAAGCTGAAGTCAGAGAGGTCAGATAGGATGCTAATTCTGATCCAAGGGCGGTAACAAGGCCTAAACCAAGCATTGTCTGTCAAACCAGGTGAAGGAGGAAGGAGTTTGAGGTAGTTTCTAGATGGGTTATTGGGTGGGTGATAAACCATTTACCAGTGGAAGGAATGAAAATAACATGCTGATTTGGGAGTAGAGAATCTATTAGTCAGGATCATGTAGATTATGCTGCAGTAACAAATAACCTCAAAAGCTCATTGGCTCAGCAAAACGAAGATTTGTCTTGTTTTCTCACTCATACCATAGGTCCCATGTGGTTAGCAGAGATCTCTACTCCATGCAGCTACCCAGGGATCCAAGCTGACAGAGGCTCCACCACCTCGTAACCGCACCATCTAGAACACATAACTACTTCAGTCACCTCCTCAGTTACATGGAAAGAGGAGAGAGAGATACTAGAGAATTGTGTGTGGACTTTTTTTTATCCCAGCCCAGCAATGATGCACATCAGTTTCACTCACATTTCATTGGCCAGAGCCAGTCTTGTGGACTCTCCTAACTATAGAGGGTTGGGAAGTGTAGGGTAGCCATAGAATGTTTGGCGAGTATAATTGTCTCTGCCACAAGGAAGTAATGAACTCAGCTTTGAATACATTTACTTTGAGGAAGAGATATCTATCCAGTAGGCAGTTGGAAATGTGGTTCTGATGTTCAGATATGAAAGAGTTGGGAGCTTGAGCTGTAGATTTGAGCTCTGACCTTGATATCAACTAGGCAGTTGACCTGAATTTCTGACCACATAATTCCTTCCTTCCTCCTTTCCTTCTTTCCTTTCTACCTTTCTTCCTTCCTTCCTTTCTCCCTTCCCTTCCTTTCTACTTTCTTATTGAAATATAACAGAGTAAAATGCATAAGGTGTTTTTAATTTTCAATACAGATTAATGAAGTTTTACATGTGTCTATACTCATGCAAACACTACTTAAATCAAGATATTTTTTCCTGCTACCCTCCAGCAAATACTGCCCTTGAGGTAACCACTCATCTAACTTCTATTACTATCAATTAATTTTGCCTGTTCTAGGACTTCTAGACATGAAATAATATAATATGCCCTCTTTCGTACCTAATGTCTGTGAGATCCATACACATAGTTGAATTCTCGCCACATCCTGAGCTGCCCCAGCTTTTAAACCAACTTACCTTCCTTTTTCTCTCCTTTTCTTTCCTCCTCCATTCCTCCCTTTCCTTCCTCCACCAGGCACAGGTGCTGGAGAAACAGCAGTGAGTATTGTAGGCTCGGTTCCTGCCCTATTGGAAGTGTGTGCTCTAGGGGGAGGAACAAGGAGAAGCAGCAGGTAATTACAATAGAATGTGATGAGCATGGCACTGGTCAAGTCCAGGGTGCAATGGGAATTCATAGAAAAGGTGTCAAACCCCAATTTTATGGACCACGAAAGACTTCCTGGAGGAAACATTTAAACTGAGACCTGAAAAATAGAGTGTTGTGAGCAGTCACCTGTGTAATAACTGCAAGGCAAGAGAGAAAATGGTGCTTTCAAGGAACTGCAAGAAATTCAAAGAAGGTCCACTTGGCTGGAGCATAGCTGGCTAAGTAGGAAGAGATGAGGCTTCAGGGCTGGGTAGGACAGGTTGTGAAGGGCTTCGTAAGCTCCGTTAAGGTGTTCAAACTTTATCCTAGGAGCCATGAGCCATCATGATGGGGTTTTCAGTAGAAGGGTGACACAATGAGAATTTGGTTTATCTATTATTAAATTTGATTTTGAGTCAATTTTTAAGAGTCATTTTAGTTTTGGGTACACACATGGAACAAAGGCACATAACGAAGCATGGTCTCCCTGGCTCTCCTGTCCTTACCTACCAGCTCTGCATAGACATGGCTTTTAGAATGATCCCTCTGGCTGCCATGTGGAAAGCAACATGGTTATGAAGTAAGAGTGGGAACAGGAGACCTTTTAGGAAGCCAACGAGTATTCCAGGTAAGAGAGGATGGTAGCAACCATGGGAATGATTTGAGAGACATAGAGGAAACAGAAACAGCAGAACTTGGGCACTGATTAGACATGGCCTATGAAATATGAAAGGACTAAGGATGACACCTCAAGGAGGATAGTGTCCTTTAGTGAGCCAAGCGGGGAACCAAAAGGAGACCACAGTTAGGGGAGTTTGGTGGATGGTCTGCAACACTGGCCACCCTCAATGCCTTCCCTGTACTTTCACCTATTTTTCTCTCTCTTTGAATCTGGGTGGCCTTGGGACTTACTTTAACCAGCAGGATGCAACAAAATGGTTGCCCTGACAATTCAGGTCTGAGCCTTAAGAAGTCTGGCACAGCTTCCACTTTTGCTCTCTTGGAAGTCCAACCACCCTGTAGGAGAGAGAGGCTACGTAGAAAGAGAGGGAAAGAGACATGCTCTGGAGGATGAGAGACTCTGAAAGGAAAGAGAGAGGCCCATTCAGTCCCCGGCTCTTCCAGCCATGCCAGTGGAGGCACCGGACATATTACTAAAGCATCTTGGATGCTCCAGGACCACTGGGACTGCCCAGGCTTCAGCGAACACCGCAGGGAGTGGAGGCAAGCTGTCCACACCCAACCCTGTCCAAATTGCAGACTTTCAAGCAAATAAAAGATCGCTCTTTTTCTAGGCCACTCAGTTTGGGGGTGGATTGTTACTCAACTGAAAGAGGTAGGGGAGAGTGGCTATCAGTTTAGTTTTTTGCCCATCTCTACCTTCGAGTTCCATACCATGGTCTGCTGCTTTTCTTTTTATCGTTTTTAAAATCCCCAGTCTTTCTGCTAAACACCTTCAGTTTTATAATCCAGAGCATCTTCTGTCTAGGAGATTCTGATGTCCTGGTTTTTTGTTTCCAGTGCCCACATCGACAACTCTGAAATCCAGTTGCAGGTTGCTTACTGTGTCCCTGGGTCGGCCTCGGGTTGGCTCTAATTTCACCTTAGGTTTTAGGAAAGGAATTTAAAAAGATTTTTTCTGACATCATTTCCTTGGGGGAAATGTTATTTCTTTGAATTTTTCAATTTCTAATGCGGGGCTAAAGATAAAGTAGCTGTTCACGAATGAGGCTCACTTGGAGAGAGTCCTAAATGGGATCCAATTCCTGATTTCCTGTCCTCAACCAAAACCCTTCGGTTTCTCTATTTATGCAAGGAAAAGGCCTCACCGTGCGCTGTAGCTCCAACTCAGGAGCTGGTCCCAAAGCTGGGAGCTGAGTGTAGGGTGGAGATGTGCGGTAATGATGAGTTAAAGGGCTCAGATACTATCAGAGAGCCATCTTCTCTGGGCCTCCATGGAGAAATGGCAGAGCCCACAAGGAAGTAGGTGATGTGACATGGGCAGTGGATTGGTGCAGACAAAATCGAGAGAAGTCTGTCTATATTCCTCAGCAGGGGACTGATGAGGGGGGTTGTGTCTTTGCTACATGTACAAGAAGGAGAGGGGGCGACTGACTCCATGCTCATTATTTCGGTGACTTCTCTCCTAACACAAGACTGCTACCAAGAGCTCACCTAGTTGGGAGAATCTGTTGTTATCTGCCTCTATGTCTAGTGTACTTGGCCTCCTCACAGACTGGGGTTCCCCGGGACAGGGACCACCCCCTTACCCAAAATAGCCCCTCCAGAGCCAGGAGACCTGGGGATTCTCCACGCAATCCTTGTCGACTGCTCTTTGTGGCCTGCCCAGAGCCCATTTCTCCCCTGTGCCCCCAAACCCAGATCTAGTCACAATGGAATCTAAGGAACTCAGAGGAGACTAGCCCAATCTTCTCATGACAGAGCCGAGGCCAGGACCCACACTTCGAAGCTCTCAAGTAGGTGCCCTCTGCTGTGTACAGAGCCTCCTGCAGGCCTCACACTCGCCAACCTCCCTTTTCTTTGGACTATTCTTTTCTCTTCTCAGCTTCTCTTTAGCACATGCCCATGGCTGGGGCACTTCCAACTGGGGGAGGCGATGGCCAGCAGGCAGGCTTTCCTAACGAGTGCGGGACTTTTGGCATTTCTGAACATCAGAGTCTAATGTGCATGTGCACACACACTTATCCGCCTCCGATCACCGGCAAGCGGTGCTGCTTGACACAGCTGCTTATACTTGGGCTACTGAGACACATGCACATGGTCACACACATCCCTCCATTAGGGTAAGCTCTCCACCAGTCCCCCCTCTCAGATGGATCCTGGCACAAACACAAGCCACAGGCTCACCTGGCCTCAGCTCTTGGTGTCCCACAAACTAGCATGACAGCTGAATGATCCCTTCTGGTCTTTGATCCAGAGGTGGAAAAGGTTCAGAGCTGTCATCAAAACAGCCCATCTTTGTCTACTTAGGATTCTTGCCACTGGGTCCCTAATATCCCTCTCTGAGTAGATAATAGGAGGAAGAGGATCTCACTTTCCTTCTTCCTGCTCCCTTCGCCACCCCTCCCCGCCTTTTTGATAAGAATCTGTTTGAATGAAGCTCCTGCCAGGCCATAGATTTCATCTGAGACACAGCTAGATCTCTTAAAACATGAGGGAGATGTTTATCTTTCCTCCTAGTTCTGTCCTGTCACCTCCTCCTGGGCATTGCCAGCCAAGGGCACCGCCTGGTGAGCATTAGGTAAGACTGAGCTGGGCCTCTGGTACCTACTGCTGAGAGTGTGAGCATTGTTGGGGGAAGGGCAGGAGGCAAAGCAGGAGGGGGAGGGGCAGGTCAGGCAGGAACTGAGATGTCCCTTCATAGTTTGCTCACCTTTTCCCTTCTCCTTCCCATCCTACATCACCCTCAGCCCCAGCCAGTCCAATGTCCCCCACCTCTGGAAAAGTTGAATTGGGATTGGGTCCCCAGCCAGTTGCCAGAGTTCCGGAGCAGCTGTCCCAGGCTTGGGGGGGTGGGGGGGCCAGGAATGCTGGGGCTGAGGCCTGGGCGCCCCAGACAGAGCCGGCTCTGAATTCTGGGAATGTTTGTGCAGCTGGAGCCCATTAGGGGAGGGAGCCGGGCAGCTTATTAATCCCAGCCTTGTTCCCCGGGAGGGGCCAGGGCCCAGCGCACGAGCGGAGGGAGATGGGGCTCTACAATGGGAGGCCAGCCCCCAGCCCTCAGCCCTCAGCCCCCAGCTTGGTTGAGCCTCAGACAGGAGCTTGGAGATCTGGGGCCCTGCACCTTGCTCGCATGGTGCACATGTGCGTGAGCAGTGTGTGGGGAGGCGAGGTGTGGGCATATGTAAGGGCCCATCGGGGCATGCTGAGGTTTGACAGAAGTGCTCTCACCTGGGGAGGCTGGAGGCACACAGTGAGCATGGGAGGGGTTGCAGTGTACTCCTCAGGGATTCTCACCTCTCTCCCCCCCCCCCAAAACTCCTACTGGCACCCTGGCTAACAGAAGAGAAGAAGGGGATGAATTCCTGTTGCCCCAAGTGTTTAAATGTGTGCACAGAGAGGGCCGAGGAGTGAATGTAGAGGCAGCCACGTAGGTCATACCTTGTGACAACTCCAGGGGACACCATTTACCAGAACTCCAATGTGAAGAGTGCCTCCTGGGGTGGCACGGTGTACACCCTGCTCGACCACACACAGTGGCATAGGGAGTTTGGGACCCTGGGTTGGTTCCCAGCTAGCACCGCTATAGGGTATGGTACAAAGGGCAGTACATTAAAACAGAAAAAAGGCCTGGCATGGTGTTCTAGCTCTACTGACTAGCTGTAGGTCCTTGAATAAATTTCTTAACCTCTCTGATCCTTACTTTCTTTATCCATAAATCGGGATAGGGTCTGTCCTGTGCACCTTATAGGGTTGTTGTACAGATCATGTTCCTTCTTCTGGGTATCCATCCATCTCACAAACTTGAATGACTACTATATGCCATATTCTCTGCTGGTTACTGGGCACACGAAAGTGAATAAGGACCCTGACAATCAGGAGCTCATCCTTTATAGTATGGAGTTGGGTGGGGTTAGTCACACACATACAAATATAGTGTAAATATAGAAAGTGCTCTGTGTCATAGAGAGTGGAGGAGGAAGCACTGCTGGCCAGCCTGTTACATACGTGTTCTTAGGATGACATCTATGGAGGTGCCCTGTACACTAAAAGCCCAGCTTGGTGTGGGAGGAGGCTGTGGCAGAATCCTCTGGGACAGAGATGAGGTCCCCTGGTTGTTACTATACTCGCTCAGACCCTGCCACATCTCTGGCTGGGAGCTGGGGCTCTTAGATACTCAGGGTGATAATACCAGAAAGGTTCCTGAATGAACTCTACTAAAACTTTGGTAGGTCGGGAGCTGCGATAAAAATCTCAGCACCTTCTCTGGGGAGCAGGGAGGAGGCTCTATGACTAATTCCTTAGAGAGAGAGTTAGCTTTGATGTCTTTGCTGAACCACAGTCTCAACTCATCATGGGAGTTGGGAGATGGTAAGGTTGGACTGGGGCAAATGAGTGAGGGAAGGTCAGTGAGGAGCTGGGGCCAGGGGAGCTCTGGAGAGGGGTCATCTGCCTCAGCCATTCCCTGAGACCTTGGCCAAGGGAAGGAAGAAAGACCTCTCCTCTTATCCTCATCCCTCACAAGACCCTTACTTCAGAGTCTCCAGCTTCCAAACTTCAGAGAATTTCCCAGGACAAGAACCACAGAACACCACGGCTGGTAATTACTGTGAGAAAAATTTGAAATCTTGGGATGGGCAAGGAATGGGAACAGCTGTCTGAGAATTCGCAAGTCATGTCCCAAAATGGTGGCCCCAATGGCTCCAAATGCCAGTAACCATTTCAGGCATAGTCTCTCAACCGAGTACTCCTTGTCCAAGGGCCTACAGCTCCTAGGTCCTAGGCCACATGACTCAGGGAATAGCACCAGGGCTGTCTCTGTTGACAAGAATCATGGAGGTGAGAGGAGGTCCACAAAATTCTGGAGGCTCAGTTTCTGCTTTTAAGAAACCCCAGTATAATAAGAGAGATGGCCCCTGCCCCCAGGGAGCTCTTATTCTTATGGAAGGGAGACATCGTTTGTCCTCTAGAAACACCTAATCTGAATGGTAGAGACATAGAGAAACCCCCAGTCTGATGATGGAGGCAGAACACACACACACACACACACACACACACACACTCACACTCCTTAGACACAAAAAAAGTATAGGCATGGAGTGAATACAAGATGACCTAATGAACTAAGTATCAGGGGCAGTGGAATGAGTGATAGGGGATAAGAAATGCAGAGTTAAGTAAAGGAAGCTCCTGGAGGAAGCCCCGAATAATGAAGTGGGTTACAGTCAGTTGGGGGAAAGCACTTTTCTATGCACAGATACCCCAACCCTGTCTCTCCATTTTGGGGAAGATTATAAAATGTCCAGACTGCACTAGCTGATCCCTAAGATCCCTTCCAGCTCTAACGGCCTAGACTTCCTGGCCCCAGTCCTCTCACCCCTGCTTCCTCTCCCTCAGAGCCTCCCCCACCCCTGCCCTTCCTCTTGGCCTTCCATTTGGTCTCTCCTGAGGCAGGTGGTCCAGCCAGCTGCTTGGCCTGTGTGGAGATGAGATCCCACCCACAGTGTGGGATGGTGTTCAATGGGGGTGGGCTGTGGCCCGAGGAGCTGACAGCTGAGTTTGGGGCTCAGGCTAGGGGCAGTGGGGTAAGAACATGGCTTGTGGCAACTTTTCCCAATACCCTCGAAAAAGAGAGATTTGTGAGGAAGGAGAGAAAGGTTCAGGGGATGTCATGGGTTCAGGCTGCGGTGGGTCTGGGTCCCTTGTGGAAGTCTGGGAGGGACTGTGAGGGAAGAACAGGTTGAACTCTACTTCCCCTGAGCTGGGGGACACTGGGGCTAGAGGTGGGCCAGGCTGGGTGGTTCCTGCAGCTGCTGGGTGTGCTTGTTGAGAGGGAGCTGGAGGGGGGGCGTGTTGTGGATTGGAAAGGACAGCTGGGTCTGCCAGGAAGCCTTGCCTGACACCCCTCCTGAGACACTTCCCCTCCCCCACCCCACACACATGGGCTGAGATGGGGGGTTACTCTCCACCCACCCAGAACAAGAGGCCAGACAGAGACTGGGGAGAGATTAACGAGGGGGTTGGGCCTAAGGAGCCATGTTATTTCCATCTCTGTGCCTTTCCATCAGGAAGTTTTATGTGGAAAACACTTGGGTCACATGGAATACCCAGCAATGGATGACAGCTGGGTGGCTGAATGGGTGGATGAATGAAGGGCTCAACTCTTATTTTCACTGATTCAGCCTAGAGCACCTTTTGCCCTCTATACCACTGGGTCTGAAACTTTAGCAGTGCCTGAGTCACCTAGTGGGCTTGTTAAAACACATTGCCATGAAGGCTGCTTCACTTCAGAGATTTTGATTCAGCAGGTCAAGGATGAGGGCTGAGAACTTGAATTTCCAACAAGTTCCCAGGTGATGCAGACGCTCCTGGTCCACAGGCCACTCTTTGACTAGCACTCTACCCTTTCTTTCTCCTTTTCTGGCTGAGCTGTCTCATCCCTTTCCCAGCCCCTGCCTGCTCACCTGACCCCAAGCACAAGCCACCCCAGCTGTTAGGGGCAGAGCACATGGCTAGGCTGGCAGAGGGCCAGGGTCAGACCCTCCCAGAGGAAAGGGTGTGAAGCTGGGCTCAGCCTGGCTTCTGTCTGCCCCAGGCCCTGGCAGCATACTGGGCTGATTCTCCCTCCCTTCTTTGCCTCTCTTGCCCAGCACAGTGATCTTTAACCTGTGAGGCCCTGGGAATTCAAAAGTGGACCAAGCAACACTTGTAGATTGCAAATTTCCCACTGTCTCCCAGGTCTATTGTTTTTCAAATATGTGTAGATGCTGTTGTGAAAAAAAGGACAACAACCATAAAATCCTTTAAAAGTCTTAATGAATTTATACTTTCTTTACTTAAAAAATTATAAAATATATCACGCTTATAAAGCTTGTTGACGTTTTGTCAGGATGAATTTTGTCAGGATGAATGATTCATAACACAGCCTACAAGAATGTGCATAACTTGGTCCAGGCTACTCCTCCAGTCTCACCTAAACTCCCTCTCTCTCTTCACCACAGAGGCCTTATTTCAATGACACAAATGGACCTCTGGCCTCGGGGCCTTTGCACATGCTGTTCCCTCTGCCTACAACGATCCAATAATCTGTCTCATTTCACACTTACCCCCTCCACTCCTTGGCCTGGTTAATTCCTACTTTTCCCTCAAACCTAGGCTAATCTCTTTTCCACCGCCCTGACCATGTTAATTCTCCCATTAGAGACTCTCACAAAATATATGTTCCTCTCTGTGCCACCCTCAACGTTGTTTTAATTTTACATTATGCGTGTGGCTTTGATTAATTTCTGATTCTCTTATCAATCTGAAATTTCTGTGAGGCAGAGCCCATTCGTTTCTCCCGCTTATTGCTCACCATTGTAGTTCTAGAGCCAACCATAGTGCCTGGCACAGACCAGGTATTTAATAAAGATATGATCGGTGATGCAGTCAATTAGCCAATTGACACGTAAAAGGTCCAGGAGCTTGCGGCCCATCTGGCACCAAAAGACAAAGGTTAAGAACAACCCGTACACGTGGACAATTGCTCACGGGGATTTCTGACCACCTGTTCTCATAGGTAGACCATGGCTTCGGCTCCTGCTGTCAAGGTAAGAGAGAGGTGACTGGCCGGCAACCAGAGTTAACAGGAATTGGGAGGAAGAGAGAAAATTGGAGAGAGAAGGGCAGATGAAAGAGAAGGGAGAGAAGAAAGTGGGAGAGAGAAGAAAGATGGAAAGGAGAAAAAAGGAACTGAAGAGGAGAAAGAGGACAAAGACCCCTTAGGACAAAGTTGAAGGAAGAGAATTTCCAGAGATTAAGATGGGGTCATAGGGTGGGGTCAAAGGGTGTCATTTGACTGCCTTGCTTGTGACCTTCTCCACCAGCTCAGTCACCTTCTCTCTTTCCCCAGACCCAGCTCCCGCCCCCTCTGCCCCAGGAACTGGGCTAGTTTATTTTCCTTGGGCAGGCTTCCTGAAAGGGGAGCCTGGTTTTCCTGACACATGAAAAGTGTCTCAGACTGCCGTCTGACCCTTCCTGCAGAGCCCTAGCTCCAGGGAATTTGTCTGACATGCAGACGCACACGTGGACACACGCACATATCCTGGCGCATGGCACGCACATTTGCCCAGGGGCCCCAGGGTTAGTCTGGGAGTTGTGTGACCACAGATGTGTCTGCACACACACACACACACACACACACACACACACACGCACACAGCCTGGCATGTAGATAAGTTGTAATGTTGCACATACACCCAAGCTTGTCCCCCACATGGGTGCCTGATACCTGTGCTTGCATGCTTAGTATATAACCTCACTTATTCACACATGAAACATTATTTCAAACACCCAAGTGTGCCCGTTTTCACTCTTTGCTGTACTGTTGGTGGCAAGAAGAGTTACAGTGATGAGCACACGCAGTGTGACTGGCAGTGTGACTGGCTGGTATGGTCCAGGGCCAGCTGCAGCTTCTCCCTGAGTCAGAGGAGGAGTTGGCCAGAGAGACCACCCACTACGTTGAAGTAGGTCCTCCCCCTGCCTGTGGTTGGGAGACGGGATGTCTGTTCTCAGGGCCCCCAATCTGTACTTCCATAGAGGGCTCCTGGGAGATGGAAGGGAATTCTCTCTTGCACACATACTTCCTCTACCTACCCTCATTTTCTGGGTTCCAAGCCCACTCTGCTGAGCCCAGGGTTCCTGCCCTCTGAGACCAGCCTTGTGGGGAGTGGCAAGCTCAGGGACGGCTCTGCCTCCTCCCTCGTTATGGGACTGTATAATGATAACATCTCAGCATCTACTACACACCACTTGCCAGGTATTTCATGCCCAATAAGTTAATTAATACTTCCACCAAGCCTATGAAGAGCCTTACCCCCTTCCTTTAAGGATAGAGAAACTGAGGCTTTGGGGGGTAAAGAAACTCGCCCCCTTCTTAGATCTAATGAAGTCAAGAGCTGGGATTTGGTCCAAAGTCTGTCTGCCGCCCGAGTCCATGGTCTTGAACACCGTGCCATACTACCTCTAACTTCATTTGCTTTAAAAATACCCACCTCGAAATCTTTCCAGGAAGGAATTGAGATGATTTTTATAAAACGGCCTAGCACAGTGCCTGATGCATAGGGAACATTTGGAAATCTTGGTTTTCTTTCTCCTTTGGGTTTCTGTAGGGAGAAATAGGGGGTGTGCAGCATCAGTGGGAGGGGGATTCCGCAGCAAGAAGTGAAGTGGGCAGCATAGGCAAAGAGGAAATGTTGAAGTCACCCCCCTCACACAGCCCCAGCCACCACTTCAACTTCTGGAGCCGGGTCCTAGTAATAGTAACAAGCCAAAGAAACAGTGATGATCATCCCTCAACACTCACTTACACTGATCCGCCCACTATGGGGGCATCGGGGACGGGGGTGGGAGGCTGGGGTGGTGAGGCTGGAGAAAGCAAGGAACCTCCCCACCCACAAATGTCCCCCTTCTCTCTGACACCCCCGAAAAGGAGGCAGTCTCAGACTCCCAGACAGAAGGAGGAAGGGGAGGGGTGAGGTGGAAGGGGAGGAGGGGCTGCCACACACTGAAGCCTTTGTGGGACTCCCAAGCTTCGAGGTGGAAACACTTCATATATCAAGTGTGTTTGTCCCTCCCTGGGGAAGGTGGGGCAAGAGGGAGGGAAGGCAGGGTGGAGGCTGGGCAATCGGCAAGGGCTTAGGGCCTGAAATAGGAAACACCAGTGTGTAACCTGAGTCCATGGCGAGGGGGCTGCCCAGAACCTTTCTTGAGAAACTGACCTGTTCTTGGCTTCTGGGATACCCACTCGGAGGTTTCGACTCCCCTTCTCCAGGCCCCCACTCGCTCTGCAGAAACACACACCCTGTCACTTCTTCCAGACGCTGTGCTCTTCCTGCCAGGCTCCGCCGTAGTTCCCTTCTCTGTATCCCACTCTTGCGCCTTCCCTAGCCTGTCCCTTGATCCTCCTGGAACCAGCTCTTCCCTCCCCCGCCTTCCCCAACTATAAGCTCCAGCACCCCTTCCAAACCCTTTCTGGTCGAGCCTCTGGGACCCCTGGCTGCCACCTCTCCTGGATCGCCTCCTGGAGCTCGCATTCTATTCAACTGTGGCCTTGCTTCTTTCTCCTCCAAACCGTTTAGGATCCTAGCTCAATCTCCTTCAAGTCTTGACAGGTTCTCTGTCTTACGGCCAATGCGATAACAGGGATGCTGGGCTGCGCTGAGAGTCACTGTTCCAGTAACTTTGTAATGAATAGGACTGTGATGATTTTGGAAAACTTAGTGCCATTCATTTGCTTATTCGAGAGGCATTTATTGAGGGTCTACTAAATCAGATCATCTGCTAGATGCTGGTTGCCTTCATGAAGCTCACAGTTGGTATGTGTCGCCCTTAAGCGCTAGACAAGAGGGTCCCCTGTTCTGGGATCTCAGTTGCCCCTCACTGCACAGAGCAAAGGGTACATGGGACGTGCTTACCCAGAGCCTACATAGCCCCCTCCATTCTCCTGTCTCAGGCTGTGTTCTGGGTTCTTAGCCTAGTATGATATGGAAGCATAGTGGAGTCTGAAAAAGAAATCAGTAATACCAATCCTGCCTTTAAAATTTTGATATTTTATTATGGATCTTTTGCATTAATTTTGATTTTTAAAGTACGATTTATTTTTATTACTGAGTTTTTTGGTGTCTCTTAAATTTTACATCTGAGCTGAGGGCCTCACTGATCCCCAGAATTCCCTACCTAAGTGACCCCTGTCTGTTTCCTAAGACAACAGAGCTCTTCCCCCATCCATCCTCCTGAGGGCAGGCCAAGTGCAAGTGTGCATGTCCGCAGAGCTGAGGGGTGGTCAAGGGATGGCTGTCTTTGGCGATTGTCTTCGCACACATGGGCTGGGGAGCAGATCAGAAAGGAACGGTTGGTGGCAAGAGAAGGTGGGTAGATGAGAGGGTGGGGCAGCACCGCCTTGTTCCAGGGCCAGACTCCAAAGTTATTATGAAAGTAGATTTGCCAAGGTAAGAGGCTAGACTATATCTCATTTAACATTTATTCACTTGATTGATAACTTTTAAATAGTTAGACATTTTGTTTGTGGCCTTTTATTTCTACTGTTGCCCCAAGCCCCACAAATGGTAAGAGCAGGCCTGCTCACAGGATGGCGAGACGGGACTGAAGTTACCGGAAGGGCGTAGACCACTGCCATTGAATTCTCATCCGTGTACCTTTATTCCTGCTCCTCCCACCACCAACTCCTACCCATTCTTAATAAAGTCTTCAGTGATCCCTGCTGACCTTAGTGGCTTCCCCCTCCTCCAAACTGTGACATTTACTGCCAGTACACTCCCTGGGCCCTCACCCACACTGCCTGGTATCGGCCTTCCAAAATCTATTTCTGTGCTGTCATCTAACTTTTAGTGTGTATGTGTGCGCGTGCACGTGTGTGTGTGTCAAGTCCAGGGAGCTGGATTATCAGTGTTTTAATAGCACTGACAATATACTATTTTATTCTTTAAATTCCCTACAGTGTTAGGCTTGGAAAAGAATGGGTTTGAAATCAACCAGAGACCTAGGGTTGATGCTGGCCCTGCCCCTTATTAGCTATATGATCTTGAGCAAATTAACCTCTCTGAGTCTCAGATTTCTCATATATAAAACAGGATAATAAGGCCTGCTTGGCAGGGTGTTGCGAACATAAGAGGTAATATAGAAAGGACCTGACAAAATAGGCAGTCAATAAAATGTTAACCATAATAATTATATTATTATACATAATATATTGATATATAGTTTACATTTATTATGTGCCTGCTATTACATTGTTAATATGTAAGCTATAATTATGTATTATTAAAGGCATTACATAAATTAAACGATTGAATGGGACGATCGGGAGGCCCGAGAAAACTAAGGGAATGGAAATGGAGCCCTTCCGACTTGAGGCTTTTCTGACCGGGAGAGACTGAGGCGGCCTGGAACAGGGCTGCTTTAGTAAGCGGATCCTTGGAACCCGCCGTTCCTCCCTGAGCATTTGGCACAGGAGTGAGCGGCACAGGGCTCAGAATTAATCCTTCCACGTGGCTAAAGCCTCTTGACCCTGGGTACTTCATTTAGCCACACCAGCCACACCTTTGGCACAACCCTGTCCATGCTCTGTTAGCAGAGCCAGCTGTGTACCAGGCACCACCTCTATCTGCTGCAGAGTTGGTCAGTCTTCCCAAGCGGTTCCCCGGCCCCAACATATCCCACAGTGCCTGCCTAGAAGAAACCACTGGAACCAAGGGCTGGAGGAACAGGAGACACTGGATCTCAGCTCCCAGGACCACCCACCCTGACCTCCCCTCCTATGATTATTAAAAACATATTTCCTAGGGATTAGCAACTATGCCAGAGATGTTGATCACTAACCCTCATCCAACCAATGGTTTTAATCACTGGCTGCAGCCACATTAACATTACTAATAAGCAGTTTGCTAAGGCGGGGTGGGCATTGGATGAGGGGTTGAGGTAGAGAGGGAGGCACCTGCTAGATGACTGAGCCGGAGGCCACCCTGGGAGAGTGTGACTCAAAACTGCATCCCCCACCCCTAATCAGGAAACCAGCTTCTTAGGGCATTGAGGACACAGGTTTGAGGATGAAGAACCTGTGTCCAGGCATTCTGAATTAGCATATCTTGGGGGAAACCCCTAGTTGGCTCCCTGTGAGCAGGGGGCTCACCTGGGCCTGGCCAAGTTCCTAGACTGGAGCCCCTGTAAAGACCTCGCTCTTGGCTCCAAGTGTGTGCAAAAGTGCAGGAGATTCAGACTCAGAGCCTTTCCCATTGTCCCATGGCAGGAATGACAGCTAAGTCCACTCCTAGTCTTACCTCCATCTCTCCCAGCTGGGCTCCCATTTTCAGCAAGCAACTGTAAAGCATCATCCATGGGGGAGGCTAAAAGGTAGCCATTGATGCCCTCAAGTTCCCCTTGTCTGGGAACATTGAGAGAGCAGATGGGAAGTTAAGAAGGCAGGAAGGCCATAGCCCAGAAAGATGATAGGAAAAAAAAAAAAAAAAAAACAGAGGCAGATGAGATGGTAAAGGGAGAGGAGAAAGGTTTAGAAGAAAGCTCCAGAGACCCATCTGGCTCCTAGGATTGCCATAGGAAACGAAGTTGGCCCAAAGAGGACTCTGTCCTGGTAGAGCATGGCTGGAATCTGTTGTGTTTAACAACTGGTTACCAAAGACCTAGCCCTATTGCCTATCCTTTCTCTTACTCTGTTTCTCTCTATTACTCCTCTCTCTCTCTCTCTCTCTCTCTCTCTCTCTCTCTCTCTCTCTCTCTCTCTCTCTCTCTCTCTCTCTCTCTCTCTCTCTTTCCTCGTGTCTTTTTTCTTTCTCAGTTCCTTCTCTATCAAATGACCATAGCCTGGAGTTGGCTTCCTCTTCACCCAGTACAGATTTTTTCCTGGGAAGACTTGTAGGAGCTCCGCTTCTAACCAGGCCGCCAGCTCTGCATCCTTGTTATCAGCCCCCATGAAAGCAGCCCCTCTGTCCACCTCACCGGGATAGAGCATCCCTTCTTCTCTGCATGTACATACACCCCATGTCAGGTACTAGGGAACGTGTCCCGGGAAGAAGAGGACCTGCTGGAACCTACGGGAACTCAGAAGTAAGAGAGGTACAGATTCCAGAGCCAAATGGGGCCAAATGTGAGTTCAAATAGCTGAGTACACATTCAGCCAATCAGATTTTTTAAAAGGGGGGAAAGGATCTCCTGAAGAAGGGTGGGGGGGGTGTAGAAGGAACTGGAGTTTAGGCCTGGGATGGAGAGGCGAAGATGGGGAGCTAGAGAGTGGAGAACTGTTTGCTTTGAGTGAATCCGTGTACTCTAAGATGAGGGCTGGTATTGGGGGAGGAGGGGTATGGTGAAGGCTTGACCCCTGGAGGCCCAAACTAAAATGTCTGGCATAAATTTGGAAAGAATGGAGGCTCCTCTGTGGGACCCTAAGCTGGGGAGAAGGCAGCTCCCCTATGCACCAGGTAGAGGCAAGCTTGGGGGAAATAATGTCCTGGGTTCAGTTGTCACGGAAACTGTCCTGTTACCTTCCCCTCAGGCCAACCTGATGTCTTTGAAACACAAGGGCCCCAGCCGCCCCTACTGCCCCACCCCACACAGCCAGTGACAGCAGAACCGTCTCTGAAATAAACACCATATAAGAACAACAACCCCCAGAAACTCCAAAGGGGCTTTGATGTTGGGGCCAAGGGTTTTGACTAAACAAACTGGAAGCGATTTAGGCCAGAGAATGCTGGCAGCAGCGCTGAGGCGGCTGCGCTGGGGAATTGAGTCAGGCTGCCAGGAGCTAGTAGGGGACTCTGTCCTCTCCGCCCCCCAACCAGTCACCCTGGGACTGCAGAGACCAGTCCAGAGAGGTGAAGGTATGTGCATCTTCCGGCTTTCCTCCTTCTTCCTGCCAGAGGGACTGAGCCATCTAAAAACACCATATCCTCATATCCTCCCAGTGAACGCTGGGCTATGAAGCAGATGAGTGGGCAGTCAGGCTACGTCCTGCCCTCCTCTTCCCACTTAAGCCCCCTGAGCACACATCCACTCCTACTCTGTCTTCTCTTCCCCAGCCAGTTCTTATTTCAAATGTCTTTATAAGGAACAGATAATTCTGGGAATAAATCCTGCCCCAGTCTGAAAAGTCCTAGGCCCTGTAACAATGACCTTGCTCTGGCACTGACAGCGAGTTCAATCTTTGGAGCATCACTAGTTGCTTCCCTAGAGGGTGGCCTCCGTGAGGTCAGGAACTGTGTTTTGTTCATCTCTGTCCCCCGTGATATCAAGCACAGTGCCTGATGAAGATGGGTATTCAGTACATGTTTGCTGAATGAACAAATGAATTATCACTTGGGGGAATCATGGTGGGTGAAAGTTCCTGCCTTAGCATAAAGCTCAGTTTCCTCTGCAAAAAGGTAATACCCCACTCATAGGCGGTTTTATATACATACCTACATATGTTGAAACGAAACGTATATAAAGTGCCCCGCCCAGGGTTGAACATGCAGCAGGTACACAATGGCTGGCTCTAAGTGTCATTATGATTTAGGCTACTTCCCACTGGCCTGTATCTCATTTGTAGCAAACAGACCCTACACTTGTAAATGCGCACAGAGGGGTCTTGGAGGAAGGGGCCTGATGCTCCTTCCAGAATGGCCATTCAGGCAGAAAGGCAATAGCAGCCCCCTCCCCTGCCCAACCTCGGAAGTGTGGAGAAAGCCGAACCATTGCGATGCCTTTCTCCATCAGAGAGGTGGGGTGACTAGGCTTTATCTGTAGCCCTTAAAAGAGACCCTCTGCCCTGGAAGAAGATCCCCCTTGGCTCTCCCCTCTGACCGAGTTCTGGCTGTTTCCTTTCCTCATATCCTCTCCCCGAAGGCCATCTGCCTTCCTGCTTTATTTGAAATCTTAATTATTGTTTAACATTTAATCACCAAGTCTTGAGTAATAAGATCCTGAAAGAGGTACCGAGGTCTCCCTGGCTGGACTGACTCTCACAAAGGAACAAGAAAAAATAATAATAAAACAAGGGAGCAACTCCCAGAGGCCCAGACACGTGCTTATACACTTTCGTACACATACACACATGCACAGACAAACAAAGGAGTACGCTATACACTATACACTGACAAAGGAGTACAAGGAACATGGATGTGCTGCACAAACACTCGCACACACTTAGATATATACACACAGCCCCAACACACAAGCGTCTACACACACGCACACACACACACACTCAGTACTAACAAAGAAAGCAGCATGCACACGGACTCACAGGAGGCCTGATGACTGTACTTCAAGCTTCACCTCCCAACCCAAGCCCAAAAATCTGTCTCTAATTATCTGGCCCGTGTTGGGAGCAACAGGAAATCCAGAGCTGCCTCTGTCTTCTGGGGGAGAAGCCGGGATTTCAGCCATTTCTCCATCGCTGGAAAACAAAAGCCTTTTGGCCTTGCCTCCTTCTCCCTGCTTCCAAGTCAGCTGGGGCTAGAAGGGTGTGGGTGTGGGTGTGGGTGGGAGGCGGGTGTAAAACGGAGCCTAAGAACAGCTTGAGGAACCTGGGAAAGGGGGCGGGCTGTGTGTGTGTGTAGGGGGGCCCTCTGTGCCCTGAGCATGCGCCTTTCCAACTTTTCCAGAAACAATGAACAGGACAGTTGCTTGGATCAGGGATAGGGGCCTATGGTGGGGACCTCAGAATCAATACTGACCCTAGACACCAGCCTCATGGGGCGACTATGCAGCATACTGGAACAACCACCAAACTTATAATCAGAAGACCTGGGCTCCGGTCCCAAATCGGCAGTGAGCCAGCTGCCAGTGATTTCACTTCTCAAAACCTCACTTAGAAAATGGGAGTAATAACAGCGACATGCCTTACAGGATGGTTGTGAGTGGTGAGTTGGTACAAGTGCTTGTGTATCTGGGAAAAATGACCACACAGGTGTCATTATTGGCTATGGGATGAGGTTCCAACCTATTTAAGTGGCTGATCTCCCCACAGAATAGGAGGCTTTCCTGTCTCCTCCATATGCGCTTGGCTATTCTCAAGAAACCTGGGTCCACTCCTTTATTCCTCTTCCCTTATTAGGTGGAGCAGGTCTCACCATCGTTCAGCTTCCCCACTTGACTGCACAGCCCACTCACTACCACGCCCACACCCATGCCCGATGCTCATCCTGCCACCTGAAGATAACCGAAGTGATCTGGAGTAGTGGAAAGATCACTGGATTTAGGGGTTTTTCTTGTTTTTAAAGACACTTAACCCAAGAGCAACTTCTCCCAATTCAGCCCAACATTAAATTCCCTAGACAATGGACACTCTTTTCCTGGCTTTGTTTCGGGGACTGTTAGAAATTGTGACCATGTTCATGTGATGGTTCCCAAAAAGGCTTTAAGGAAAGAATTTTTAAAGACCACGATCCCACTCTCTCTCTGTCGCTTCAGCGCTTTGTGGATTTTCAGTTGGAGGCATACTGCTCTGTGAAATAGTCTTTTACTATTTTAATCAAAGTTCCTCTACCAGACTGAGAATTCTCAGAGACCAAGCTCTGCCTCCCCCAGAGGGCCACTCTCTCAACACTTGAGTCAGGCCCTGGCCTGAGCGCACAAGGAGAGCAGGACTGTGTGGTGTGCTGGAATTGCACAGGGTGACGATTCGGCAGCCCCTCCGGGCCTTTGGACCGAGACAGACTCGGAGATCCAGACTTCAGCGAGCACTCAGACTGGAAGAAACCCTAAGCCAACGGAGTAATATAGAAAAGGAAGATTCTGCTCCCACCCTACTTTTTTTCTTATATTATGAAAGATAAGATGGGCTGATGTGTTGGATGGGGAGAAACCAGAGCAGGTAGGAGAGAGGAATGAAAAGAAAGAGGTATGTGAGTGCTGCAAAGTCAAGGAACAGCCTTGAACAGGAGAAGAAAAGAATGAGAGGGTCTCTTAGGGGAGCCTGCTTGGTTGTCACTAACTTCAGAGCTGGGGTTTGGTCTCCACAGCTGGTCAGCAGAGCCCGAATCTCCAGCAGAGTCTGGAGCTGAGACTGCTCCCTCTCCTCTCCTGGAAAGCACAAAGAGGACACCTTTTCTTCTCCCTTCAGGATCCCAACATGTGACCTTTTAACACGTGGGATTCTCATGTGGGGTCAAAGGGCGGGAAACAGTCCAGCTTAGCAACTCTGTTTGCCCAACCTGGCCCTCAGAGGATTGCTCAGAGGGTCCACCCACAGTCCAAGCGGCCCTCCTTTGAAGGCCAAGCGGAGAGGTTCAGCTTTCCAGACTGCCGCGGGGAGTGAGTCACGGTCTAACAATGTGATCTGTCAAGTGCTGCAGCTTCCTGGGCTGGTCGTGCCCACAGCTTCTTGCTGCCTGGATTCTCACTGGGCGTTCCTCAGTCTTCCCAAATGTGGAGATCACGCTGCTGGCTTTTCTGTGCACTCCCCACCATCCCCAGCTCCGGTTATTACTTTCAGTAGAGCCAATCCAAAGGGGGCACCCAGCCAAAGAGATGGGTCAGACGTGGAAAATGCCAGGAATATGGGGCAAGTTTTCCAGAATTTGAGTCCAGACTCTTAGGGAGTTAAGAATTAGGGCAGGGGGAGAACAAAGAAAAAGGAACTGAGGTCTGGGTGGCAAAAAGGTGGGATGGTGTTCGATACGAGAGGTTAAGAGTATATACTAAAAACTATTGAATGGCACACTTTAAAAGGGTGAACTCTATGGTATTTATTATATATATAGCAATAAAGTTGGTTTGTTGTTGTTGTTGTTTTAAATAAGTGTCTGAGAGGGAGGTAGATGAGTCTGTCTCCAGAAGGAGATAATGCTGGCTGTGTGCGGTGGGTTGGGGATGGCTGAGATGGTTAGAAGGCCCTGGCTGTCTCCAGTCTCACATGGCTCTGAGTTGGACTGAAGCAATGACATCGATGCAGAAGGTGAGGTTGGAACCAATCCCTGCCCACAGAGCTTCAAGGCCCATTCGGAATTTGTCAGCCCTGCTATGAGCCTTCAATCTCCATGCTGGACACCCTGAAACACTGCCACCCAAGTGAACCCTTCCACTGATTCAGATACACTTCACGGTCTGCCAACAACCTTGAGATCCGCCATAGCAAACAGGGTGTGCCTTTAACCTCATTTCGGGCTCATTATGTCCTCATTCTTTTCCTTCTGCTTTTACTTTCACTTTTAATTTATGCTATCTTACATCTTATGTATCTTCAAAGCTTCTATAAATCCATTGCATAAGGCAAGATATAAATAACATTCAAAAAATATAACTAGCAAACATTCTCATGTACATTTTCTCATTTGGTGCTCAGAACAGCCCTTGTGGAAGGTAGAGAAGGTGAAGCTATTTCTATTTTTAGGCTGAGAGAGATTAAGGGACTTGGTCAAGGTCATTTGGCTTTCGAATGGTGGAGTAAGTACTAAAACGCGGATATTTGAATTCCAAGGTACCCTTCTCCTCTGCAGAAGGTACCAGAAGAAAGCCCCGGAGAAAGAACAGGTTGTCTTCCTCCAGCCTTGCCAGTGCATACATCACCACCCAATAATGCAGACAGGTCTCTTAACAGAGAAGTGTCTGTGCCCATCTGCTCAAGCAGGGGAGACCAGGGCCACAGAGAAAGGAGGAGATGGCTTTCCATTTCTCTTTCCAAGAAATTCAAAGAGAACAAACACTCCTTTCAGTCAGTCAGACACATAACCATGGCACCTTCCCTCAGAAAAGGTGCAAACAGGACACTTTTCTCCCAAGCTTGAGGCACAGGTCCTCTGTTTTCTGTAGGGTTTGTGTAGAGGGGTATAGGGTGGGATTCAGAGCTGACATTATCTCCTGACCTTAGTGGGGTGGCTCTGAGTTGAGAGAAGACACCTTTTAGAGGAGGATCTGAAGGGATGGCTGCAGCGGTCACAGCGACAGGTCCCAAACTCTTTCTCATACTCAGAAAGAAAACAGGTGGCAGCGGATAGAGGCTTTTTAGACTTCAAAGCGCCTCATTAACAAACACTGACCAACTGCAGGCAGAACAAGGATGGGTCACACTCCAGCTCTGCTTTCCGGAGCTGGGTTTGAGGAAGGTGGGAATGAGGATGCAAGATAGAACAGAAGTGTGTCAGGAGAAAAGCGTAAACAAAGTCTGACTGGGGAACTAAGTGGGGGCGGGTGGGGGGGGGGCTGTTATACCCTGTTGTGGGATCCGAACAGGCAACTTTGGGAGCCATTACATTTGAGAAGAACCTGGAAAGATATATAAATTTTATTTTCTTTCTTTTTTCAAAAAACCGATTACCGTTTTTAAACAAAGAGTGCAGAGAAAAAAGAGAAAGAAGAAACATTAGTAATCAAAGGAGAACAAAGAGGAAGGTATTCTAGGTCCAGGATGGACAAAGGCCCGGGGTAGAGTGTGGGCACACTTGAGAAGCATTGAGTAATTCAGTTTAGTTGGAGCATGAGGTAGTGGAAGAAAAAACTGGAAAGGTAGACAGGAGCCATGTCACCACAGAGGCCCCTTAAATTCCAAGCTAAGGAATTTGCACTTCATTTAGTAGGCCACAGGGAACCTCCACAAGTGACTGGATTAGAAGTGTGCTTTAGGAGGAAAACTGGCAGCTGGCAGCCGTGCACGGGATAAACTGGAGGTCCCGTTATAAACTACTAGAGAACACTGAGGGCCTTCACGAGGATGCTGTGCCTGGGAACTCGAAGGCAGGGAGAGATTCGTTCAAAATTCCCGAGTGTTGATTCCACCTTTATTCTGAGGAGAGATACAAAGATGAAAGATGTGGGCTCTTGAGGAGTTGTAGCCTTGGTTCATAGCCTTGGGAGAAGGCAGGTAATAAGCAGTTACCTTGCAATGGGGCAAAGTGCTCTGGGACTGCAAAGGAAGGTGGGCGGTGGGGGGTGGGGGCAGCAGGGGGAGTTGGGGGGCGGGTTGAAAAATGGTTCAGTGGTTTCCCACATGGAAGAGAACATTGATCCTAAACTCATGTCTTCCCTGCTCCAATCTAAATAATACTGCTCCTAAAAGCATTTTCCGTTTAGCTGGCATCTAATCTGAGGAAGTTTCGACCAGACAATCATGGACCAAACAACAACCTCTGAACACTGACAAGGGCCCAGGTTCCTGTTTGTCTACCTTCCTAACACCCTAGAGGGGTCAGGATGAGAAAACTGCAGCGTTGACTGACTCATTGGACTGACTGTGTCTGAGAAGCCCAGAGACTTGGGGCTAACTCTGACCTCAAGACACATGTCCCCCACCTCTTAGCTTTGCTTAATTGGGTTACAGGAATTAGTCTCGAGAAACAGAGAAAAGACAAGAAACCACATTCTCCTCACTCCTAAGCCTCTAAAGAAGAGGTCAAGCGAGGTCACCCCTGCTTGACCTGGAGAGGATGGCCAAGCAAGGAGAATGGCTTCTTGGGGAATATGGTAAGGCAGGTCAATACAGGGCAGGCAGGAAAAGAGTGAAAGTCGGACCAGGGACAGTTGGAGGAGGATGCCCCAACGTGGTACCTGGCACACAGGAGGCACCTGCTAATTATTTACAGATTGCATGAATGAATTTCAGAGGTCAGGGGGCACTTGTTTGAAAAGAAATGCAATAAAAATGACAGTGAGAAACCATCTTTCACCTAAGGGATAGGCAAAGACGAAAAAGTTTGATAAGATTCTGTGTCCGTGAGGGTGTAGGAAACAGACCCCTGCACGCCCTGCTGATGCAGCCATAAATGGGTAGCTTCTGTGCAAGGCAATTTAGCAATATTGATCAACATTACAAATGTGTGTAATTTGCAGGCAAATGATCTCACTTCAGGGAATTCATCGAGCAGATACGCAGATGTGCAAAGTGGCCTAGGTACAGTGTTTTTACTTGCAGACTTACTTGTAATTGTACAAGATAGAAAAGAAGGCAAGAGAATATGAACTGGTAAAATAGACTATGACTTATCCATTCAATTAAATATTATGAATTACGATATAGACTGATCTGTAAGACAAATTACCTCAAAACACTAGAGGAAGAAAAATAGTGTGTATAGTATAGTACCATTTGCATTGAACAATAAAAAACAATATGTGCATGTTTGTATGCTACCTTTTGTGTGTGGGGGCGGAAATACATATTTGTTTATATAAGCATAGACTATCTCTAGAATGAAACACTAGAAAACTTTTTGGGCTTGCCCCTAGGTTGGCACTCTGGGCTGCTGGGGAGCAGGTACATTATATACTCATTTGTATCTTTAAATTTTTATACTATGTACAAGTAGTATTGACTAAGACTTTTTTTTAATATAAAGAAATTAAGAAAAAGAGAACCGTCAGGGAAGCCCACGGCTATTTCCTGCAACCGGGCTCCAGGGGCAACGCGGTGCCTGTGCGCTGGTCTGCAGCACCCCCTGCTGTTCGTAAGCGCGCTCTGCACAACGTGTGTGCGGGCTGACCAGGCAGGAGATTCTTTGAGGGAACGCAGAGGCGGGCCTCTTTAAAGAAAGAGAGGAAAGAATAGCGGACGATGTTGGAGTCGTAGGAGACTTAGAAAGGATAGGATGTGCCCTGTGGCATCTGAAGTGTAACAGAAGGGGCAGCGAGAAAAAAGCAGTCCTGGATTTGAGTCCTGACTCTGCCCTCCTTGGCTGTGTGCCCTTGGACACATGACCCTTTTAATAAGTCTCAGTTCTTGCCCCATAAATTGGGCTAATAATGTCTACCCCTAGGGTTGTTGTGAAGATCAAATAGGGTACAGAATGTGAACAGTACTTTAGAATTGGAAAAGTGCTATAAAAATGCTAAGGAATTATTTTTAACTAGCCTCCTTCATTTTATGAGGTAATAAGAGGAAGAATAGAGCAGTGGTTAAGATAGGGACTCCACAGCCGGGGCTGCGGGAGTTTGAAGCCCAGCTCCACCACCCACTGGCTGGGGCCATCTAAGGTAAATTACTTAATTTGGAGACCTCCATTTTTTCATCTTGGAATTAGGGGTCATAATATTTCACAGGGTTGTTGTGAGGATTAAGTGAATAAATACACGTAAAGCATTTGGTGTAGTGTCTGGCACACATTAAGCGCTATGTAAACATCTGCTATTATTGATATCTTATATGCAATGCTTATGTACCTCATGTACATGCTTGATAAATGTTAGCAAGTTTCACCATTTTAGAGGTGAAAAGATTGAGTCTTGGAGAGAGATGTGACTTGCCCAAGCCGCCCAACTGAGTAGAGGGATTGTGACTTGCCCAAGCCACTTAATGAGTAGTAATAATTCTACCTCCTAATAATTCTAACTCCTAAGAACCCTAGGCAACTCCTGGACATTAGCGCTCTAGTGTAGCATTCCCAGATGGGGGTGTAGTTCTTCATCCCTGAATTAAAGCTGGACTGGATGACTGATGGAGGAAGAGAGACCGTGAGGAAGAGAAGCTTTAGTGGAAGGCATATGTGGAGAACAGGGCTTGTGGAGCAACCAAGGGGTGTGCTATATCAGGGTCTATGAAAATGTAGCAAAGAAATGAGGCACAAATAGGTAACTGACTGGGAATTAGGGGTATGAGACACTGGAAGAACTTTAGGGGAGAAGATCAAAGACTTCAGCCAAGTCCTGGGGGTGGGATAAGAACTGAGAACATGATAATAATTATCATCCTCACTATGAATAAATATTTCTTGAGAAAGGCAATATGGTGTAGAGAAAGAGCACTAACGAGTATTTATTGAGCATTTACTATGTGCCAGGCTATAAATCAAACAGACAGAGAGTTAAAAGACTGCTATTTGCTGACTGGGTGCCCTTAGGCAGATTACTAAACCTTCTGAGCCTCTGTTTTCACAACAATCATAGTAATACTGACCTGGCAGGATTCTCATGAAAAACGAAGTTAGGCAATAATGAATGTGAAATGCAGTGACTGGTATCGCATGGGTACTCACGATTCTTAGCTGAATTTGAGTTGAGCATCTCTATGTAAGGTACTGAGCCAGGTGCTGTGAGGGATACAAGAAGCCTGAGATGGGAACCTTGTTGCCACAGGGCTTGGAGTCTAGTTGGAGAAGCAGAACAGATGAATGAAAGATTTTAAAACAAAACAACATGAGTGTTGAAAATCAGAGAAGTTAAATAACTTGCTAATGGTCATGCTTAGCAAATGGAAGAATCAAAACTCAAACCTAGAGCTCTGACCACAAAATCTACAAAAAGACTAAAGTTAAAAATATCGAACTAAGGAGATCTGTGTTTTACTCACACCTATTTGTTCACTCGACTAATATTTATTGAGTGTTTACTATGTGCTAGGCATTGTGCCAAGTGCTGCCTGGGCTACTGTGAACAAAACAGACATGATCCCTACCCTAATGAGGCTTTAGAGCTTGGAAGACTGGGTAATTGTTAAATAAATCCACAACCAAATAAATGCTCTGAAGGAAACAAAAAGAGAGGGTGATGTGAGAGAGAATAACACAGGACCCGAGTAGTCTGAGGAGTCAACAAAGGCCTCTCTGAGGAAGTCATATGTAGGCTGAAGCCTGAAGAATGAGTAGGACTGCCGTGTGTATGAGGAAGACAAAGTCCTGAGCAAGGGGAGCGTTCCAGGTAAAAGAAAGAAAAAGCACAAAGGCCTTAAGGAAGAAACTAAAGAAGATCATGTGAAGGAGCCTTATGAAAATGGGAAAGTGCCAAGGTGAGGCTGGAGAAGTAGCCTAAAAACTTTGTACTTGATCCTAAGTTCAACAAGAAACCAATGAAGGGTTTTTAAGAAGTAACATGATCCAAGTGATATCTGAGAAAGGTCATTCTGGGATGCTGTATGGAACAGGATTGATGTGGAAGAGGCAGCGAATTGCACTCATCCCTGAACGCTGATGATGACTTGGACTGGGGTGGAAGTATATCTTAAGAGTAGCAGTGTGAGGTCTTGGCGAGGCATTAGCTATGAGGAGAGTAAAGAGAGTTTTTGTCAAGGTTGGCTCTGAGGTCAGGAAATGCCATGTCTGAGATGAGAAAGACTGAAGGAGGAGCAGATTTGGAGCAGCAGGGCGTAGATCAGGAGTTAACAGCAATATGGGCAAAGAGAAGGCTGTAATGTAAATTTACTTTGAGAACATTCGATCGTCTTATAATAGATAAGTTTGCAGTTTGTAAAACCAGAGTGAAACATTTTAAGAGGTTTTAAGTATAGGTAAATAACTAGTAAGCAAAATGTTTGTTAGACACGGGCAGAGGTCATAGGATGTGTTAAATAGTTTGCAAGTACAGCATGAGCGTGTTAAGCATAGATAGGAAGGACCAAGAGATGCCTAATATTCACGAGGCACCTGGGTACCATAGTCATGGCACAAATGCATGAAAACTATAAAATATTCATGACATCCTGAACATGCATAAGACATACGAGGCACTAAATATACCAAAGGCACTAATATTCACGATACATTGAATATACACGAGCACTCAATATTCATGAGGTTTTAATTCAACTCTTTGGTGATATCTAGTCTGACCCCTGTGTACTATGCCCAAGATAAACAGATATACTCGTGGCTACTCAGCAGGCTAATTAGCAAGTTATAGGAATAGCCCAGCAAACTTGTTCCTACAATTGGCTCAGTGTACCGTCCATCTGTGGGTCCCTTTGCTTGAATGTCAACTCTGGTCCTTACGATATCATCAACAGAAAAGGCTGATGTAGCAGAGAGAGATACAAGACATATGAACATTGCATACCTCAATTCCGTAGTGGGACCCTCCACCCTATTTGCACCCTACCTTAAGTTGGTGAAGTAGCCTCATCCTTTTCCCCTTGCTTCTTGCTGTGTGTTTGAAATTGATTTTATTAACAATGTGATTTGAACATTTTAACTTGATCTCTGATTCCTTCTGCTCTGCGACCTCGGGGATAGCTCACCTGGTCATGAACTTGGAGGCTACCATTGCAGCAAGAGGCTACCACAACAGAAGTCATAGGTATATTTTTTTGTGGTGGCTGGCAAGTTTAAAATGGTGTTTTAGAAAGATTGTGTGGCATAGATTGAAGTAGGGGAGACAGAAGGTAGAACTAAGACAAGAGTCCTGGCTAGAAGCTCTGAGACCCTAAACCAGTGTGGGAGCACTTGAAATAAAAGGAAGGGTGATTTTAAGAAATATTATGAAGGAAACATCAGCAGAACTTGGTGACTTACTGGATTTAAGGGAGACCTCTGAGTAGAGTCAAAGATCATTCAGGGTTTCAAATGTGCATAGCTGAGGGAGTGATAGAACCACCGAATGAGATAAAGAGAAATGGAGGAAGAACTGGCTTGAAGGTAAAAACTGTTGTTTTAGACTAGTTAGCTGCAGGTGCCCAGGGGACCATGGAGATATCTTAATTTGATTACTTCTGACGATGCCCTTGGCAATAATTGATCCTTCTCTCTATTCTCCATTCCTGTTTAGTCTCCAAGTCTTGTTGCTCTTTTTCATTAAAATATTTCATATCTGTCTCTTGCTGTCTCTTACATGTTTACTGCCATCTCTCCAGTTCAGGTTCTTTTCCTTACATCTCAGGTTCTTACAGTAACCCTCTGACTGGTGCCCACTCACAGACATCTTGTCACTGAAGCTCTCTGGTTCTGCAAGGCAGGGAGGGTCATGGAGGGAGCAGTTTAATTAATTGTTCCAAATGTACAAAATGGCTTTTTATACCTTTGCTCCTCTTGATGCCATCGTGGATGACTAGGGAGAAGAATCATCCTGGTTCTGATTCCTTCCATGCCAAGTACTGGGTCTAGGAGAGTTGGGAAGATTGAGGAGCTTTGTTGCAGAAAAGACAACTGGTCTGAAACTCTTCTTGTCGATGATTTGCTATCGTGGAGGGGATACAGGCCATGAGAGATGGGCAAAGTCCTGTAGTCACAGCCCAGTAAGGACACCAAGAGACTCTTGGGGGTGATAATGAAGGCAGAGCACCTGGCAAATGGTTGTCTCACCTACTGAAGGTGTCAGTTTAGAGCTTAGGCATCAGGAATGCAAGATGAAGGTGGGACAGGGAAGAGTCACCACAAAATGGAGTGAAAACAAGACTTGATGCTAAGAGGGCTCAGTGTTAAGGGCAGGCAGGCAAAGCAGCTGAGGAAGCTGGGAGGACAAGAAGTCAGGGAGCAGGAATTCAGGCTGGAAAACTGGAAAAAAACAGAGAAGGCACCAGATAGAGAGGCAAACATTAATGCTCAGGAATTCAGGCCAAGAAGTCCCCATAACAGGCAGGAGCAGCAGAAATGCAGCCAAAAGCTTTTAGTTCAAGAAGTCTCAATATCCCAATTAGGATCAGACCTGCCTCAAGGTGTGGGTTCCTTATACCTTGACATTGATTTTCTTAATATTATCCTATCTTTTGCCTGGCCACAGATGTTTTCGAGGCTTACAGATATAACCATAAGAACATATTCCTAGTATTTATCCCTATGCTGGTCTGAGTCCAAGGATCATTTATTTGGTCATTCCTTTTGGAATGGAATCAGCCTGTGTACCTCCTAGGGTGAGGAGGCAGGTAGGAGGAGGGGGAAGCAACATTTGGTGTTATCCAAGTTCATGGGCTCACTGCGACATGTGCTAAATGATCAGTTCAGACTCCTAGTTATCAAAAGCTTGAGATCTGAGAAATGTCTCCACACAGGCAAGACCACTAGGGGCTTTAAAGGGGACTAATGAGGATTTTGTGGGAGCCAAGTCTTTGCTAACTTACTCATCAGCTATCTACCTATCTCTGCATTTCCTGAGAACAGAAGAGAAACAATGCAAACTGATCTATTTTGTAATATTTTCAAAGCATTCTTCAATTAGTTCATATTCATTTATTCTTTTATTGAATCATTAGAGTGTAAGAACCTGAGGACAGAGCCGATGTCCCTTTGGAGCAGCAGTTTTTAGACTTTTAAAAACCATAACCCATAGCAATAAACACATTTTACATATGACCCAGGTCACATATACTTACATAAATGTATAAGTAAAACAAAAAATTTCAAGACAATATTAATCCTTTCTATTAGCCATGCACTTTGATCTTTTCTATTTCATTCTGTTTTGGGGTTTTGTTTTGTTTTGTTTTGTTTTGTTTTGTTTTTTTAATGCTGGTTACATCTCACTAATTGATTTCACAACTCACTAATGGGTTGCAACTTGTGGTTTAAAAAACCATTAATGAGCGTGTGAAAGGCATAAGAACTAAAAGCTGGGTCTGTCTATGGCCATGCCACCCTGAACAAGCCTGATCCCATCTGATCTTGGAAGCTAAGCTAGGCCTGGTTAGTACTTGGATGGGAGACCACCTAGGAAGACCAGGTGCTGTAGGTGTAAAACATAAGGGATTGTAAACTGACAATGTCCTTGTAATCTGTAAAATCAACCAAGGGTTGCCTCGCCTAAAAAAAAATAAAATAAAAAATAAAAGCTGGATCTGAGCTCAGCCATTAGCTGTGTGACCTCGGACAAGTGACTTTGTCTCTCAGGGCCTCATTTTTCTATCTGGAAAACTGGACTTAATGATTACTAAACTTCCTTCCAGCATTAAGGTCTTTTTCTTTTTCTTTTTCTTTTTTTAATTAGGAAAGATAACAAAGAGCAAAGATATGGAATTACAGTCCAAGGCTAAGATCATCCATGTCCTTCTATTCCCAGTTACTATGTATGGATGTAAAAGTTGGACAGCGAAGAAGACTGATAGGAAAAAAATTGATTCGCTTGAAATATGGTGCTGGAGGAGAGCTCTATGATACTGTGGCCTACCAATAAGATGAACAAATGGGTCCTAAAGCAAATTAAGCCTGAGACATCACTGGAGGCAAAAATGATAAAACTGAAACTGTCTTAATTCAGGCACACCATGAGAAGGTGGGATTCTTCGGAAAAGACAATAATGCTGGGAAAAATAGAAGGCAGCAGGAAAAGAGGAAGAAGATATAAGATGAATTGACTCTATCAGAAAAGCCACAGGCATGTGTCTATAGAAGCTGAGGAGGGCTGTTGAGAAGAGGACATTGTGAATATCACTCATTCACAGGGTCGCCAGAAGTTGGAGCTGACTCAATAGCACATAACACGGCACATGCCCTCAGTGCTGCACACATGTGGACACACACACACAAACACACCAAAGTATACCCATACGTAGCATCCTAGACTGGATTCCTGTTATTATTGACTGAATGACTGCCTTCTAGGAGGCTGGGCTGATAAAAGACCGTCTAATAAAAATAGTTATTGAATTTAGTTCTTATGTAATATCCCCTTGAAGGAAAAGTCTTATAGCCATTTTACAAATGGTCAGCCCATTTAACCTAATTTGGTCATTATCTTCACCTATTACCTCTCCAAAGTCCTTACTGTGCAGTTAAATAATGATAATGGCCTATTAGTTTACAGCAAACTGTAACCTTGATGTCACAAAAACCTTTCCTACCTAATAGGTAGGAAAGATGCAATCATTATAAAACACAAAACCAAAAACAACTTTTTTTAAAACATATGAGGAAATTTACTAGGACTAAATGTCTTGTCCAGTCACAAAAGTCACAAGAGCTGCTAAGTGGCATTGCTGCATCATGAACCCACGCTTTCCATTTCCACATCCAGGGCCTTTGTCCTCTGAGAACACAGATCCAGGACTATACTATCCCAGAGGTGGCCTGTCTTTCTGAAGCTGTGAGGGGGAAGTTGGGCTGCATATGCCCAACAGATTAAGTTTTGCTGAAATACCCCAACCCTACTATGCTGGACGTAAAACCCCGTTTGGTCTTTGTTCCATATATTTTCTTTTCCACTTTAAGATATGAATCTCTTCTGAGGGAAAGCCAATCCATGTACTTCTGATTTGTTTACATTTAATTTTTCCAAATGGTGCTCCCTGACATCCCTGAGCTTCACACATTTTCTATAAGACAGGAAATAGGAAGATGCCAAGTGTGGGCAGATTGGGACGAGATGGAGCTCCTAGGTACCCACTGGGATTTTCCCCTTAGGAAAATGATGTCTCTCGTCCTTACAGTGGTGCCTGCAGCTAGCTTCAATTCCATTTACCAGCTTTACCTCTAGCCAAGGTGGCAGTTGTAACACCTGAGCCAGCCAGCATGGGACTCCATCCAGACCACAGAACAGGATAAAGCAAGAAATGAACTTGATCCTTGATAGCTTGGCCAGAACGTGAAGCAAGGTCATTTGTGAGAGAAACAGTGATTCTTTGGTGCTTCCACTGTCCTAATACTATACCTCAGCAGGAGGGTTTAGTTGTTCCTTCTAAACCAACCTGACCATAACAATGATAGTGAAAACAACTGGGATAACATGATGAATAGCTCTCGATGGAGACAATACAGCATGGTAGAAAGTGCTGTGTAATAAAGCAAACTTGGCTTCAAAGCTTGGACCTGACATTAAGCCCAGGGACTTTAAGAAAGTTATTTAACCTCGTGAATATCATCAGTAAACCCCCCACCTTAGAAGATTGTTGTGAGAATTAAATGAGACAATGTGTATGGCAGGACAATTCATAGGCACTTAATAAATGGCAGCTAGTAGTATCATATTATCTGAAAGTAAAGTGCCATATAGTGAATTCACTCTTAATTCTCATTTAAATCATGCTCAAGGAGTCTCCTGGTACCCTGCTGAGTCCAATATGAAGTTTTGGTAACAATCAATCAGCAATAATCTAATAAGAATATGATCGGGTGAAGCCAGTGCCAGATGCTATGAAGGTGAACTGGAGAAAAAAAAAAAGGAGCAGGTTTACAAGGTTGTTGAGGAGACATAACACAAGTCACAGATGCTTGAGAAAAATCACAAAGCAATTTAGCAACAGATTAACAGAATCCAGGTTGAGTCTTTGGCTACTAAGGAAGTAGAAGCAAGCTTGGGGAATACAGAGGGATGCTGGAGGATGGCTTTAATCAGGAAAGGCTTCTCTATGATTCATGACTTGGACTTGATTGTTAAGTTTCCTTAATACATGATAGACCTGAAGCCTGGGATTTTATAATAAAGTTCAACTTTTTTTGTGTTAAAAATTTGTGGAGAGGGTAGAATGGAGAAAAACTGCTTAGTGGGTATAGGGTTTACTTTTAAGGTGATAAAAATGTTTTGGAACCAAATAGAGCTGATGGTTGCAAACAATGTGAATGTACTAAATGCTACGGAATTGTTCACTTTAACCCGATTAACTTCGTTACATGAATTTCGACTCAATTTAAAAACTCTTGGAAATAAAAATTAATATTTTTCAAGGAGTAGCCTTCCCAGTTATTAGAAAATATTTTTAAGCTACAAAAATTAAAACACCGTGTTATTAGCACAGGAATAGATGATAGATCAAGGAAACAGGCTGGAGTGCAAAAGCAGACTCAAGTGTATTTGGTATATTAGCTAAATAAAACAGTTGGGGAAAAGACAGATTGTTCAATAAATGCTGTTGGAACAAGCAGCTAACTATTTGAGAAAAAAAATAAAGCTAGACTCATACCTCACAGTTTATACCAAAATGAATTCCAGATGGCTTAAATAATTAAATGTAGAAGAATAGAACTATGAGAGTTTTAGAAGGAATATATAGTAGCACTTTTTATAATCCTGGGGTAATGGAGGATTTTTATAGTCTTGATATGAAGACCTGGAACCAAAAAGGAAAAGATTGATAAATTTGACCATTCACACATAATACACAAATGAAAGCAACTTCTATATGTCATGCATGGCAAAAATTACTATAAACAAGGTTGAAAGATGACAAATTGGGAAAATATTGGCAATTCTTAGGATAAATAACTAATTTTTTCAATATACAAAGAGCTTTTACAAATTAATAAGAGAAAGCCAATCACTTTTATTGAAAATAAAAATGAATAATTTATAAAAGAAAACTGGTTAATAAATGTATGAGAATATGTTTAACCTTATTAGCAAGCAAAGAAATGTAAATGAAACAAACAAGGAGATTGTATGTATTGCTTACCAAACTGATAAAGAAAACAATTATGATACCCAGGCAATAGATCTTCTTGTATTTCTGGGAAAGGTATAAAATAGCGTAACTTTCCTGGAAGGCATTTTGTCTCATGTATCAACATATTAAATAAACTTACTCTCCAACTCAGAAATCCCACTACTATGAGTTTATTATTAAGAGTTAATAAGACAAATGAAAAAAAATAACAGGTGAAAATTGGAGGGGAAAGCCTAAATGTTAATCAGTAGAAAATTAGTCCATACTACTGGAATACTATGTAGTCATTAAGAAAATTACATATTTGATATATGTACCATGATATAGTGTTGGTTGAAAACGTAAGTTGTAGAATCATATTATACTATACTCTGACCTCATTTTTATTTAAAAAAATTTTAAACTATATATTGCTTACTTTTGTTTGATCAAAAGTAAAAAAGTCTGGAAGGATTCATACCAAACTATTAACAGTAGATACTCCTAGAAAGGATTGGGAAAGATGGAGGGAAGAGACTTACATTTTACTTTGTATATATTTCTGTAGTGTTTTAAAACGTTTTAAAGCAAGCATGTGTTATTTTTATAATCAAATAAAACAAATTTGAAGATTAATTATAAATATTAGAACATTTGCATATGAAAATACTTCAAAGGAATATATATATGTGTGTGTGTATAGACATATATACATCCTTCTAAGTCTATAGATAGAAAGATCTCCATAAAACATTGTCTGGTAAAAATGAGGGACACATTGCAACATGTCCCCCATTTCTTTTATAACATTTTCCAAAGAAACTATGTAATAAACAGAAAGCCCAAAGGGGAAAATTTTTATAATCACCCTAAGTGTAATAAAACACACACAAAGATGTACCTGAATATGATAGCACATGAACTCAACTATATAAATTGTGAATTATAATTTTAGAAATGTCAGGACAGAAACTAAAAATAAAAATAATTTTCGAGAACCATCTCATAGAGATATTTACCACTATCATGTTAAATAATGCCCCAGCATATCTATTAGTGAAGGGGAAAATTAGCATGACATATATTTTTCATTTTGCTTTTGTGTGTGTGTGTGTATACATATATAAATGGAAGAAAGAGATTGAAGGCTTTGTCAATATGGTGGAATTTCTAGGGATTTTTTCTTTTTTCTTTAGCCTATTCCGTATTGTTTCACCTCTCTACAACAAGTAGTGTTATCTTTGTAAACTGAAAAAAAAATTTAAGAAAAAAGTAAAAATTAAGGTGAACTGTATATATATATAATTTTTTAAGCTAAGTTTTTTAGTAACTGATCCCAGCATGACAAATTCCTGAAAATGTTTTCTAATCGTGTAGTGGTCAAAGCATACATGAAAATCATGATACATGCAACACCCTCCTCCCCAGTGTTTGACATTTTCCTAAAGCCAAAACAAAAGCTCAAACCACAAAATCAGGTAAACATTTGCTGGGAAAGTTGTTCCGAAAGCAAGAGTGAAGCAGTCACTGTCAAACAAAGTTAATTTTGTTGTAATGGAAAGTCCTGGGGGCAGGAGGTCAAGGTTTTGGTCCTGGCATTGCTGTTAACAGCTATGTGATCATGCACAAGACTAACCACCACTCTGAGCCTTGGGGTAACGCAGGAGTAATACCTTTTTTGCACAAGGACAGGGGATGGACCAGACCAGATAATATCAAATTTCCCTGTCAAAAGCTTTGGGAAGCCCTGATCTCAATTCCACTGGTGTTCACTGTGATGATGAAATTGTTCTTGGTCTGGCTTACAGGGAGCAAAAATAACAGCACTCAAACTCATCACCATCGCCTCTGTCATTCACTGAATTCACTGTTTAGTAATTACCTGCAGCCTCTTGGCTGAAAGGCATGGACAAAGCAGTAGTTCTCAAAGTGTAGTCCCCAAGGCCAGAGGCCTCCTGAATTTGTTAAAAATTCAAATTCTGGGGCCACACTCCATATCTACTTAATCAAAGACTCTGGGAATTGAGCCAATTGGGTTTCAACAAGATCTCTAGGAAATTCTAATGTAGGCTGAAGTGTGAGAACCACTGGCATAGGTGAAGCTATTTAACTGGTGGCTGAAACCAGCCATGTTGTTTACGTCGCAAAAAGTATTGTCGTGGCAGGGTAGAATAAGATGATTGACATGGAACATAGTTTCCAAAACTTGTTCAGTTCTTAAAATTTGTATGGCAATAGCCACACCTATAAAACAGGTGTCTTATTCCAAAGGTCCACAGCATTTGCATGTTGAAGAGCTACTTTTTATTGTCCTATAATCCTTGAGTGTGTGAGTTATAAAACTCTAGAAAGGACAAATGACAATGAGAAAAAGCATTATTGTATATTATGTTTCCCTTCTTACCAAATAAAAATTTACATGAACCCAGGACAGTTATTTCTAAATATATGGTAAATATCTAATTACTAGTCAGGGAGTCTGATCTACAAAACACCTAGGTAAAATATAAAAATTTTGCAAATAAAATATTTGGTGCCTTGTAAGCTTTAAAACATTGGTTTCAAAAAACTTATATTTATCTTTGTAAAAAAAAGCAGTATTAGTGTAGACTCACCTGCCTCACATTTTACTGATTATTTCCAAAAGACAGCAGTATTATCCTGGGTAGTAGGAAATTATCTCAATGATGGCCGATTATAAGAGTAGATAACTGTGAGAAGATAATGCCTTACTGCAAACTGAGATTTAAAAACAAAGTGACTTGATCTTATAAATATCCCTTTCTCTAGGAGGTAATCTTTGCAGAAAACGAGTCCTGGAGTCAGCTCTGTTAACCCCAGCTCTGTGATTTGGACTTCTCTGAGCCTCAGGTTTCTCCTGTGTACACATGAGGACTGGATCAAATGATCATCAAGGGCCCTTCCAGATCGAAAATTCTGTAATTCTATGGTTCTAATAACTTGAATTTTTCTATATTCTAATTTTGTGAGAAAGAAATTATAAACAAGTCTTTCAGGCAATAATTTTAATTATATGTTGTTAACTCAGCCCAGTCTTATCTCATCTATAGCTCCAGTGCTGTACAATGATTACGAGAGTTCAGAATCTATTCTAAGGGCACTGTAAGAGGCTGAATCAAAAAGTTTATGTTATGGTTAACATAATTCTACTATTAGGTATTTTAGTCTGTTCTAATTATATAAATATTTGCTAATGCATATATGGTATATAACAACCTCCATTTAACCAACATATGGAATACATTGGAATACTTCATTTCTTGCTTATTCTGATTAAGTGGGAGTTCAATGAATCTCTCTCTTTTCTGAGGAATTCAACAAGTTTTTATTTTTGACAGTTCATTAACATTACTCAGTCTTCGAATGATGAGGCTAGAGATTATTGTCTCTAGGTTGTAGATGGGGATGTGGAATCAGAACAATTTAGAGTTGGAAAGAACTTTAAAGGTTGACTAATCAGACTCTTTATTTTACAGATGAGAAAAGCGAAACCTAGAGAAGGCAAAGGCAAAAGCCAGAAATTTGGAGATCGTCCGGATAAGAGCTAGAATAAAATACTAGGCCACTTGCTCCCCACCTCCAGCTTATCTTCCAACAGAAAACCCCAGTAGATATCATTCTTGGTGCCCAATATTTAAAATGAGCGACATAGGAAAAGCCAGGTTTGTTTAGGATTTACCTATGTGATAGGGTAGTTCTGTCTCTTCCCAGCTCCAGCCTAGGGCCTAAATTCAACTCAACATAGAATCTAAAGACAATTGTCTAAAGAAGAGAGTTCTTAAATGAATAGATGCAAGACCTCTCCTTAATTTTGACAAAGATGTGTGGTTGAAATGGAGAGCAACACCTCTCACTGAGGCCACTTTTAATCATTAATACTCACATCATCACAGTGTTCAAGGAGCTTACTTATAATACTAGCTCATATTAGAAAGTTAAACAGTCCTAAGTATAATTAGTAAGGCAAAGAAGAAAAGAATGAAGGGCACGTGTGTGTTGGGGTGGGGGTGGGGGACTGAGAACTCCAGACTAGTGCAATCTATTAAGGAATGATATTATTGTGGGTAGAGGGAGCAGGTTAAGGAGGGAAAGCCAGGAAGAGCACAGTTGCCAAGAACTGTTATCAATTAACATTCTGGAAACCACAGCCATACGTCTCTTCTTTGGGGATCCTATAAAATGAGACCATAAAGATTCATTGAGCCAACAAAGCTGTGGTTGCATATTGGTGTGGGTGGTAGGAAATAAGGATCAAGAGGCTCACAAAGGGATCCAGACGTCTGCTTCACTGGAATGGAAAAACCATCATAGTGATTTCCACAATATATCTGGCAGGACAAGACGCCGCAGAAGCCAGCTAAACTAGCTGAGAGTAGGCATAAGCCGCACAGAGAGAGTTTTAATTCAAGAGGTGTTGCTGAGCTGTGAAAAAAATGGGCCAGCCTTAAATCATAAGCTCACCTCTCCGTCTGATAGAAATGTCAGTCCTGTGTTCTCTTGTGCTCTGAGAAGAAAGGCCCTACCTTTGGAGAAAGAAGCTATTGAACATCTCTGTTCCCTTTTTGCTGGATCCGTAAACTCCTTGTGTAGTTCTGGGAAAGCAAGAACGTTATGGCCTGCCTCTTCATAGCCTCATTAATGCATAGGTCAAATTTTGTAACTTCAAATGACCGCTAAGACTTGAGCAAGGAGTTGGGCCTAAAAGCTGAGCAAATATTGGGAACGAAGAGAAGGGGCAAGTTAAAAGCAGGGTCCTCATCTAGGCAGTGTGTGCAAGCTGACAGTCTAGAACAGGAATTAGCCAACGTGTTTTTGTAAAGGGTCAGATAGTAAATATATTAGACTTGTACACCTTGAGATCCTTGTCCTATATACTCTTCTGCCATTTTAGAGCAAAAGCAACCATAGACAATACATAAATAAATGAATATGCCTGTGTTCCAATAAAACTTTATTTATTGACAATGAAACTTGAATTTCATATAATTTTTATATATCATGGAATATCATTCCTTTGCAAAAATTATTTTCAACCATCGAAAAATTTAAAACCATTCTTAGCTCATGGTCCATATAAAAACAGGCAGTAGGCCAAATTTGGTCGACAGGTTTTAGTTTGCAGACTCATAGTCTAGAATAATGCTGTCCAATAGAAATATAATGAGAACCACATATGCAACTTAACATTTTTCTAGTAACCCCTTGTAAAAACTAAAAAGAAACAGGTGAAATTAATTTTAATAATATATTTTATTTAACCCAATATATCTAAATATTACAATTCAATATGTTATTAATACAAAAATTACCAATGAGATAGTTTATGCTCTCTTTTTTCATTCTAAGTCTTCAAAATCTGGAGTGCATTTTATACTTATAGCACATCTCAATTCATTCCAGCTATATTCTAGGAGATCAATAGCTACAGATGGCTGGAGGCTACCATGTTGGACAGTGCAAGTCTAGAAGAGTGTTTTCAAACTTTAACTTGCATTAAAATCACCTGAAGGTCTGTTACAATACAGATTGCTAGGCCCCATCCCCAGAGCTTCTCATTTAGTAAGTTTGGGCAAGGCCCCCAAACTTGCATTTCTAACATGTTCTTAGATGGTGGTGATGCTGTGCATCTGAGAACCACTTGTCTACAAGTTGGAGCAGAAAGAAAAAGTAGAGAAGCAGTTAGGAGCCAGGAATATGTAAAAGCAAGAGGTGAAAAATGAATACTAAATGATGAGATACCATTATACATCTAAGAGAAAAGCCAAAATTCAAAACACTCATAACACCGAATGCTGGCAAGTTTGTGGAGCAACAACACTCATTCATTGCTGGTGAGAATGCAAAATGGTACAGACACTTTGGAAGATGGGCTGGCAGTTTCTTACAAAATTAAACATACTTTTACCACACAAGCCAGCAATCATGCTCCTTGGCATTTACCCAAATGAGTTGAAAACATGTCTACGCAAAAAACTGTACATAGATATTTATAGTAGCCAAAACTTATGAGCAACCAAGATGTCCTTGAGTAGGTGAATGGATAAATAAACTGTGGTACATCTAGACATGAAATATTATTCAGTATTACAAAGAAATGAACTATCAAACCATGAAAAGACATGGAGGAAACTTAAATGCATATTACTAAGTGAAAGAAGCCAATATGAAATGGCTACAACTATATGAGTTCAACTATATGACATTCTGGAACAGGTAAAATATGGAGACAGTAAGAATGGTGGTTACCAGGGTTTAGGATGGAAGGAGAGATTTTTAGGGCAGTAAAACTATTCCATATGATAATGTAATGACAGATACATGTCATTATACATTTGTCAAAACCCATAGAATGTACACCACCGAGCATGAGCCCTCATGTAAACTATGAACTTGGGGTGATAATGATGATTCATCGATTATAGCAAAAGTACTACTCTAGTGCAGGATGCTGATATTGGGGGAGATTGTGCAAGTATGGGAGCAAGGAGTATAGGGGAACTCTCTGTACTTTCCACCTAATTTTGCTGTGAACATAAAATCGCTCTAAAAAATAGTCTATGAGAGAGGGGGGGGAGAGAGAGAGAGAGAGAGAGAGACATAGCAGATTATCAGATTATTAAACCAGACAAGCAGTAGGACTCCAGATCAGAGGTAAAGATCTTGAAACAGAAGTAGAGCCTTACAACTGGGGAAACCTCCCTTATTTCATCCTCCAAAGCAGGAGTCAAGGAAGTAGCTTCTTCAGATTTCAATTTTGTGTCCTGGGGAAGAACAGAGCTGGAGAACCCTGCCTAATTAGGGACCAGCTTAGAATATGAGCAGGTTTTAAAAGCTTTTACAATGGAACAACTATCTCCAGGCTCTGACAAACTCCAATACAGATGCCCAGGTCTCTTGCCTAACAATAAACTACAAAACAACTCAACTTTCGGACTGGACTTATAAGTATATCCTCTCACAGTAATTTAGACTGCTGAAATAGAAAGTGAGATAGAAAAAATAATATAGAAATTTGGGCTGCTTAAAGATTGCAATGATTAGGTGGGCTGTGCATTTTCAGGAAGGTTCTATAAATCTAGAAACTATTTCCCACCTTAAAGGTATATGATCATTTAATTTAGAAACCAATGTTTTCATGAATGTCCTTTGATTATCCTTTGGAAGAAAGCTTGCTTGCAGCGGTACATCACAACACGCAAAGCTTTAACGGACTTTTAAAAATGCGTCCCTTCATAAGTCCTTGATCTTTGTGGCCTAAATTAAAACCCTGGATCTTAATTTTTTAAAAAGAAGCTGTCGTCTAGTCCATTGGTGTCAAAAAACCAATATATAGTCTGGGGGTCCCTCAAAATCTGGAGAAATTTAAAGGCCTAAAGAAAATTTATAAGAACATCTTTTAAGGTACCTTTTCCTGGTGGCACTCTTCTATGACCTTTTCTAACATCTGGTTCTAATCAAACATTAAGAAATATCTGTTTCATTGCCCTCAGTTTTGGAGGGCAATGAAACAGATATTCAGAACTTTTTATATTATGAAGAAACCCTAGTTCAATGTCAAATTCATCTGTTTAAATATCAAATATAATTGCACTAAAATCCATTCGAGAAAGGCTGTACTTAGAAAAATATCAAAATATAAAAAGATGAGAAATAATATCACTTTGGACCTTTGAAGGGATAGGAGAAGCATCTGCCATAGGAAAAGCACATTAATATCATTTTCAATAAATATTAATCAACTCAAGTGTCTTTCCCCAATCCATGCAGAAACATTTATTCAGCAAAAGCAAATGCATGAATCTTTCAGGGTCTCAGCTCGAACTAAGAAGAAACCTGCAAGTTTTCTGGAACACAGATTAAGAGAGAATGACCTAGAACGCCATCCAATCAGAAGGGGAAAGGCAGAAACAAGCTAACCTCATATAAAGGAAGAAGCTGTTAAAATAATGCTAAAGAGCAAAAAAAAAAAAAAAAGAAAGAAAAAAAAAGAAAAAAACAAAAAACTAAAACCAAAACAAAAACAAAAAAACCACCCCACTAATTTGAGTATCCAAAAAGGGAAAAGTAGTTTCAAATAGCTCTAAAAAGGAGCATTTTGTAAGGCTTCCAACAAGCTGTTAGAGGTTGAGAAACCATATCTGGCAGCCCAGTTAATTTCAGAAGGAATAATTAAAGGAATTTAGTCCCTCAAGTCAGAGAAGTCTGTGAAGAATTGCATGGTTTGAATTACAGCAGGTTTGCAGTCCATTTAAATCATTGGACCACTAGTCCATTAGGAAACTCGTAAAACAATTTGTTTAATGCAGATGTGAGCATATACAACAATCCTGCAGCAGTTTAATTATATACTAAGAATTATATAATTGCTTTTTATGGAGGATTAATTCAGAGTTCTCTCTTTAGCATGGAGGTTGTGACCCTAATACACCCGAAATTTTCAAAAATAAGTATTTTATTCAAACTCAAAGTTTTGCTTGGGAGAATAATGAAATTATTTATTTTATCACCCAAAATATTTTTAGGGGGCAGATTGACTTTTTTCAATGAAACCTATAATTTTTCATTATGAAACAAAATGTTTAAGTATCTGTAAAAGTACAAAAAGGACTTCATTGATGTAACTGAAAAGTACTACATTGTACGTTGTCTTCCAGAGTTGAAAAAAGTTAACTTTTAAATATATTTGGGAGGAGAAAGTCTGCATTCTGCACAAATTTTCAGAATGAAATAGGTTTAAATTGTTCCTAAGTCTATCGAAGAATGTTCTCAAATATCTTTTTTAAAAATCTAGTCTTAAATTTCTATTCACTTAACTGTCCTCAAAATAGCAAGGAAAATAATGAGTTTGTTACTTGAGGGCACCATCATTGAGTTGGGTCAAGGTTACTGAAATTTGTTCGATCTTATTACATAAAAATCTTTCATGGTTTCACCTATACAGAGACATTTAATAAATGGAGAAAGATCATCATTTCCCCCTATCTCCCAAGTTTCAAATTCAGATGAAAGCAGAGAAGACATAAAACAATTATTTGACAACTCTATCTCACTCTTATCGAGGTTTGTATATATCTTTGGGTAAGTGTGAAACCAATCACATCCACCTCTCAAAATACACGTTCAATGAATGAGACATTCCAAAAAAGAAATACAAGAGCTGAAAAAAACTAACTGCATACTAAATTCTTGCTCTGCTCCATAACCAAAATGTTCCCTTTACTAATGTGTTCACGTGAGTTCAATGGAGTGTTAAATTTTCCTCTAATCTTCATTTCCAAAATAAACCATACCAATACTAAACAATACAGTATGATCTCCAAAAAATGAGCAAAGGACTTGAGTAGTCCTCCAAAGAAGATATACAAATGGCCATTAAGCACATGAAAAGATGTTCAACATCATTAGCCATAGGGAAAAGCAAATCAAAACCACAATGAGATACTGCATCACACCCTCTAGAATGGCTAGTATTAAAAAAAAAAAAAAAAAGGAAAATAAGTGTTGGTGAGAATGTGAAGAAATTGAAACCCTGGTGAATTGCTGGTGGGAACATAAAATGGTGCAGGACCTGTGGAAAACAGTTTGGTGTTTCTCGAAATGTTAAACAGAATTACCATATGACCTAGCAATTCCACTCTTAAGTATATGTACAAAAGAACTGAAAAAAAGGAATCAAATAGATACTTATACACTAATGTTCATAGCGTCATTATTCACAATAGTAAAAAATCCAAGTATCCATCAATTGATGATTGAATAAACAAAATGTGGTATACACATACAGTGGCATATTATTCAGCCATAAAAAGGAATAAAGTTCTGACACATGCAACTTGATATTATGCAAATGAAATAAGACAGTCACAAAAAGATAAATATTGTATGATTCCATTTATACGAGATACATAGAATAGGCAAGTTCATAATGACAGTAGACTAGAGGTTTCTAGGGTTTGGGAGTAGAGGAAATGGGGAATTATTATTTATTTGGTACAGTTTCTGTTTTGGACAATAAAAAATTTCTGGAAATGGATAGTGGTGATGGTTGCACAATATTGTGAATGTACTTAATGCCACTGAGTTGTACACTCGACAATGGTTAAAATGGTAAATCTTATGTATATCTTATAACAATGCATAAGAAGATTCCCAGTTTTCCAAATTTTTCGTGGTACTGAGAAAGAGTGAGAGAGGGAGAGCGAGAGTGAGAGAACAGTGAGTTCTCAGTGCAAAGAGGGGAAACGAGCTCTCTGTTGTAGGTGAAGAAATGTAATTGATATAGCCACATCACCTGAACGATTTTCTAAACTCAAAACTGAGTAGAGCTTCAAAATCAACATCAGGACAATAAGGGCCAATAAAACTTGTCCCCTTAACCTATTTCTATTTGTGCCTAAGTTAAAAGAGCATCTTCCACTTAAGTGAGTGCTTCTCAAGTTTCGTTTTAAATATAAACACCTTAAAGGTGCTTACTGCGTTTACTTTTAGCAGCCTCTATATTTTAATGCACACAAAATATTTTAGCATTGTCTGGGGCTAACAACTTCCATTTCTCTGAGATACTGCATCCCCAAATATGAGTGCCAACTGATTGAAGCGAACTTTGTTCAAGAGTTACATTAACACCAAAATACCTTCACCCCGACTCTAGCCTGGGGCCTAGAACAGAGGGTGGCTCTCCCTAGAAAGGAAGTCTCCCAAGACCACCCAAAGCCATAAGGGGTTCCTTATTCTCTGAAAACCGGCATGGGCCTATTATTCTCTGGGTAGTTTCAAATGATTCTGGGAGGTGGGGGAGCCATAGGAACAAAAATGAAATGTTGGCACAACGTGCGCAATGAATAGGTTTGGCCAGTTGCTGAGCGATTTCTCAAATCTTCCAACCACCTCCATCACTTCTCTCACCGGGTAGGCCCGTGCTTCTTCCCCTCCCTCCACGCCCCGCCCCCAGGCTGCCCTGTTAGCCAATCATCGGGCTGGTGCTTGCCAGTCCGGACCAATCCCGAACACGTTTACTTTTAGCGGGAAAGGCTCAGAAGCTGCGGGAGAGCGAGGGCCGCTAACCGACCCTTCTTGGCCCTGTCTCTAGAGGGTAACAGGCCCTGGAGGCGGTTGCCCATTGGCTGGGCAGCGGGCCAATGAGGGGGTGCGAAGCGGGAGGCGGGCCTCACAGGAGGGGGCGGGGCGGGGCGGGGCCGTGCCGGGTCGCGTGCCGGGGTTGGCAATGTAACGGCCTCTCTCCCCCGCCCTTCCTTCCCTGGTCTGACCCCCCCCCCCACACACAGACCCGCTCCAGGCAGCGCCCGGGGCGGCGGCGGCGGTGGCAGCAGCGGCGGGGTACGGGCTGAGGGAGCCGGGCCTCGACGCCCCCCTCGTCCCCGTGCCCCAGGAACTGTACCTAGTCCCAGAGGGGCTGGGGGGGCCTCATGGAGGTGAGAGGCGGAGACCCTTGGCCGCTCCCTCACCTCCCCCCAGGCATAAGGGAGGGACTTGAGGTAACCGGTGGGGACGGTCAGGGTCTGGGGTGGTGGCCTGTCTTGAAGGATGGCGACGGTGAGGAGAGGCTAAGGAGTGGGTGCGTCCTTAGACGCTGTTCTCTGAGGAGCCCGCGGCCGGGCAGGAGAGGGCAGGTCGCGGGTGAGGAGACCCGACGGGGCTCCCAGGCCGCGCCGCCCGGACGGGCGGAGGGACGGGGCGACCGGCTGGGGCAGGAGATTCGCGGTGCGGGCTGAATGTATCGACCAGCCAAGGCTTTGGTGGGGTCGCGACGCCCCAGCTGCCGCCTGCGCCTCCCTACACGTCGGGCCGCGGCGGCCCCGAGGCTGTAGCCTGCGGCGTAGGCCTATCCGGGAGGACGGGGGCGGCGCCTCTGGGAGGATCTGCAGACCGCCGGAGAGCAGGGAGGGAATCCTGGGACGCAAGCGCGGACCCGAAATTAGTGTCTTCCGCGGGGATTCCGAATAGGGTTAGGCGAACAGTCGACGTGAACAGCCGTTTTAGCTGTGGCTTCGCTCTGCCTGATGTCTCTCTCTGGTTTCTTATTCCTGTTGGTGCAGCCCAAGGTAGCGTTCCGTGGAGGTGCGAATCGCTGTTGGAACCTCAGTGCCGACGCCAGCAGATTAACGGATGTGTTCAATAGCGTGATGTTGACCGGCTCCACTTCCTTCTATGATTGCTACAAATCGCAGGTGCATTAATCAACTCTCCCCTGTGTTAGAGGATTTATTCTGAATCAGATCCATTTACCCGAGCGATTCGCATAGATGTTTAAATTGCTCCAAATTTAGGACCAGAAAGCTGTTAACATTTTAAATACCGAGTTTATAGAATACATACTTTGCTTTAAAACAAGGAATAAGGTTTTTCACTGATTGTTTTCATCTTGTTCTCAGCATCACATGATGCCAGATATGTACGAAAATTCATATTTGCTTAGTAAGACCTTAAAAATATTTTTTCCTTCAAGCATTTAAGTCCATACAAACATACTTCTCATAATTTAAAGTTGAAATTTTTGTCACTCTTTTATTCTCTGGCTTTAACAATGTCTTACATTTCATGCTACCTTTTATCTTAATACACTTAATTTTGTTAGTCATATTAAATTAGTCTTAGTAATGTTAGTCATTTTCATTTGAAATTATTTAACCAGGACATCGATATTGATATTGTTATACTTTGAATTATAACACTATCCTGAAATAAATTATTTAATCCACACTACATTCTTGTATTATACCCACTGTGCAGATTGAGAAACTGAGGCTCAGAGCTTGATTCGTGCCCTAAGTGACAACAGCCCAGGTGAAATCCAGGTGTTTTTCACTGCCAAGACCAGCATTCCACTGCTCTCTATAATGTTAACATCGCTACTAAAATTTACTTCAAGTTAATTTCAGTTATTTTAAGTATATCAAGGATATAAGTGATACATTTTGCAGTTACCTAAATTAATATGCCAACCCCAACCATTTGCATATTTAATTTCCACAAATGTTTTAACTGAAAAGGATCCAGATATTTATAATTATGTTTGAATCCACCACAGAAAATGAAACTTAAACTAACCTTTTAAAAGTATTTTAATCTGAAAATGCTCCTTTTGTTTAAGCAACTATTTAAAAAAGATGAAGTTATTTATGTCACTTTGGATACTTCACACCTAAAAGAGTTAAGGTGGGTCTATGATAAATACTTAAGAACTAAAAGAATAAAATTATGAAAGGTTCTAAAGATAAAATCCTTTCTAAGTTACTAACATTTGGAAAGGTAGTTTTTAGTGGCACTATTAGCAAAATTTCTTCTGTGCCTCAGTTTCCCAGCCTCTGACATTACAAGCTATAAATAAAAATTATAATGTGTAAGTTTTAAAGTCATGATAACCAGATGGTCATAAAATATTTGAGGTTATTCAAGATGGATAATTGGAAGGTATTTTATATTGATATAAACTCAGTGTCGTATGTTTAAAATGTTTTTCAGTTATGTATAAGAACAAAAATTTGGGGATACTGTGATCTAAATATATCTTCTCTATGTAAATTTTAATTAAAATAATAAAAGCCTAATTAGAATTTTTTTTAGCCAGGCTATATCTCTTCTGTATTTATAAGAAAATATCATTTCTACTGTTATGTGTAGATATTTACAGTTATTACATGTGTTAGGTTAAAAATAATGAACCTATACTTTGACTTCTTTAAAGAAGCATCTTAGAATAAAATACATCTAAATGTTTAATCTTTTTTATTGTTTATTAAATTCATACTACTATTTTAAGTATTTTGAACTATTTTCACTGCACCTCAATCCTTTTTGGAAGGAGGCAGAATTTTAAATAATACATTAAAAATCTTAAAAGTCAAACTTTTTACCTTATTTACTCAAAGTTCATCATAGAAATGTTCACAATAAAAAGAAAAATGAACTGGTATTTTTCTTCTAATTGTAGTAGTAATATCTTTAAAAGTTCTAACAAGATCAAAACATTTTCTATATCATCTCATTTTTACAATCTCTTGGAAATAGAAATGAGACTGAAAATTAAGGATACTATTTTAAAAGATCCCAGAGTAGGAGTAAGAAGGCCTTGAGTTTGGGTTCTAATTTTGTAACCTATTGGCTCAGTAACTTGTAGCCTGTTTTCTCATTTTTAAAATAGAATACCTATGTCACAAGGTTGACTGAATAAAATAAGGTATATGGAACTTCTTTGAAATTCTATATGAATATGTGTTAACTTTTTTGTTGTTTAACAGATTAGGGGCATTAAGACTGAGTTTTGTAAATGATTTATTAAAAATAACGTGGCTAGTGTCCACGTTATGCTCATCTGTTCAAAAAATTAAAACTGCAATAATTGTGATTTATACTAGGGATAAGCAACAAGTATGCTCCAGGGGCTAGATCTGCCAAGAGCCTGTTTTTGTAAACAAAATTTTATTGGAATACAGCCATGTCCATTTGTTTACATATTGTCTATGGTTACTTTGGTGTTACAACAGTAGAGTTGAAGAGTTTCAACAGAGACCTTAAACAGCCAGTAAACCTTAAAATACTTATTATCTGGCCCTTTACAAAAAAATTTACCAACCCCTAGTATAAAGTAAGCTTAAGTGGCTAAGTTTAGATTTGATTTTGTCTCCCAACTCTTACGCATGTGTTATTTTCTCTTATTTCTTATTATGTCACTAATATTCTAAAATAAATGTAGTTTTGATGTGTCTGATATACAAACATTTCTTTAAATTTACAGAATGAAGACAATGTTGACTTAAGGCAGACCTATACTCCACTTTCTTCATTAACAGAATATTCAAGTTCTGTAGATTCTTCACTTTTCTATGCACCATGGTCTACTTACGGAGATGATATTAAGCAGCCCTGTAATTCTCAGATCAATGTAAAGAACAGGTAAATTAATAAATTATATTTCTCAAGCTAAATGAAATGTTTTTAACTTGGATTACATGGGAACCCAGTTGTATTAGCTCTTTGATCCCTATATCAGCACTTTTTTAATGTTTTAAAATTTTTATGTTATGGCATAATTTTATGTTTATCAAACTTTTAGGAAACGCAGTGCTGGGCAGTTATTTATATATATTTTTTAGCTTATTACTTATTCATTAGAGGCAACCCTTAATGAGTAAACCTTAAGTTCCTCTTTTGAAAGATATATAAATGAATTAGTTTTTAAATCTTTTTGCATCCAATTCTAAATTTTCAGTAGTTTTTTTCTTTCACAAGTACACAGTAAACAGGTTTTTATCAAACATATGAGACTTTTATTTTTCTATTCAATTCCACAAATAATAAGGGCCTACTCTATATCGGATTCTCTCCTCTGAGGATATTAGCATTAACATGACAAATACTACCCCTGCTTTTATAGATCTTACAATAATGATGACGATGATGACTTGCCAGGCACTACAAGAATAATGAGACTGAAAAGAGGAAGGATAGGATATTATGACAGCTGTTGCAAAGAGAAACCTAAGGGAGTGATATCTACCTTTTTTAAATTATATGTAATTATATATAAGGGAGCAGTTGTTGGAGGCTGATACATCTTTAGTTTAAGCAGGAAATAATTATTTTTTAAATCTTTTAAAATTGCTGAAATTTTAAAATTTTCAGTAAACTAGAAAATAAGTGATTTTATTAGACTGTAATATATAATTCCACAAAAAACCAAAAATATTTTCTAAGTTGATATGTGTTCATTGAAAAATTAAGACTTTACTGATATATATAAAGGAAAGCAGAAGTCCACCTTAACAGTGCCTCCCTACCTTCCAATAACAACTATCAATAGTTTAGTAAATATTACGTTGAATATATTTTTAGATATATACTAATACGTTATTATACAGAAAAACTTTATATTGAATATTTGTGAAATAACATCATCTAGTGGAAAAAGCATTAGACTTGTAGGCAGACCATTTGTTTAGCAAGTATAAAGTTTGGCAAATCATATACCCTTGCAAAATACAAGTTTCTTAATACCTAATGATCATTCAGTGGCTGAGTGATTACTAATACTCGGCCCTTCCTAGTTATGAAGATCAATGAAATGTTTGTTATGCAGATATATTTTTTCTAAAATGTCTTAACTCTATGAAATGTTACAAATAAAATATAAGAAAACAAGAAGATAAAATTTTAAATAACATACTACTTCTAGGAACAAATTATCCCAAATCCACAGGATATAAAAAGGCACCAATTTTCCATCTCCTTGTGGTTTTTACATTTTGTATTACTTAGATAGTGTTAGTCACCAGGTAGAATTTCAGGCACATGGAACTCCAGTCACCTCGTTGGCAAGGATTTAGGGATAGCCCCAAATGTGTTACATTTAAGGAACAACTGTAATACTGCTGTGGTATCTAGGATGACCATATCACATTTCACTTTTTAATCCAACGTTTAGTGATAAGAGACACAAAAATAGAGCAACAGGTTCATGTGGTTTTCAAATCACAAATTTAAAAAAAACTGAGCAACTGTTGATGGAATGATGTATAATAGAACCGGACATGCTTTAAGGAACAGCCAAAGTACCAAGAATCATGGGTCACAGATTTATATTTTGGTCACAAAAAATGAATATCATGTGTTTTGGAGAAATAAGAGGTAAGCATACATTGTGAACTAGGCATAGAATATGAAATGAAGGAGAAATATTTATGTAGCATAGGCAGTATGGTAAAGTTGAAATTATTCTTGAGTTCTTGTTCCCTATTTGAAATGATTATATAGATTCAATCCAAATATTTTATAGAAAAATAATGGTAGAATAAGTCTGGAAATAGAAATCAGTATATTGTATATCAGTGTGAGTAAAACAATTTTCATGTAATCATTTATTTTTAGGATTCAAACAGAAAGAAATGACTATGGCAGTGAAACAGACTTATATGGACTTGTGTCTAATATTTTGGAAGAACAAGATAAGTCACAGCCGTATTTTGCTGATGGGTTAGTATATTATATAAGCTATATAGTATATAGTAACCCTTTAAATTCAAATATACTAGATTACCCTATTTATTAACCTTTATATTTACTTAATAAAAGATCATCTTAATTCAGATATTTGTTTACGAGACATGATGTTGCTGAAGTCCTTGCCATACAATGTAAAGTTTCGGTCTAAGGTTTAATTTGCTACTAAGAACTTTCATTTGGAAAATTATTCTTACATAATTCAGAGCTATTTCCCTTGAGTTCATGAGCTAAAGTTTGGCTTAGAGAGTATAAATTCCAAGGAGCTTTTGTACATATATCCCAAAGAATAAAACTATCATTGCTGCTTTGTGGAAAACCATATGGATTTTATTCATTTGGTAAAAATCTTTTAAATATGCTTTAATTGTTTTATTTGGGTATGAAAGCCATATTACCCAAATGCCCTATTTCATAAATAGGGAAGTATGCAGCATACATGTAACCAATTAAAATATTTTAATTTCAATAATAGTTTCAGCAAAATACATCTTTCTTTCATTTGTGGTCAACAATACTTTTATTTAATAACCTAATTAAAGGAAAAATTTGTTTTCTGCTTACTAAAGATAAAAAATTTATGTAAGACCATGTAGTCATCAGCCTTAGGTCTTTGTTAATGCCTCTTGGGAAAGTATAGTGAAAACATATTAAGATTAAATACTTGTTTATATAGTATATAGCACATTTCAAGTGACAGAATTATTTGGATGTAATGGTAGCTTATAAGGCAAAGTTGAAAAGGATTAGAGAATGGCGAGGTGGGGCAAGATAAATATTTTTGAAAACCTTTCCTACTTTCTCCATTGAGGACATATAAAGTCTTTAAAAACCTAAGTTGTAATTAAATATATTTACTTGTTCTAGGACCTGCTCCTCCAATTTAAAGTCAGTTTGGCCAATGAACACAAGCAGATTTGCAGATCACCATGACCTCTTAACAGAAACCAAAAGGCCAATAGATACAGCCATCTCTCAGCAAGCTTTTTATAGTGGTGAATCTATGTCAGCTGTGGAAAAGCAATACCTGCATAATAGTAATCTCACACCACAACAAAAAATAGATGAACTTTATCATGGATTTACTGGTTTAGACCTTGAAGAACAATGGATGTACCCTTTACGAAGTGATCATTCTAACTGTTACAATATTCAGACAAATGATACAGCTAAGACAACATTCCAAGAATATCCATTTATCAAAAACTGTTTTACACCACAAGCTGGCCTGTCTGACATCATGAAAGAATCAGGAGTTGATACTTACCCTTATGGAAGGGAGAAAATGTGTGTTAAGAGTCTTGAAGCACCATTACAGCAAAAAAGGGCAGAGATGTTTCTTTCCCAATTTAATAGATACAATGAAAATGCAGATTATTGCAGATACCCAGAATATGCTCATCCTAATAAGGCTAAGCTTAATAAGTGTTCGAATTTTATTGTCCAAGATGGTAAAAAATTAGCCAATGGCACACCTGAAACACCAACTGTAGAAGCAGACACCTACACAAAGCTATTTCAGGTTAAACCAGCAAATCAGAAAAAAATGGAGGAGACAATACCTGACCAGCAGAATTTCACATTTCCAAAAACTACACCACACCTGACAGAAAAACAGTTCGCAAAGGAAGCAGCATTCACTGCTGATTTTGGCTTAAAATCAGAATATGGACTAAAACCTCATACAGCTTGTCCAACTAATAATGATTTTGCTAATGTCACAGAAAAGCCGTTTGCTAAACCTGAACCCCCAAATTCTGAGTATTTTAAATCAGTGAATTTATTATCAAACTCAACATCTTCAGGAGGTATCAACTTAAATAGACCAACTTGGATGACTGTCCAGACAAAAAATAACACTCTCATTCCTTATCGAAATCAAGGTAACTTGATGAAATTAAATAGTCATTTAAGTGCAGCTTCAAAAGGTTCTAACCATTCTTCAGATTTTCCCCAACTATCCACAAATTTAACCCCAAATAGCAATTTATTTCAGAAGTATTGCCAAGAAAACCCTTCAGCATTTTCTAGTCTTGATTTCAATTATAATGGTGCAGAAAGAATTCAATCTGTCAATCATATGGAAGGACTAACAAAGACTGCGGAAGAAAATCTCTTTGAATCAGTTACCGATAAAAAAATAAAGCAGCCAAATGGATTTTGTGAAAACTATTCAGCTCAGCAGTATGGGATCATTGAAAATGTAAAACATAATTTTCAAGCTAAGCCCCAGAGTGGACATTATGATCCTGAGGAAGGTCCAAAGCATTTAGATGGCTTATCGCAAAATACATACCAAGATCTGTTGGAGGCACAGGGTCATTTTAATGGCCACAGACAGGGAAGTGGAGATAACAATATTAATAGCCGTGTGAATCGTACACAGGCGTCATGCTTTTCTAATAATTATATGATGGGAGATTTAAGGCATAATCAGAGTTTTCAACAACTTGGTTCAAATGGGTTTCCCCTAAGATCCACCCACCCATTTGGCCATTCGGTTGTTCCACTGTTGGATTCCTATGATTTGTTTTCTTATGATGACTTAAGCCATTTATACCCTTATTTTAACGATATGATGTATGGTGATAATTCCTTTTCTGGTTTCGTGCCAACTTTTGGATTTCAAAGACCAATTAAAACCCGTAGTGGACCAGCTAGTGAACTTCACATTCGTCTAGAGGAGTGCTATGAACAATGGAGAGCATTAGAAAAGGAGAGAAAAAAGGTAACACAAATCTGTCCATTTAGAAGTAACTTAATATGTTCCTGTGCCTATCTTTATTTTGTTTACATTACTGTAGTTTGAATACTTGCCTTATTTCTAAGCTGAATTCTTCTCTGATGGGAAATATTTAAGTCCATGATTATAAGGAATTAATTAGGTGACTTAAAGACTAAAAAGCTTAGGGTTTAAAAAAATTGTTACTTAAGTAACATTTATTTTGCCTATGAAGTAGATTTTTTCCTTAATAGGTTAAAAGTTAATTTCTTTGAATTTTTAAAGTATTAAACTGTTGGAGTGTTCAGGTATTTTATTTGCACTAAGTATGACAAAACACTGGTACTGTAGTTTTTATTTGCTGTCTTTTGATACTAAAACAATTTTTATTTAAAGGAATAATTTTCAATTTATTGCTTAGGCCTATGAGATATATAATTCACAATTGAATCATATTTGGAAAATTCAGCATATAAAAATTATATAATTTTTCACAGACTGAATTGGCCCTTGCCAAGAATTACCCAGGGAAAAAAGTATCCAGTACTAACAATACTCCAATTCCAAGGCTGACTTCCAACCCATCTAGAGTTGATCGCTTAATTGTGGATGAACTTCGAGAACAAGCCAGGGTAAGCTGTAAAAACTTCCAATAGTGGATTTTTAAATTGCTTGATAAAATTTTAAAACATTTCAGCAAGTTAAGAGTTTCGAAGGACTTTAAAATCACATTTATCTGTAACTCTCTGAAATATATTATTTTCCATGTTTGGTCTTAAAACTACGATTAATATTTAGAGAACGGAAAATAGCCTCAATCATTATAAAAAGTCAGTTTAGTAACTTAAATGGTTCCTCTTCAAACCCAAATTTGTAGTGGAGCTAATCCTCAACAGATTTTTTTTTTTTTTAAGCAAAACCATTTTAACTATTATTTTTAGAGAAAGTCCCATTTCTTAGTCACAAACATTTGTTTTCTAGCTTGATGAGCAAGCTGTGCTGTTATTATACAAGACGGTAAATTAATGGGGAGTTACTATATTTCATTTGAGTTATTCAACAAACATTAAATATGTACAGCAGTGTATTAAAAACCGATAAGTATATAGGTATGCATAATTTTATAAAATAGCCTTGTTTTAGAAAAGCAATATATTACTTTTCATCAAATATCAGGATTCTTTATATTTGATTTGAAGTAATATACTACTTTTCCAAAACAAGGCTATTTTATGAAATTATACATACCTATATACTTATCGGTTTAATGAATTATTCCTATTCTTTTATAATTTCAGAATTTTCTAATCAGCTATAAAAAATTATTCTTTTTTGATCTTCCTCTCTTAAAAAGTTGGTTTTCTAAATAAAATTTGATGAAAATTCCTGAGAAAAAGCATGCAGTGAAACAAGTTGTTTCTGTGATTGAATAAAGGCCATTTTATGAATTAGGAAAATCAACATAACATAGTCTATTTAATTGAACACCAATTTCTTACTTTTTCCATGCTGTCTTTAAAATATAGATGTGAACTACTTCAGTGGAAAAGATCGATTTTACCTAGCTTTCAGCCTTGGTCAGTTGATATTTTTATCAAATTCGTAAATTTGTACAATGAAATTTATAGTCAGATTTTGACATGGGTTGTAGTTAGATTTTATGTTAATAAAAACTTCAATGTTTTATTATTTTTTCTTAAAACTGTTCCAAATTTAAATTCCTTTTTCTTAGTAATATATTTCTCGGCAAAAAAAATCAAAGGATTGCAAACTGGATGTTAAGAAATATATTTTTACCAGCTTTGGTTATGTGTTACATTAATTTAGAAAGTTATGTTTATAGATGTTATAATAATTTTATTTTATTTATATTTAGCAGCATTAGATCAATAATTCACAGAAGGCAAAAATATTTTCACATGTACTACTTTCTAGTTTCCAAGTTTTATAGAATTCTGAAAAAAATCTTTTTATCAGAAATCACCAGTGCAAATTTCTTTCTTTATACTTAGCACTTATTCAAAATGATTGTCTTATTAATGTGTTTTTCTTTTGTATTTTGTTATCCCTTCAAGGATCTAGCTGGTTGTGTGTGCAGTTGGGAGCAAAATATTTAATACCTGTACACTTTTGTTTTCTTCCTGGGCCTGAACTGGTATATACTTAATCTAAAGAAACTTGACATGAGCGTGAGGGCAGAGGCATTCATTTAGATGCCTTTAGCCTCTGGAGAGGTATTTTTCTACTCTCTCCAATCACTGAACACTAAGTGCTTATATGAATTTTAAATCATTTCGTTCTCAAGGCAGTTATTCAAAAAGTTCTCTTTCCTTACACTTTCCAAGGTTAGAATTTGAAACAAGTTAGGTATATACAACTATGAAACATACACCCCTTACTGATCTATCAGTGCCCTTCTTAAAGCTTAATTAACCAGAACATTGAGAGACTTCATAATTTTTCTTAGCAGTTCTAATAATTATAGAATTTATTTCAACCCAAATTTAAATCAGTATTTTCTGGATTATGGATTCCTTAAAACTACCACTAGGTCAGTATTATTACTTGAATATTTGATTGCCAAAAAGAGAACATTGGAGGCTCAGAAAGGACTTGCTGAGGTCAGGATTAATCAGTCTAGGACTTTTCCCTTTTAGCTTAATTTTCTTTCCTTTAGATTATAATCTCTCCTAATAACATTCTGTTTGCAGGCTATTCTTTGCCAAAAACTGTGTCCAATCTTACATTTGCACTTATGTTAGTGACATGGGAATGTTTGGCTTTTTTCATTGTTGCTTATTTCCATTAATTGACTACCTGAACACTTTTAGAATTAACATATACAAATAGGTACAAAAGACTGACTCCATCTTTGTTTCCCGTTTAGGTTGTGACTTTACTAGGCAAAATGGAACGTCTTCGAAGCTCTCCCCTTCATGCCAATATCTCTACTGCTCTTGATAGACACTTGGAGTCCATTCACATTGTACAGTCACGTAGAAAGGATGAAATTGTTAATGCTTCAAATAGGCAAAGGCAAGGTGTTCCTAGATGCCAAGATGACAGAGGTATAAATATTAATGCATATTATTTTGATAAGGCGGTGACATAGTTTGAATGTTAATAAAATCAGATTCTAAGGTTAAAAGGTTGGCGTTCTAAAATTTACACTTATCTAAAGAATAAATTGGTAAGTGATGCCCATATAACCTACTCCAAAAGTACCTTGATCTAACTAACAAAATATCAATTTAATTATAATAACTCTGTCAAAGTCTGTTCTACCCAAAGCATAGTCGTCATACAAGTCAGAAATTAAGTATCAACTTTTTAAATATTAAGTATTTTGGTTAGGTCAGTCAGTACCCATCTTTTTATAAAAATAATGTTTGATCATTTAGTAGCATAACATTGGGCTTTAAGAGTTAAGGGTTACTTAAATTAAGGCTGGCAGCAAGCTGCACTTTTTCAAAATAGGGAAAAGGGTTAAATGGTATCTAATGTGAACTGGCCTTGAATGTTTCTTTTACAGATGTTTTTGCCCTTGCTTCAGCAATTAAAGAGATGTGTGTGGCTACCCGGAAAGCACGCACTACCCTGTGGTGTGCACTGCAGATGACCTTGCCAAAAACAGCCAGTACAGCTGGCCAAACAGATGTGGAAAAGGCTTTACAAGATATAGTAAACTGTGAAGATAAAGTCCATGAAAGTATAAATAGTAGCAATCCAATGAACCAGAGAGGTGACGCAAACAAACATTAAGGAAATGCCAGCAGGAAGAATAAAAAGCTGATAAGTAAATGTATCAAGACATGCTAAAAAATTTTAATGAACTCGTCAAACTTGAATATTTCAGTACATTAATTTTCTTTCAGATTTAAAGTTAAAACCTTAATGAAGTCTAACTTCTATTTAAAAATCTTATATTTGGAATGAATCAGATATAAAGTGAAGTCAGAAGTCAAGTTGACTACTGTAGGAGTTCCAAGTAGTCAAAGATAAGTTTAAGTAAATATTTCCTAACAGCTAAAATATTGCTTAAACTCATTCTGCAGTGCAGGTAAATGCAAATGTGAAATTCTTCTAGAAGATAAGTTTCATGTAGGTCTGCCTTAGTAAGTGTAATTCCAAATAATGAATCTAAATGACTGTAACCCAATTATGGCTACAGTCTAGTAACCAAGTTTTGATTGTGATATAAAAGTGTTTTCCTTGCAAAACTGGATAATACCTAGGAAACAAAGGAAAACAAAGCTAACCCAATATTCATGTAAAATTTTAATATTTAAAATACTACCATATTTATAAATTTGAAATCTTAGTGCCTAAGTATATGGAGGGAAATGCATCTGATTCTCCTAAATTAGTGATAAAAGTGCCAGTGTAAAAACCATGCAAGTTACTGAATATAAAACCTGCTCAAATCATTTGTGTATATTCTTAAAATTTAATTATACTATCAATTATTAAATACAGTTTTAAAGTATTTAAATTAATCAAAACAAAACATTTCCTTTATCTGAATCTTTTAGACTTGATGCACAGTAACTAAAATAATGACTATTGTTTTAATACCCTTAGTTTGCTGCCTTTTATGAGGGTATCACGAAGTTCTAAAATGTATTTTTTAAGGTTAATCTTTAACTAGTTTAGTTTGCAATTGGTTAGTGTATATTTTGTGTAGTTGTGTTCATTAGTTTGCTTCTGTATTTTTTAAAAAGAGCTCTAGAAAGCTTGGCTTTTTCTGTTTCTCATCACTTAATATCTTTGTATGGAACCCGAGTAATTTATTCATTAATATGAAATGTTGGTATTATGTGACTCAGAAGATCTTGGGTTGTAACATTTCTAGCATGAGTTAAATTATAATATAATGTACTGATGAAATTTAATTGAACTATCCTTAACTAGAAACACTGATGTTTAAAATGTTGGTGTTTTACCTAGTTTTAGAAATCCTGGTATTTAAAAAAAAAGAGTGTAATCACACCACATAAATTTTCTTTAGATGATGTGCGGAAGAAACTGATTGAGAATGCAGGAGTAACTGTAGGGAGAAACATTTTGATCACTGATATGCTTTAAAACTACCCAAATGAATTACATTGACGGTAGGTAGTCAAATAAAATAGATCACTCCACCACAGTCGCTGCATAGAAAGTGGTTAAGTTTGACATAAGACATGTTGGATGTTATGAAAACAAATATTGTACTAAATTTAGTCTCTCAGGAAAAAAATAAATTACTTTGTTGAAAATATTTGGTTTCAATTTTTTATGTTTATATTAGTTTCTAACCTTAAGAGTCACTCATGTCAGAAAACCAGTTTCATTTAACTAATAAGCACTGGTGCTAAGTTTTCAATTTCATTACTATTACCACATAAGTAATAAACCAATGCCATGCAGATATCTTTAGATCTAACCTTACTTCCTTCAAAGATGAAATTTTTGCTCTGCCTTTATGCTAATCCAGGCAAACCAGGATAAAAATTCTGGGGAAGCTTTTACATGAGAGTGGTCAAAAATGAAACACTGGTCCATTAACAAACAAAAGTTCTTTGAAATTCTGTTAACTGCATCGCCCTGTAGATAATTCTCAAACTGGTTGGTTGTCCCTTTCTATGTATGGTATACCCCTCTAATAGATAGTTCTTACGTACTGTATTTCTGAATTACATATGAAAACATTATAAAATTAACATCACACAAGATTTGTAGTCAAACTGATACTGATGTTCCCATCATTTCTAATCCAAAAGAATCTGATGGTTGAAATTACCTTGAATCATATCAATGTCTTTCCCACTTAAATAATCTGCTACTATAAAGTTTTAAAGGATTGGGAATTAATGTTACGACTGAAATCCCAAATTTGGCTGAAGTGTCACTCATACCATAGATGATACGGTTGTTTAAAATTTGCCCTTTGCAATATTGAACATTTTAGATATAAAGGATTAATAAACTCTTGAGTTAAGTGAATAACCTTACTCAAAGCCTGAGCTGATGCTTTTTTTCTGTTTAAACATTAATTCAAGTGTACACTTAACTGTGGTAACATATATTAATAGAGTCTCAGAAGAAAGAATTGACTACTTTTAAAGCAGACTGAGACAAGTGCCTTTCAAGAGTCCATGGATATAATCTGACTCTGCTTCAGAGACCCAAATCAAGGTGAACACAAACCAAAAATTCAAAATAAGTGGTTACTAAATTAAGATAGGCTCTCTCATACACAATCTGGAGCCACAGTTTACTGCTACTGCTATGTAAGGGACTAAGACTCCAACAGTCCTTCAAAGGACTTCAAAGCCAATTTACTAACGTTCCAAAAAACAAGGTAATCTTTATGATCTAATACCTAACCTCACGGAAAGGAAAACTAAGGCAGAGAATTTATAGATTTCAGGAAAAGGTTCTACTAGTAGACAAGATTATTAGAGCTAATCAAAACAAAGCAGAAAGTAAAATTCAACACATTCCTAAGCAACTATCCACATAATTCATTTTCATGGGTAGCTGGAAAGAATTAGAATAAATCAGAAGACACTGATTTAAATAAAGTTTATTTTTTTAAAAAGGTGGTTATTTTTTTTTTAATTTTTGCAATGTCACGGTTATAGGAGTGTATAGAGGTAACATCTTTTCCTTAACCGTGCTTTTTACCTTCTGCATAAAGGTAAAATTTTGTGTTAATCTCATAGTTAATGAAATAAAACAGGTCAGCAAACTTTGAAGGGCCAGACAGTATTTTAGGCTTTACAAGCCACATAAGGTGTCTGTCACATCCTTTCTTTAACAAACAATCCTTTAAAATCCACTGTTAGTTTGCACCATAAAAAACATACTGAGCCAGATTTATCTTGCAGGCAGTAATTTGCTGACCCCTGGTATAAAAATGTCTACTTTGTCTTGTCAGAAAAATTGCTCTCTTCAGGCTTCTTGACAGTCTGCTGTCTGAAGGAGAGAGAGGCCTTATTTAAAATTAAATCTGACGAATGTCAAAAGTAGAAATGGAGAGTTCCTCCTCACTTTTGACCCTCCCAAGCAATCTTCCCACTCACTCAGTTAACCTGTTGAGCACCTACTATGCACACTATTAAATATGTTTTGTGTTAGCAGAGCTTTCCAGTGTTTCTTAAAAAGGGAGGTTCCTCCAGTTTCTCTAAACCCGTAATTATCAGGTCTTTCAACTCATTTGTTTGAGGGTAAATCAAGATTAAAATCTCTACTAGCAATTGAGGATTCATGATTACAAAAAATGAATCTAGCTAACAATAATATCCTTGCACGCAATACTTACACATCCTTAAAATCACAACCTAGGTGAGGAAAAATAAAGATATTTCTTTTCCTCTGATAGGCTGAACTTTTTTTTTAAAAACATTCTCAAATCTCGAACATCCATCAAATAATTTCTCATTTTCCTAGTCTGTTGCAATGTGACATAAAATCTGGACCCAGATAGGGCTCTTCATTAACTTTCTATTTCAGCCATAAAACAATACATTTAAGGGTGAATATTACTTCTGAAGCAATTTACATTCCCACATTTCATCTCAGGGAAGGAATGGCCATGATTCTCCTTCAAGATAAAAACTGTAACTGTCAGCTTTCTGAATATTCCTGCTGTTTATCCAAGGTGAGGGAAGACTTTTGAAAGTGGCCAAAAGGAGTGCAAGACTTCAGTACTAAAATATAAAGGCGGCCCCCATTCCAGATCTTTGGAACAGATATCTACTACAATAATTTGATTACCCACACCACAGAGACATGGCACATTATGTAATTAGAAGTGTTTGTGATTTTCCTTTTGACCATGTAAACAAAAGTGTAAATGCCTTAGGAAACCACTCTGCAATGTTCTCTCACTTTTCTTAAATATATATGTGCACAACCAGTTCTCCCTTGGATCAGTTCATGAAGAGAAAGAATAGAATGGACCAAGGTTATCGCTTCCGCTCCCCTCGTTGTGTCCTTTTCTTTTCTTTTTCCTTGCGCTCCTGCTTGGCTAGTTTGTCCCTCTCCCTCTGCAGCTTGTCCTGTTCCTTCTTCCTTTGGGACTCATCCCGAAGTGAGTCTCGCTCCAGTTTTCGGGCATTGAGGACATCTTCCACGTTGGTGTTTCGAAACAGAGCTACAGTGAGTTAAGGGATCTGAGTAGAGACCACACAGGTTTCAGCTACTGCTTTTTCCTCATGCTGTCCTCTCTCTACATACCGAGTCTTGAATACTCTCTACCTATTCCTAGTAAAAAAAAAAAAAAATCCTTATGTTTATTTTTGGCTAATGGAAAATCTTAAAACTACCATTACAAAAGTTTAAAATTAACCGTCAGGATAAAAATCTCATTCAGACTTATCTAAATCTAAATATTTAATGAAAATCAAATTTTATTCTAGAATAAGTACTTATACCATCCAATGGCAGAATATTGTTGGAGTACCTAAGCTAGTTTTAGTTAATAGAATATTAATATAAGTGGCAAATTTTTATGTAATTGGCACAGTTAAAATGCCTGAAAGTAAAATAAGTTGTTTAACATTATTGAACTCTATCAATTTTTTTTCCTAGACCACCAAAACTTAAGTGAAAACCATGTTCTAATAATCACAAACTGTGAATTTATAAAAGATATAAGTTTAGCCAGTTAGAAAATACCCAGCCAAAAACTTTACCCCTCATTTCTTGACTTTAAAAACATAACCAGTTACTATCAGACAAGCTCCTTTCTATTCTTAAAATATAACTTATTTTTGCTTCAGTGCTTTAAAAATAAACAAGTCTCCCTAAAATAACTACCCCCCACCTCTGATAATCCACTATACTCTCATTTTTATGAAGGTGGATTTCTAAATCCACTTTTTCTAGGGAGCTTCTCATAAGCGACTTTGCTTAGCATATATGTTTCGATCTGTCCATAGTTTTAGCTTAAAAATAGTTGGTGTTTGTGTTCTCTTTCCAACAAATTAAAAAGTTTTTGAGGACAAAGACCAAAACATCAATATTATTTTAATTGCTTACGCAGTGCTGGGAAACCCAGGACTATACACAGAGAGCACAGATTCTTATTTCCCCTTAGAAATCCTTCCTCTAAACTAAACCCTTCACATTACATGTTAACATGTTTTCTTTGGGGAAAGTTCTTGATAAATTGACCATTTAGGGCTGTCTTAGAAATGGGGCTTACAATACTGGCCTGACCTGAGTTCCTGGAGATAAAAGGAGCCCCCAGCAATGACAGCAAAATAAAAACATCCTCAAGAGGATTCTATGGAGAAACACATGGGGATGGACACAGAGAAGGATACATTTGTCAGAACCAGTGTTCACTGTGGTGGCACCTGAATCATCTTTCTCATCTGCTTCAGTAAGTGATGTTAAGGAAAGTCAGATGGAAAATAAAGGTTAGCACATCCCAACCCAACATCTGAAAACATTCAATAAACTGATAGGTAGGACAAGCACAATGAACGGAAAGGCAGTGTCAGGGGTGTGGTAATAAACCCAGGAGAGTCATTTTTAGAAGTCTCAACTTGGGGAAGATTGTTCAGAGCTTCTGTGAGATCCTTACCTCTTGGAGGCTGAAAAGAAACTTCAGCTGGTTTAGGTGGGCTGCCACATTACCTGAAAACCAGGAGATGGTGAGATGACCTCTAAAACAGTGCTTCTCAAAACGTGGTTCCCAGAACTCCCTGTTAGAAATGCACATTCTTAGGCCTCGCTCAACCTACTGAATCAGAAACTCTGTGAGTTAGAGGCCAGCAATCTGTGTTTTAGCAAGTCTCCCAGAAAACCACTGCTTAAAACACTCTTTTCTAGCCCAAGAAATGAGATTTTGTAATCGGAACCATCACTCTGCCAACCCTGGCAAGAAAAATCATGAGGAAAAACCAGAAGAGAACTTGGCCCAAAAGAGCCTAAGAATTCTCTCCTAAACTAGTGATGAGAGAGCTGATACTTCTGCGACGATGTCCATTCCATTCGAGTGAGTTCGGTAAACTAAGCATTTCCTAAACAAACGTCAAAGTCACAGGAAACCAAACCTGTTCCTACCGGCGACACTTTTCTTTTTACACAGACCCAACTCAAATTCCAGATTTATGCTGGTGTTGCTCGGGAGTCCAGTCTCACTTATAGTTAATGGTCCATTACTAAGGCATTGTTTTACACTTAAATTTTTAAGAACGTTCTGATTATGTGTTGAAAAATATAAGTCCAGTATCATCTATTCCAACGTCATTTCTTATACCCATGAAGGGACACAGATCGCTGCCACTCTAGAGGAGAACATTAAGCTACGGAGGGGGAATGGCAATCTTCCAAAGCTCACTACAAACCAGCAAACGCTTCTGGCTTGAGGCTCGGGATGGTGCCGAGACTCTGAAAAGGATATTCCTCTTCATCTGTCACATCAGCATACTGGGCCAGGAGGGCAGCTTTTCTCTGCTTCTCCTCTTCTGACACCATCCTGGGCTTCACCACAATCTGTGCCTGTTTCTCAATTAGGGTGGCAATGGCCTGTACCTCATCTGGGAGGTGGTGGGAGGGGAAGGAGGGACAATAAGGTTGTATTTGAGAAAAAACAAGCTCACCAAATCACTAGTCCAACCAAGCAGTGCTTGAAATAAAAGCAATGGCATCTGCTGACTCCTTAGAGCCCTGGGGTTCAAAGGAGGTGCCTCGAGAGCCAATGAGAAAGGCAAGGAAGGCCATGCAGGCCAGGCTTTAGGTCTTGTATGTCTTCAACCAGAGCAGCCCTGCTTTTACTTGTTTTACAAATTGAAGTTTTGATGCTTTAAAAAGAAAAAAAAAGGGGGGGAAGGAGGGTCGAAAAGCACTGCATTAGAACTGTAGGAAACTAAGCCTCCAAACATGGAACTTTCTCTCCTCTCAACCCAGAAACCTAAGAAAGAATGTAGAATCAACATAAGCTGGTCCCTTCCATGTTGAAACCTTAGATTATTCTAAAGAAAATCAACTATTAAGTTCTCCATTCTCCAAGAAAGAAGGCAATGGTGTCAAATAGTGGTTCTTGTGCTTGGCTGCATATTAGAATCATCCGGGGGGTTGCTTTTAAAAAAATATCAATACCTGGGCCTTAACCCCAAAGATGTTTATATAATTGGCCTATGGTGTGGCCCAGACACTGGCATTTTTAAAAGTACATCAGTGATTCTAATGTATAGTCAAGACTGAGAACTACTGGTGTAAATAGTTTAGAATACATTCTACTAAAGTTTGGCTTTCATGATTTGAGTTTTCTGCATCCTGATGGTATGTTCACTCCTCTTTCATTTTAAAGGGTGAAGGTTTCAGCTAAATAAAGCAAAAGACCAATCATAATTTGTATTATGAAATGAGAATAAGAAAAAGGTAGGAGGTGGGAAAATATATTTGACTCCCACCCATATCTGTAATGCAAATCTATAAGGAGCAGTGGAAAGAGGATGAAAAAGAAAAAAGAAAAACCACAGTGAAGATGGTTGTGGTCAGCCGAAGTGGAAAAGTAGAGAAAGGGAAAAGGAAACCAATATTCAGTTAAGAAGTTAAAGTAGGCTGCTGGGTGTTTGCCAGTTTAAATTATCATAGAGAAAATGAATATCGACAGGGAAAACTAAAAACTCTCTCCCTGACCACTGTAAAGGTTGTTGGAAAAGGCAATGGAGGTTAGACATCAAAACTCCAACTCTACCTTCTTTTTTCACTTTGGTGACAACACTTTGAGTTTCTGACCATCGCTCCACAATCTCCTTGCAGATGTTAAGGAGGGAATCTTCTTCCTAGTTGAAAAAAGGAGACCAATTAATTCTTAAGAGAGCCCTCAATCTGAACAAAGCCTATGCAGAAAGCACACCTCTCCCTGCTAGTGATGAGAAGAAATCAAGGGGAGGGTTTGGGAGCCACAGAAGAGTATGTTTCTCTTCTGAGGCTCTAAACACAGAAGTAATCCTGTGTGTGAGTCCTAGAATCCATACCTGTTAGGTCAAGAACACCCACTTCATTCTGCCAAGCTTCAGGGGAAAGGATTCCCACCAACTCAAGGATTCCCACCAATGAGGAAGTCTTCCTCATTCTTTTGGGGCAAAAACCTGTTGCCTGTGTCAAAACCCTCGTCTGTGAAATCTTTCTTGGCCAATATGCTCAACTCGGTATTCTCCAAGGTTTATCACTTTCATGCCAAGAGACTATTATAATCGAAGGCAAAATCATGCCTGCCTGCCTTTATCAGTAGACATACAGCTCCAAATAATGACAGCATGAAAAAAACACGTCAAGGAGCTGGTACCAGTGGGTACCCAAGTTACCTCAACTTCTTCTTCATAGAGTTCTTAGAAATCTCCCAGCTGGAAATAAAAACTAACCTACATTGCTTGCCTCCTGCTCTTTCCCCTACAACTGGCAATGTCAGGATTTAAGAAAATAATTTAATCCACTGTGTTGCATTTCCACTTAAGTTATGAGCTGCATCACAAGCTGTGTTAAAGCTTTCTCAAATATAGGTCAATCTCACCACAGCAGCCTCTGGGCCTAAAAGGGGTCCCCTGCCAGGAAGTCTTGGGACAGCAGCACTAGTGTTATATTTCAACCATGTGCCCAATCAAAAAACTACCCGTTCACCACGTGTTAGTGGAGATAGAAGGCAGCAGAAATGATCAGGAAAAGTGGACAATTTGGTGACACAGCTGAAAGTACACATTTTTGAATTCTTGAATCTGCCTTTAAGAAACAGTCCCAAGTTCATCTCTCTTCTTTAAAACTCTGGTCTCTCTTATTCCTACACCTACTTCCCCACCCCTGCTCCCATGCACACAACAATTACTGCACTTCTAAATACTATAAAGGATAAAGCATAATGTTGCTTCAGTTCTGCCTAGGCATGAAAACACCTCTACCGCAAGTTTACCTTTTTTGAACTTCTACCTCCAAAGTAGGAATCGAGAGGCTACTTCCCGCAGGCTTTTGTCATGGGACAGCCCTGAGTACTGCCTCTTAAAGGGCACAGACATCTCAGTGCACTTTATTCCCCCTTCTGAACAATGTCAAAGGATGGGAATGAAATTGGTCGTTAGACGTTTATGATAAAACTCTCGTTAGACATTTCAACGCCTTCGGAAGTATACTCACCCACAAGCATCAGGGAGGGCCTTGTTCTCAGTAATAAGGGAAAGCCATTCCTCTTGATGCACCTGCAACCTTCCGGCTTCCCCAAACCCTAGATGGGGGGCAACCCTCTTCTGCCGCGGCCCCACAGCTTAGAAGAGTAGTCCTCTCCCAGAAGAGATGACTAATCCTCTGGGACATCGGATAAGGAGTTACAAAGTACTGACAGGGGCTGGCAACAGGATAAAGGAGTGAGTTTGGGCTTCTTACCAGGAAAGCAGAGAGGATACCCTGCAGAGCATCCAGCTTCTCTTCTTCCTCCTCTTCCTGCAGAACTCCCAGGATGTATGCGCCGTAAACGGCTCGGTCCACTCCCAGCGCCTCCAACCGTTCGTCCAACCACGATCCAAAGCTGCTGCCCCCGCCATCGCCTTCGCCGGAGGAAGCCGCGTCCACTTCACTGGGCGCCGCCATCTTGGGGTCAGGGTCCTGCCGGCCCCTAAGGCGCCTACCGCAGTGCCTGACGGGCCGCACCGTTGGTCTACTGCGCATGCTCAGAGAGGGTATCCCGCCCGCCGCAGTGGGCGTAGACCGATAGTTACTCGCCGCGGCGTTTCGTGATTTCTAAATAGAGCGAATCTTGGCTCGCGGACGGTCACGTGATCTTTCAGGAACTCTGACAGGTGAGTATTTTTAACAGACTCTTTTTTACGGTTTGGGAGGTTCAGAGAGGTTCAATAACTTGGCCAAAATCACGCGGCTTATAACTAAACAGGACGGAACTCAACTGCGAGTCGGGCGCTGCGGCCTACCTCACCGGGCTGCCCTTCCGCACACACTCTTGGCGTACGAAGCCACACGCTCCCACACAGCTTTCACACAGCTTTCAAACAGGGACCTGCTGATTCTGTTCGGAGTACCCACAGTTTCTATCGCTTTCCAAGCCTCTCCTCCATCAAAATTCAGGCTTCGGAAAACCTTCCCGGCTACCCTGCCTTCTATGTTAAGACTACTCCAGTGTGCTGTGGTTGCTTCTCTTGGCAGCGTGTACTTAACGCAATACCGGACACATACTAGGTGCTCAGTAAATGTACAGGCAACCTCAAGTCATTTTTTTCATCCATTCACATGAATATCTTTGAGGAGCCTTATTTATCCTTTGCCAGGCACTGTGCTAAGAGCTTTTGATGCATTGTCTTTTGTTATCCTTCCAACAACCCTATGAGGAGGTGCTTTTATCATCCATGAATTGAAGTTAAGGAAACTGAGTCACGGAAAGAGTCACAACAGCTGGGAGCCTAACCAGAGGCAAGAGCTTGCGCCTCAGCAAAACACTTGGCACTGGGCTGAAATGAATTACCCAAGAACCTGACTTGGCTTTCTCTGAGCTGCAAAGGAAGCTGGCAGGTCACTGGCCGGACTCCTTCATTCACTAAATATTTAGTACCTACAGCATGGCATTGCTGTAGGTACTAAAATACAAAAATAAATGTCACAAAATATCTGCCCTCAAGAGGGTCTTCAGTCTAGTGGGAACAGACATGTTTAAACTAATAATGATAATGTAGTGAGATAAATATGTTAATGGAGCTTTGTCTAATGGAGGTTGCAGTAGTATGCCTAGAAGATCATTAGATTACTGTTGCCTGTTGGAGTGAGATTGGAAGCTGTGGAGAAGGATCCAGAAAGGCTTCCTAGGGGAGATGATGCTTACACTTTTTTGAGGAATAAATAAGAGTTCTTTAGGCAAAAAGACTGGAAGAGAAAGGAAGCGGATCCAGATGCAGGGAACTGTGTACAAACGTTTGGTAGGGGGCCTCCAGAGAATCATGTATGGCTTGAGCAACAGAGTTCAGATAGAAGGTATTCAGGGGATGACAACAAAAAAAGAGAGGGGGGCACTTGAATACTTTGCGAAGGGCCTTTTGAGAGAGTACTCTACCCTTCTCATTGGGATAATGTAAGTGAATGGACGTGGAACACTACTATACAGCTCAGTAGAAATACAGGATGATGTGACTATTAGCCCCACAACTTCTGTGTTCTCACTGAGTTAAAACGTAACAATAATGGCCTCAGAAGGCAGAGTCAGCCCACAAAGACTTGCCCCTGTTTCAAGTCTTCAGGTATATCTACTAATCCAATGGCTGTCTTGCAGTGGACAGATGTAGGAACCATCATAGCTCAAGGATCATAATTTGAGATCAGTACAGAACTCCCACAACCAGAAAAGTTGCACCAAATTTTGTTTGTTGTTTTTTTTGTTTGGTTGGGGGTTTTTTTGGTGATAATTACAGACCCACTGGAAGTTGCAAAAATAGTACATAGAGACCTATGCACCTTTACCCATTTTTCCCCAATGGTAACATTTTACATAACTATAGTGCAATATCAAAATCAGGAAATTGGTATTGGTACAATGCACAAAGGTTTTTTGAAAGCATCACAAGGGTCTCACAAAACTGAGTGAAAGCTTTCCAGACCCTGCATAGTATATATATCCTCCTTAGATATTTTATTATATAAGTAATTGCTCATGGTTCAAAAAATAATTCATGTAATTGGGCAAATAACAGCATATAGAAAAAATCAAAATGGCTTTTTACACTATAAAAAGATGCTGTCACATTTATAATTAAAAAAATATGCTAATTAAACTGTGTGTGCTTCTCAGATCAGAAAGTCTGATAGTACATTGTGTTGAGCTATGATTGGGTAACAGGTACTGGAAAATGTTGGAGCAGGAAGTAAATCAGTCCAATCTTGTTGGAGAGCAATTCAAAAAGGCCCAGCATTTTCTACTTCTGGGACTTTATTATAATACACATGTCTGTGCAGAATGACATATTTATAAGGATATTCATTGCAGTGATGCTTATTGTAGTGAAAAGACAAATAGTCCAAATTCTATCTATAGGAGACTGGCTTAAAAAAGCCACAGAAAGTATTGTGCAGCTATAAAAGTAGAGGAAGCTGTTTATGGACTGATGTGTAACAAAAATCAAGATATGTTCTTTAAAAAGTGAGGCTCAGAACACTAATGTAATGTTCACTACCATTTGTGTTTAAAACAAGATGGGACAGAGGGAATACATATACATACATGTCCTCACATGTGCATAAAATATCTCTAGAAAAATAAACAAGGGATGTTAAGATGGTTGTCATTGAGGAGAACTCAGGAAGACTAGCTTTAAAACATCTTTCTTTAAAATTATGAACTAGTTATATTTATTTACCTTGCATTTTTTTTTTTTTTTTTTTTAAGAAATACTGCCTACTTGAAACCTTTCCTTCAGTCTCATTTTCTTCCCTCTCTCCCCAGAGGCAACTGCTATTCCTGAATTTGGTATTTATCTTCCTCTTTAATGTTTTGAAACATAGTACCTTACATACTACTACATATGTAATACATATTACAAAATGTGTATGTATCCATCCATATGCAAGTATCCCTAAACAATATATAACATTGTTTTGCATATTGGACTTCTCATTCTGCAATGTGCTTTTTTTCACTTAAGATTTTAAAAAATATTTACCTATGTTGATACATATAGCTCTTATCCATTCATTTAA
>NW_011889087.1:1712064-1726525 GCF_000151845.1 Pteropus vampyrus | reverse complement strand
CTCATTCTGCAATGTGCTTTTTTTCACTTAAGATTTTAAAAAATATTTACCTATGTTGATACATATAGCTCTTATCCATTCATTTAAACCACTGTATAGTATTCCATTGTTCAGCTATACCCCAGGTGCTCCATTTGGACATTTCAGTTTTCTTCGTTTTCTAAACAGTGCTTCATTTCACATTCTTATATATGTCTCCTTGCCCACCTGCGGGAAAGTTTCTCTAGACCGGTGAGCATCATACATATTTTTTCCACATATTCTAAAAATATTTTCACCATGCATCCTTAATATTTGAATATGTATTTATTTATAAATTAAATGTGCGAACCAACATACCAAATTAGTATGTCCATCATAAGGCATTCAAAAAGATAACTATAAAAAAGACAATTAAAAAGTAAAATAGTGTATAACAAATATTTATTTATTTGTAGTACAAAAATCCTTAGTGAAAGTGATGTGATTGAATATGCTTTATCACTTTCCCCCTTATATTTTTCTTTTTAATGGTGGTAGAATGCACATGACATAAAATTTATCATCTTAACCATTTTTAAGATACATGTCAGTACTGTTAGGGATTCATTACCAGCAAGAGTTCCTCTTGAACTTCAGTGATTTTCTCACTTCTTGGCCAACTGGCTCTCTCTGGATGCCGACTGGATTTTCATTGAATCTGGAGTGTTCACATGTGTGAGTCATTAGGATTATTTGTAATTTTAATCTTGCTTCTTCAAAGAAATCTTGTTTAAACTCCTTGTTTACCTTGTGGGGTTAGGAAATTAAATCCAGATAGCATAATCTGTAAATCCATTTGTCTGGACATGTATAAATTGCATAAAACACTGAAAAAAACAACACGAAGCACTGAAAGAAAACACATACAACCCTTCCAAATAGGAAACTCCCCTTTCCCCTTACCCAGATAACCCACCTGCTCTACCGCATAACCCAGGATGTCTGACATGAGGGACTCAGAAAGGGCACGAGTGTAGTCAACCTACTAAAGATTAGCAAAGCTTACTTGGATTTCTTTTAGATAAAAATAAATTTAATTTCTAATATTTCCTTTTAGCACATCTGTAATTATCTTGTGCCTGAGGGATACACACATCTCTGGAGACCAAAATATACCTAGAAACAGAATTGCTGGGTTGAAGGGCATGTACCTTACTGAATATCACCAAATTGCTCTTCCAAGGGCTTTGTCTCAGTTTACATTCCACCCTTTTCTTCACACTTTTACTGAAACTTGATTTTAATATACTTTAATTTTTGCCTGTCAGAAGGGTGGGAAATGGCACCTAATTGTTGTTTAATTTGCATTTTCCTAATTACTAGTATAAGCATTTTTTAATATACTTATTAGCCCTTAAAATTTCTTTGTCTCGCTTTCTTTCCATGCCCAGTGCAGTCATGGCTCGTGGTCCCAAGAAGCATCTGAAGCGTGTAGCAGCTCCAAAACATTGGATGCTGGATAAACTGACGGGTGTGTTTGCTCCTCGTCCATCTACCGGTCCCCACAAGCTGAGAGAATGTCTCCCTCTCATCATTTTCCTAAGGAATCGACTGAAGTATGCCCTAACTGGAGATGAAGTAAAGAAGATCTGCATGCAGCGGTTTATCAAGATTGATGGCAAGGTCCGGACTGATGTAACCTACCCTGCTGGTTTTATGGATGTCATCAGCATTGACAAGACGGGAGAGAATTTCCGTCTGATCTATGACACCAAAGGCCGCTTTGCTGTTCATCGGATTACACCTGAAGAGGCCAAGTACAAGTTGTGCAAAGTGAGAAAGATCTTCGTGGGCACAAAAGGAATCCCTCATCTGGTGACTCATGATGCTCGCACTATCCGCTACCCTGATCCCCTCATCAAAGTGAACGACACCATTCAGATTGATTTGGAAACTGGCAAAATTACTGATTTCATCAAATTTGACACTGGTAACCTATGTATGGTAACCGGAGGTGCTAACTTGGGAAGAATTGGTGTGATCACCAACAGAGAGAGACACCCTGGCTCTTTCGATGTGGTTCATGTGAAAGATGCCAATGGCAACAGCTTTGCCACCCGGCTTTCCAACATTTTCGTTATTGGCAAAGGCAACAAACCGTGGATTTCTCTTCCCCGTGGCAAGGGTATCCGCCTCACCATTGCCGAAGAGAGAGACAAGAGACTGGCAGCCAAACAGAGCAGCGGGTGAAGTGATCTCTAGGTAACATGACTGGAAAAGTCTTTGTACCTAATTAAAGTTAAATATAGCATGATCACTTGCCAAAAAAAAAAATTCCTCATCTTTGAATTGCCTGTTTATATCACTTGCAAATTTTTCTATTGGATTATTTGTCTTTTCCATATTAATTTGTTAGGAGTATACTTTTACTTTTTTTTTATTTCACTAATTTCTATTTATATTGCTCACCATCTGCAGTTTTGGGGTATACTCTGCTGTTCATGTTCTGATTTCTCTAGGTAAACACTTAGCTGATTTATTTTTGATCAGTCTTTCTGATAAAGCATATATGCTTAAGGTCATATATTTTCTTTTAAGTACTTTAACTGAATGTTACTTTTTAAAAGGAATCTCTCAGCTTTTGCTATGTGGTTTTTCACTGTTGCAGTTCTAAATATATTATAGTTTCGTTACTTTTTAAAAGGAATCTCTCAGCTTTTGCTATGTGGTTTTTCACTGTTGCAGTTCTAAATATATTATAGTTTCCTTGTTTTATTCTCCTTCCATGAGTTATTTAGAACTGTGGTTTTAAATTTCCAGAGGTATGCATTTTGTTTCATTCCTTTAAAAAGAAAAAGTATCTTTTTTGTTACTGATTTCTAATTTCATTATATTGTGTTCTTAGGATATGTTCTGTATGACTTTATCGGTTAATACTTAGTGAGCTAAAACTAATATTATATGCCAACTTAATTGAAAAATTAAAAAATTATTTTAAAGAAAAAAAACAAAAAACGACTTTAATGGCCTAGTGTAAGTCAAATTTTATGTTCCATGTGTACTTGAAAATAATATTTGTTTTCTAATATTTGTAAATTAAAGTTTATTACATTGTTTAATCTTTTATATGTTACTAATTTTGTTTTATTTTTGTTCATGTATCATACTTTTTAGGGGAAAAGTATATTAAAATGTATCACTATGTTTGTAGGTTTTTTCGTTTTCCCTTGTATTTCTGCCTAAAAGATTTTTGAGGCTATGTTGTTAGATTCATATAAGTACTAGATAATAGATGAATTTTATCATCAAGCAATGAAACCTGTATCCCTATTATCCCTTAAAGTCTATTTTGTGAGATTTTAAAATTGCTGTTATCAGTTTTCTTTCTCTATTTTGCCCTAAATTGGGAGGCAGCAGAGAACAATGTTAAGAGTATGGCCTCTGAAGTCATAGTGCCTGGTTCCAAATCCCAGCACTAACATATCTTGTCTATATGATTTCAAGCAAATTAATAACCTCAAGTGTTCCCACGTATAAAATGGGCATAGTTACTGCCCACCTCATAGGATTGTTAGGAGGATTAAACTAATTACTATTTTTAAAGTATTTTGAACATCATAGAAGGCATTTCATGTGTATTCGTAAAATAAAATAAATATATCTGCATCCCTTTTGTGTCAACTTTTCTGTGTCATTATTTCACAAGTATTCCTCTGGTAAACACCATATGGCTGGTAGATACAGAAGTGCTGCTGTAGATACCTTTATTACATAACTAATATCACGTGTGTGAGTTTAGGGGTTGCTGGATGGAAAAATATGTACATTTGTAATTTTGCTAGACAGTGCCAAATTGCCTTACATAGAAGGCTGGTAAAACCCATATGTAATGCAATGTGGCATTATATAGCAAAATTGATCTTTGCCAGTCTGTTAAGTGAAAAATGGTATTTTGGTGTAGATTTAATTTGCATTTCTCTTATTTTAAGTGAGGTTGAGCATATTTGAATGCTCTTTGTATTTCCTTTTCTGTGAATGTTCCCTTACCCATTTTCAATTGGGTCGTTAATCTTTTCTGTATCTCTTTGTACAAATTTTGAAGAAATTGGCCCTCGTTCTGTGATATGAGCTGGATTTTTAAAAAATTCTAAGTACTTTCCTTCAGGAATCAAGAAAAATAGAAAATTTTGAATTACTGTCTCAAAATATTTTATGCCACGTAGTAAAAGCTGCCTTTTTCTGGTCGTTGACTTCGTACTAAACACATCTTTAATCTTTAAAATGTCACTGTCTGATAGATGATATTATCTTCACTTTACACATGAAGCTCAGAGAGATTCATTCATTCAACAAATAATCATTAAGCACCTACTATGTACTTTGGGAATATAGCAGTGAGTAAAACAGAAAAGGTCCTTGTTCTTATGGGCTTATATTCTAGGGAGGAAATATAGACAATAAACAAACAAGATACTTTCTGATACTGCAAAGTGCTGTGAAGAAAATAAGCCAAAGTGATGTACCTGGCAAGGAATGGGGAAGCTACTGTTAGGTTGGGTAGTTTCAGAAGTCCTATAAGAAAAAGTGAGATTTGATCTGATGCCTAAAAGGAAAGAAAAGATCTGGGAAAGGTCGTAGAGCAGGAATGAGCTTGGCTTCTTCAAGACAGAGAAGTTTGGTCTGAGGAGCAAACAGGGAAAGCCACTGAGTTTTTTTTTTAAAGAAGGGTAATTTGATCTGATTGTATTTGCATCAATCAAGATAGGCTGGGTTAGCAATTCTGAAAGTTTTGGTTTCAGGGCCCTTTCTATTTTTAAAAATTGAGGATCCAGACAGCTTTTTCATTTATGTGTATATTAGTTATCTAATGCTGTGTACAAATCACCCCAAAATTTAATGACTTAAAATAAAAATCATTTATTTTTCTCTGGGTTTCTGTGGGCCTGGAATTTGGGAGCAGCTTGGCTGGGATTTTCTGACTTGGAATCTCATAAGGTTACAGTTATCTGAAAGTTTGACCAGGGCTGAAGGATCTGCTTGCAAGTGGCTCAGTCACATGAGTGGTAATCACAGTTGGTGCTGACTGTCAGCAGGAAGCCTCAGTTTGTCACCAGGTGAGCTTCTCCACAGGCGTACTTGAGAGTCTTTATGTCATGAATGCTGGCTTCCCCCACAGCTGACCATCCAAGAAATGGCAATGCAAATGCTGAAATGTCTTATGAGTCAGCCTCAGAAGTCGCACATTGTCATTTCCTCATTATTCTATCGGTCCATAGCCCAATAGAATCGCAAAATGGAAAAAGCAGGGATATGAGAACTTACACTGCCTGTGGTGCATTCAGACACGGGACACCAATTTTGGGACGAATTGCATTTGCCGGGTCCCCAAAAGCGAGCTAGAAGTAGGTTGGATCATCTAGTGCACGCACTGCAGCTGCAGGGGCTGCTCTGACTGAGGCCCTCAGGCCCTGACCCCTCTCCGCCCAGGACATTTGACTTCGCAGGTTTCTGCCTATTGCACCACCCTCTTTTCTGAGAGCAGCTCTTCTCGCAGAGCGATGCCCCAGACTTGAGTTGGAACATGGTCTCTATGTGTGAAGGCTTTGGTGTTCATCAGCCATGATTTATAGAAATAAAACTTTTAAACCTTAAAAAAAAAAGTACATAGCCTTCTTTAATACAATATTCATATAGTTCTCTGCTTATGGCTTTCCACTTGTAGAAGAGGTCAAAAATATAGCGGGTTTTCTGGTGGTGGATCCTGAAGATGGGCCACAAAAATTCCACTTTCCTCTTTTCCTCATGAGGTTCTGTTTCAGCTTCTCTCATCTTTTGATCTAAATCATCCCTTGTTGGCTCAATCAACTCCCAGCCATCTTGGGGAGCTTTCCGGCTTCTTTTGACTTTAGGCATTTTTTTCCCCACAAGGACACCAGGAATCAAGGATCATTTCAGGCCGTCTTGGACACTGGCTACCACTGTGTAGGTATTCTTACATTTATATTTATAAATACAACATTTTATATATTGCATATATACCTAAAATTTTATTGATATTTATCATATTAGAAAATAAAGTTTTTAAATAGTTCATTTAAAACTAAGCCCACTATGTTAACATAAATAATGCATTTTAATAAAAATATATCTTCCAAAACAAAAATAAGAATGGTATTATTTTACATTTCTGCAAATCTCTTTAATATTTGGTTTCACAGAAGAGTGTTGGATTCTCCTGTTTGCTCTGCATACTCCACTTAACATTCATGAGAGAATGAGAGCAAAAATGGAAAGTAATATCTTAGTATCATTATAAAAATAGTTTCGACCTCATAGAACCTTCTCAAAGGGCTGAGCCACACTTTGAGAATCTTGAGCTAGATTATGATATGGTAACAAATATGCAAAATCTCAGTAGCTTACAGTAAGAGTTTATTCCTTGCTCATGCTACATATCCACTATGGGTTGCCTATGCTTTTGTTCCATATCATCTTCACTAAGAAACCCAGGTAGACAGGGTGGCCTCTAGCTAGGAGATTGCCAGTCATTGTGATGAAGGAGAAGCACTTGGTAAACCATCCTGACTTGTAAAACTTATGTTTGGAAGTGATATGTCATTTTCTTTCTTTTTTTCATCAGCCAAAATAAGTCACATGGCCAAGTTTAGCTAATCAAGGCTGGGACATATAATCTTATGCAGGGAAGGGCCCTACTGGAAGGGATACCAAGTACATGTGGTATGTATACCTCTACTATGGTGTTTAAAGAATTCTGGTTGTGCATGGAGAATGGATTATATTGGGGAGAGATAGAAAGCTACTCAAGGGCAGAAGCAGCGTCAGGAATTGACAGTACTTTGGACAAGAAATTATAGTGGGTTGGAATAGGGTGATAGCAGGGGTCTAATTCAAGATGTACATTAGAGTTGGTAGAACTTGTGTTTGGAGCAGAGGTGAGAATAAGGGAAAATACTGAAAGATAACTTCTAGGTTTTTGTTTTGAGCAACTGAGAGGATGATGTAACATTTACTGAGATGGGGAAGGCTGGGAGATTGGTGGGGTTTGCCGGGGGTGGGAGTGGGGGTGGAATAAATGTTCTCTTTTGACTATGTGGTCTGAGATGCCTATTAGACATCTGAATGGAAATGTCCAGTAGGCACTTGAATATATAAGTCTAGAGATCAGGGGAGAGGTCAGAACTTGGAATAGAAACTCTGCAGGCTGAATTAGCTAGCATAGGCCTGAATAGTAAAGCCATGGAGCTGGATGAGAGCATCTACGGAGACAGCGTTAATAGGGAAGAGAAGAGGACCACGGGCTAATGGCTAAGGCCTTGGAGTACTCCAACATTTCTAGGTGAAACAGTGGCTTTGGATCCAGAAATGGAGATTGAGGAGGAGCCGTTGAGGTGAGGTGAAAACAGATAGAAATGAAAGCAAAAAGAAGAAAGTGTTTTAAGAAGGAGGAGTAATCTGTTTCAACGTTCTAGAAGTCAGATAGGGTAACGATAGTGGAGTGACCACGGGATTTGGAAACGTGGAAGTCACAGTTGACCTGGGTAAGTACAGTTTTAGTGGAGAGGTGAGGACCAAAGTTTAATTAGATGAGTTGAAGAAAAGATGGGAAGTGAGAAATGGAGACACCTCTTTTGAGATATTTTTTTGTTGGATGGGTAAGTAGAGAAAAAGGAGACAAAGACGTGAAGAGGAAATGACGTGTATGTGAAATTTTCGTGTAAATTAAATGTTCTATAAGTATTAGGCTTATTTTATTATTTATCATTGAACTCCTAGTAATTTCAAACTAACTCAGTGTAGAGAATCACTAAAACTAGTCCCCAGCTTGCTGGCTACTAAGGCCAAAGGATCTTCAGCTAATGAAAGCCGAGAAATGAACAGACGAGTGAGAAAGAGCGGAACGGAAAACGAAACGGCGGAGAAGGATTCGCTGATTAATATTGACCTCCTAGGGCCACCGTTGGGCAGTCTCGTAGCTATTATTTTGTTTTAGGGGCGGAGCCTACAGGAAATTTAAACCAGAGCCGCGGCAGAGGGACTCTAGAGAATGATTTTACAGTTTCAGGGCAACAGCCGGTGCTGGGGAGTTTGAAAGAGCTCATGGAGTCCGCGAATGTAATACTGCGGCCTTGAAGGAGTACGGAGGCCGAGAAAGGGCCGAGAATTTGGGAGAGCCGGGAAAGGGTACGGATCCCTGGAAGAGGAAGAGGGAGTAAGAAGGAAAGCGGAGAGGGATCATGAGAGTTGTAGAAAGGATACCGGGGTCGGGAAGTGGGCACAGGAATTGGGGGGCGGATAGGTGCAGAAGCTGGGGAAGGTAGAGGGGCCAGGAGGGGTCACAGGAGTTGAGAGGACAGAGATCTAAAGGGGGCAGAGGGACTGAGGTGACAAGAGCCTGGAAGGTGGCACGGGAATTGAAATGTACTAGGGGTGGTGGCCTCGAGGCCCTGGGAGTTGAGGCAGAGGAGTCTGAAAGGAGGCGGAGAGACTGAGGGACAATTGCCTGAAAGGTGGCGCGGGAGTTGAGATGGGATGTGGTTAGAGATGGAGTTGAGTCTTGCTGTTCCCTGTAGCAGTGTCAGGGATTGTGTGGGATTTGGGGGGCGGAGGGCAGGAATGATTGAATAGTAAAGGTGGTTCAACTGCTGTTCTGTCCTTTTTCAGGCGACGATTGCTTTGAGCTGGAGAGTTCAATGGCTGAGAGTAGGCTCCGTGCCTCGGACCTAGGTAGGTAACAGGTCAAAACTAGGGATGCGAGGTCAAAGTTGCTGTTCCTGCCCCAGAGCCTCTTAGGAGGTAAAGGCCGAAAAGTGTTAGCCCTGTTGGGGTCTTCTAATTATTAGTGGCTTTGTGTGTGTGTTGTTTGTGTTAGTGAACGCCATGGATCATTTAGGAATTCAAGGTGAAAGTCGAAAACAAGAGCTTTTGCTCTGTTGTTATGAACAAGATTAGCAGACAGATGGGGAGTCAGGGTAGAGTAATTTATTAAATCCATATTCATGGTGATTTTTACCATAAAATTCTTAAGTTTCCAATAAATGTAAACACTCCTACCCAATTATGTAAGTATTTTAGCACATAGTCACGTCCCTCCATACTCCCACTCCCCTCTCTTTTAGTATCTTCTGGTTTTAGTTCTGGATTATTACAGATATGCCATTTGGTTATTGCCTTTTAAATGCTAATACACTTTACTAAGTTATTTACTCTTCCTTTCCATGTCTTGTTGCTTTCTTCTGGATCTATTTCTCTTTTTGCTGGAGAACTTTCTCTAAGAGTATTTTTAAAAGGGGGCTTTATATAATAAACTTTCTGAGGCTTGTATGCCTGAGAATTTTTTTATCTCACCCTTGTATTGAAAGTCTTGAGTCAAAGTTTTTTGACTACTGAAGAATTCCAGTAGTTTTTTCTTGCAAAAAGATGCTGTTAAGAATTGATGTCAATCTGATTGTTTACTTGCTTTTCACTTTAGAAGAGTTGATTATTCTCTTTATAAATTTGTTCTTAAAATTCACTATGACATGATTATGTGTGAATTTTAGAGGGCTTTTATTTTTATCACAGTTTTTTGATTACATAGTAAAGGCCAAGGTCTACCACCAAAAAAAAAAAAAGGAAGAAAAAGGCAAGAGTAGGAGTTGCTCCTTTTATCCCTCCAGACTCCGGCTCCCTAGGGTATAACCATTTATCCTCTGTTAGCTATTTCTGTTTAACTTCTTGTTTCTAAATAGTATGCTCACTGCTTTTATTATTTTAAATTTTAAATTGTATCTATTGACTTTATAATATAGAAGGTAAAGCTTTTTTTTCTGCCCCCAATTCTTCTACACTGGTGTACACAATTACCTCCTCTCTTCTCATCCTACAGTGTATAATGTAGTAATTTTTGTTTAGTAATTTTGTATTTACATTATAATATGTAAAGGTTACTCGCAGCTGAGCCGTATAGTAAACTATGAAATGTGCTTCGTTTTCTGTGTACGGGTAACTAATTCATGTCCAAACTCTTTACCAGAAGTCTAAACCTTCTCTCAAAACTTTCATGTTCATCAGAGACTCTCAGTTTCTTTTTTGTCTGGGAGACATACCTTCCGAGACCATTTGTCTTAGTACTCCAGTCTGGTCCAGCTATGAACCAGGCCTGTCGCACTGATTTCATTCAGGGTCTTGCTTTATCAGTCTATGGAATTTCCCCTGCCTCTTTCCTGTGTAGATTCTCTGTATTCTAAATTCCATATTTTCCTTTCTATATTTACTTCTTGTTTTTGATGGCGTACATTTTCTAGTATAGCTTACTGAGAAAGGGTACATGATAAGTAAACTTTTTGAAACCTTACAGATCTGACAGTTCTGTGTTACCTTACATTTGAAGGATAGTTTACCTAGGGAAAGAGTTCTAGGCTGGAAATAGTTTTTCCTCAAAGTTTTGAAGACACATTCCATCTTCCTTTAGCTTCCATCGTGCTATGGCAAAGTCTGATTTTGCAAATATTTTGATTCTTCCTCCTGAACACTATAAAGGCCTAGACTGTTCTATTCCTGAACCACCCCATCCCCATCTGTCATTATTGTTGTCTATCTTCTTTACTTTCAAATTAGTCATTATTTTTGTTTTATAGGGTCAATGAGTGTTTAAATTTATAGATTTTTTACCATTTTTGGCATTTCAATCCTCCCTTCTGGGTTCAGCTTCCTTCTTTCCAAAGTACACCTTTCTGAAGTCCTTTAGTAATAATTGGTTGATGATAAATTGGGGTTTTGTTTGCTTGAAAAATGTCTTTTACCTTCATTCTTGAATAATTGCTTAGACATAAAATTCTAAATTGACATTTTTTCCCAGCATTTTAAATACGTATTTTATAGCGTATATCTGATCATTCTCTTTGGAGCTCTCAGGGATCTAATTTTGCTCTTTTATTTCTGCTGATTCTTATCCACGGTGATTTTTTTCCCTCGTGGGTTTTATAGTGTTAGAATATGAGCTAATGTTTAATGATCCTTTATCTCCGGAAATTCTGGGAACTCTCGACTGAGCTGTCTACCTCTACAGTTTTGCTTTTGATTCTTTGAAGTATGCCAAAGTATTACTAGCTGGGATTACTTTTTACATTAATTTCTGTTTGGTGGTGGTGGTAGTGGGTTCTTAGACCACATAAGTAGTATGACTTTGAATTCCAAACTCTTGGGAGGCCTGTGGTTTCATGCAGACCCTAGTCTAAGATAGATAATACTTTCATCCAGACCCTAGTCTAAGATAGATAATACTCCTTTTTGTCTCTTCTGGTAGATGGACTGTTTTGTTTGACTTTTTCTCCTAGATTTATGCAGGAGTTCTCAATTCTTTTCTTTACCTGCTATTCCTGTTTTCATGTTTCCAGTATTCTCTCTCACCTCTTTGAGGATATCTATACTTTAAAATTCTTTTTTCTGTCTGATTCATTATTTACAACAGATAGGAAACCTATACCAGAGAAAGCATCTTTTATAGTACTTACTGCCTTCAGTTGCCTCATATTTTCTTACAAGCTAATGTTCCCTTGAGATTGTTAGCCACTCTGATTGGTAATGTGCTCCTGGAAGGAAGATGCAAAAGCTTAGGCCCTATCTTATTCCCTTCCATTGGATTTAAGGCCTGGGGGTTGGGATAGAAGAGGAAATCCAGCCCAAGGCAGGAACACTAGTCTCGCATTCATGTTGGTGTGCCCAGGGCCTGGCGCAGGGGGGACACCTCATAGGCTGTCGGTTAGGGTTGCTCGACTTGTAGGACTCTGTCTTACCTCAAACCCCTCACTTCGTTCTTCTTTGTCGTTGTTTTCTAGGGGCTCAGCTCAGAGTTTCCAGTTGTCTGGGAAAATGCCAGAAGAGTTCACCAGATGCTGGGAGGCGGCAGCCCTTTTCTGGAAAGTCCTTTTACTTGGATCTGCCTGCTGGCAAGAATCTCCAGTTTTTGATGGAGGCCATCCAGCAGCTGGGTGGGGTACGTAACCTGCTTCTCTCTTGTGATACCATGTGCTTTTGCAGGTTGTGAGGCAGGAGGTGGAGAGGGATTATATCTGTGTCTTCCAGGTGTCTTTCATGGTATCACTACATTTTCCTAAGCAATTTTAAGTATAAACCATTTTTTAAAATAAAGTCAATTTTTTCCTAATTAGAAAAATATCTGTTTATTTTAGAAATTTTGGAGGACATGGAATTGCTCTGACAATCATCATTTTGATGTCTTTGTTTTCTTCTGAACTAACTTCCTTCCTTCCTTCCTTCCTTCCTTCCTTTTTCTTTCTTTCTGCCTTTCTTTCTTTCATGGCTTTAATTTAATTGAATTTAATTGAAATTAAATTCCCATACCATACAATTCACCCATTTAAACTGTACAGTTCAGTGGCTTTTAGATCACAGAGATGTGCAAGTGCAATTACATAGTCAATTTTAGGACATTTCCATCACCCCTCAAAAAAAAAATCTATACCCATACTCCCCATTTTCCCTCAGCACGCCCAACCCTGGGTAGCTACTCATCTACCTCTTTTTTTCTTAATGCTTATTTTCTGCGTAGCTATGATCATGAATATATTTTTGATTACCAACTTTTTGCCAATAACCTTAAAGCATTAGCACTTTCCTATTATTATTGCCCTTCATATGCATTGATTATAATGAGTATATAATATTTTTTTGAGTGGACTGTTGATTTACTTAACTACTCTATGGACATTTAGATTATTTCTAAATTTTAGCTCTTATAAATAACACAGTGATGAACAGCCTTGTGTAAAAAGCATTTGCTGTATTTGAGTCCTTTAAAATATTTTTAAAGCAGATGTATCATGTGGTACTTTCAGTAAAAGGTCGACATGGGTATCTCTTATGTTTAGAAAATAGGATGATAGTGTGTGGCCCAAAAGGGGCAGGTAGCTGGGGAAACGGCTTGAACAGGCTTGGGATGCAGAGGCTTTGTGCTGTCAAACTAACAGAAACTCAGATGTAGAGACTCAGCGGTGAGGATGGGCTGAATGACAAGTATACCCCCATACTGGCCCAGAATTACATTTCAACTTTTAGTCTATTCTGTCATTTAGCCTTTACTGTATAAAAAGCCACCCAGGACTTTGGGCTAAAAACAAGTTATTATTTCTGACTATTCTATGGATTAGCTGGATGTTTTCTCTGCTGTCTTCATCAGGGCTCACTCCTGCAACTGCTTTTGACTGGAGGGTCAGCTGGGTTGGAAGGACCAAGATGACTTCAGTCACACATCCGGCAGTTGGTGCTGGCTGCCTCCATGGCTTCTCATTGTATAAGAAACCTTCTTACATGCAGTGTATGAATGTATGCTATCATGGGTATATACAGTGAGCTAGAATAGCCAATGTACATGGAGGTCTCAGAGCATCTTCCTCCAGGGAGGTGAAGGGAAAAGCTACAAGGCCTCTTGAAGCCTAGGCTCTAGAACTCACACATATATTACGTTGGCCACATTCTCTTGGTCAAAAAGAATCCTATTCAAGAGGATGGAATATAGGTTCCACCTCTTGATGGGAGGAACAGCAAAGTCATATGTGCAGCCATTGAACGATCTTCCACAATTATATAGGATAATCATTGCCCCACTCTCATTCACTAGCATTGGTTTTTGCCATATTACAGAAGGTAGACAGATGTACTTCTTCAAGCTATAAAGGTTTTTTTATAACTGTAGTAAAATGTACATAACATAAAATACTCCATTTTAACCATTTTTATGTATACAGTTCATTGGCATTTAATTACATTTAATTACATTCACACTGTTTTGTAACCAAAATTTAATTACATTTTATGTGTGCAGTTCATTGGCATTTAATTACATTCACACTGTTTTGTAACCATTTAATTACATTTGCACTGTTTTGTAACTTTTTTGTTTCCAAAATTTTATCACCTCAAATAGAAACCCTATAACCATTAAGCACTAACTTCCCATTTCCCCTCCCCTAGTCTCTTTCCGTCTGTATGAATTTTCCTATGCTAGATACCTCATGTCAGTGGAATCACTGATACTTTTCCTTTTGTTCGTGGCTTATTTCACTTAGCATAATATTTTTAAGATTCACCCATGTCGTAGCATGTGTCAAAATTTCATTTCTTTTCATGACTAAATAATATTCCATTGCATGGATATACCAATGTTGTTTATCCAGTCATGTGTTAATGGACACTTGGGTGGTTTCCACTTTTTGGCTATTGTGAAGCATCTGTTCAAGTCCCTGTTTTCAATTCTTTTGAGTATGCTTACTTAAACAGATAATTGCTACATTGTTTGATAATCCCTGTTTATCTTTTTGAGAAACCTAAACATTTTTTTAAAGCTGAATGGCAGGTTTCTCATCCAGTTACACTTTGGAGATGACATCTATCCTTATTTTCAGTGGTGTGCTGGAACTGGCTGGTACTGGCTCCCAGGAGCCAATTATTAGCATCTCTTTCCAAGTCCACATTCAGTGAT
>NW_011889087.1:1690772-1711909 GCF_000151845.1 Pteropus vampyrus | reverse complement strand
AGGGGCTTACAGGTAAGATGAGCAGATACCCATCAGCTGAGTAGTAGCCAAAACCCTTTTTAGTTTCATATTTTAGGCTTCTTTTGGTAGGGTAGTCAAGGTTACAGGTGTGGTATCCGATGTCCCAGTGTGCATTCACAGAAAAATCATGGCATAACCAAACTATCCTTTAATCTTCTCCTGTTTCTTCAGTGTGCTGTCGCTCCATACAAACTCAGACTGGTCAAATGACTCAAAGCCTCTGGCCTTCTGCCGCTGGGTCAGGAGCAGCAAGCAGTTCTGGAGACAAAAATCTGTATTATGTATATAAACCCTATTATATTTCAAGATGATGTCTTCTTGGGGGCCCAGGGCAGAGCTGCAGTTGGTCTATTTAAAGACATTGATTGTGATACTAATGGCAGCCAAGATTTCCTTCCCCAACCTCTCGGTATTGATGATTCTACATCTGCCTTTTGGTTTTCAGCCACCTCTGTGATCTGATTTCAGGTAATTGAGGGTTTTCTGAGCAAAGAAGTTAATTACATCGTGTCCAGCCGCAGGGAGGCGAAGGCAGAGAGCAGTGGGACAGGCTACAGAGGCCGCTCCAGCCCCAGTGAGATCAGAGTGGAAATCCCTTCCACAGCCAATCCAAAAGGCAGCCACACTGGGCCTTCACAGAAACCCGTGGACTCGGTAAGAACCTCATTTAGTTGGAAAGATGTGTTCTATAAACAAAGGAAGCAAGCCTCAGTGAGCCCTTTGAGGCAATCCCTGGTCTTAGTTTCATCTGGTTTAATTTAATTTCTCATTCGAATTCAGAGGCTGAAAATATTTTCTCACAGTACTGGATCTAAACAACTCACAACATTCTCTCCTGTGCTATTACTTTTATGATGTATTGTCACTTTTTATGGGACTGCAGAGTCAGCAGTTCAGAAATAATAGGAGGGTCCTCTATAAACCAGAGAGGGCTTATTGGAATTGGCCCAGGCTTATCAGCAGGAGAGTGCAGAGACTCTTTAAGAGAGGTCTTAGAACTATTTGTAATACTTTGACCTCGAGTGAATTCAGAATGCCCTTCTCCACCAGGGTCCAGCCCGCAGCTACTTGTGGGTGGCCCGAACTTGGATGTGGCTTTACCTTTACTTCCAAAAGGTTCTCTAGGCTCTCATTTTTGCCACTCCTCAGCCATCACTGCTCATAGCTTTCCGAGGCATGACTCTAAGACATCTTTGCCAGCTCCTGTGTAAATATCTGTCTGTGTGCAGGTGAGCTACCCAGCTTCATTGCTCTCCTCTTCTTGTCAGCTGCCCATGAGCAGGGGAAAGGAGCTCCTGCGGAAGGCCATCAGAAACCAGGTGAGCTGAGGGAGACAGCTGGAGGTGGGTGCCTGGCGCAAAGAGGGATCAGACTGCCTTCTGAGGTTCTTCTGAAATACAGATGACCCTCAAACACAGGTTTGAACTGTGTGGGTCCACTTATATGTGGCTTTTTTTCAATAAATACTCATGCTGTTTTTATCCATGGTTGGGTGTCCGCAGATGTGGAGGGTCGACTGTATTCATTGATCTTCATCATTTTATATAGGGGACTTGAGCATCCTTGGATTTTAGTATCCATGGGAGGTCATGGAACCAATCCCCCATGGATACCGAGGGACAGCAAGTTCTAAGGGAGTCAGATGTTTTATGCAGATTTTCAACTACATAGGGGTCAGCACCCCTAACCCCTGTGTTGTTCAAAGGTCACCTATACTAACACAAAATACTCAACCTGTGACATGTATTGTCATTTCCTCCTTACAAATGAGGAAGCAGGGCTCAGAGAAGTTGAGTGATTTGTCCAGAGTCGCCCAGGGTGTCAGTGGTAGAGCCAGGATTCGACTCCTTAATCTTTCCAACTAGGAGCTTACCAGGAGAGCCTTGGAAGGGTGCTGTGAGACATGTCTGCTCTGCACGCAGCCAGGCTTTGTATACCTTTTATAAGTAGTTGTTGTTCTCTTTTGTGAGGCTCCAGAGCCATTAAAGTTAAGCCGGAGGAAGAGTTGAAGTCTTCTTGTGAGAGGAGTCATTAAATGACATCAGGATGAGGGAGGACGATGTTGTCAGACTCGGCAGTGGGGTGGGAAAAGTCTGCAGCCAGCATAGCTTCCTGCTCCACCGTGGTGATTATCACTGCTATTTCTTACCTACTTGTGCTGAGGGCTTTCCACGCAGAGGCCCTCCCAACAAACAGCTCTTTTATAAGCATGTGTTCCTTCCTGGTCACCAGGTGGCTGGAGCAGAGCATATAGATATACCAGCAGTCTGTCCCCTTCTGATGTGGTCCATATGGAGGACAGGGGTCTCCCTAGGGGTTGGGGTACACTCTCCCCACCACATTCCTCCACATGGGGGATGCAGAGCTCCCAGAAGCCAGGACAACCTGTGCCCATAGTGCTCAGGCCTAGTGGTGTATCATGCTCTTGCCTGACCTTGCTTTGTCTTTCCAGGGGAGCAGCAGCGGAGGAGGCAGCGGGAGCAGCAGCAGCCTCCTGACCAGTGCCCGCTCCTGGGGAGTGAGGATTCTGCATGTGGATGGTACCATTTCTGCCTGGGGCTCCTGTGGAGGGGAGATTGGTGACTGACTGGGAACGTCCCCTTTTAGAGAGATCAGAGCTGTGTAAGCTGGCTAGAAGCTAGGCCTACTCAGTTGCTGTGTTGATCTACAAGGTGGGAGGGTGTGGAGACCAGCAGGAACCACAGCAGAGCGTAAGCCCTGGAAGGGGCTGTTCTGTTTGATCCACTCAATAGCACTCTTCAAGTTAGTATAATGATCTTGTTTTACAAATAAGGAAATAATCCTAATATCCACTTATGACCACTTATCAGGTATTTACTCTGTGCTGGAAATTACCTCTTTTAATCCTCACTGCAGTCCTCTGCCTAGAGTACAGAGAAGGAAGTTGAGCCTCAGAGGGATTAAGTAAATTATCCAGTCTCACCAGGAGTGAGTAGTGTGGCCCACATTCCAACCTAGTTTGGCCCAACTAAATTTCACATTCTTTCTTTTCTATAGGGTTGCCTCATGCTATCACCACCTGTTTGCAGGTTGTAATAAATTTACACCAGAATGACTGTGCTGAGTCGGCTGGCAGTGACTGGCCCTCATACCCAACTCCATTTCGAGTCTGGGGTTTTTCTGATCCTTGAAGGGGGCTGGTCCAGATCTAGTCCGAGATCTGCCAGGGGGATAGAGAACTGTGCGTGGGAAGGTCCTGGTCTCAGATGTGGGGGTTCCATCATCACTGGAAAATCAACCATTTCTGATTTCATCTAGCTTCCTGCCTTCTGTGTGTTAGAGAAACTCCAGCATGTGTAGCCCCTGCTGGCTCTTCCCCGCTAAGGATACATCTGAGTAACTTGAATGGCTTGGTCCTCCCACAGAAGCAGCTTCTCAGTGGCACCTTACAGCCCTTTGTGAGCCACAGGCACCTTGTGTTCAAGAGTTGTGTTCAGCGCTACAGAAGAGCCTGCAGCCAGCTTAGGTCCTTTTCCAGGGATAGAGAACCCAGCCTTTTTTTTTATTATCAGCAGGTGCAGAAGTGACACGTAGCCAGAAGGTGGCAGGCAAGGCTGGTGTGATCCAATGTGCCAGGCCGGGTGAGACTTTTAGTCCCCCAGCTCCAGGAAGGGGTTCTGCAAGGGAAGTGAAGAGTGGAAGTCTTTAGCCACAGCCCTCTGTTTTCTCCACAGAAATGATGATGCACGTGCAGCAACTCTCTCTAGGGGCTTTATGTGCGAAGAAACAAGGGCCAAAGAAGCCAGAGGTAGGTCATCCTGCTGAACCGAAGGGAAATCAATGGTCTGCAAACTGTGAAGTTTGTGACTACTTTAGTAAATCTGCGATCCCCCCAAGCCGTCTCTTCCTAGCCATCCTGGAAAAAGTAAGAGGAGTGCAGCCCCTTAGCTCATCCCTGGCGTCTACAGCCTGTCCTCTCCTCCCTGTGCTACCTGCAGATCTTTGGGGCTGCACGGAGGCATTCATAGCAGCCTGAGCCATAGACTGCCTGTGGGTGGTCCTGGCCTAGATAAAACATAAATGCTCATGGCCTGCTGGCCAGTCTGCCTTTCTGGGGACAGCTCTTGGCCTGGGAATGAGCCTGCAGACAGCACGGGGTGTGTGTGTGTGTGTGTGTGTCAGGAAGTTGGTTTGAAACAGCTGCCATATTCCAAATTCTAGTTTGGATTTTTCTTTTTTTTTTTTGTTAGAGTTAGAACTATGTGTACCACATCAAGAGAGCCCAGGCTAATTTAAAGCCACAATGCCTTCACCCGGCCTGAATCTGAGGGAGGACTAAGCCCTTCAGGTTCCCAGGAGCACAGTGGCAGGCACCCACGTTCACACTCGATCTGGGGGCGGGAGTGGCCTTTGGGATTTTGCTGCTGCTGCTAAATAGATTTACATAGTCATAATTGGAAAGGTATACAGTGAAAGTTTCTCCCCTCCAACTTCTGTTCCCCAGCTGCCAAGTTTCCTCCCTGAGATAAACGGTGAAAAGTTCCTTAAGTAGCCTTCCAAGACTCCGTGCATTTCCAAGAAGATGTGTCAAAAATACTCCCGTTTTACCCTTTATACCAAGGCACAGTATATTTACTTTGCTTTGTTCACTTAATAATTATTCTATTTTGTAGATACTTGGGAGTCTTTTGGAGTGAGTTCTTGGTACAGACTGCTGATAGAAGGGGATATGGAAGGCTTGTTTGGGTTGTCCTTGCCCTGGAAGTGTGGCCTGGAGGAGGATCTGGCAGTTGTGGAGTCACTGGATCTCTCATCCTGCCCCCACCCCCCAAATCTAACTGATTTCTTAATTTTTTTCCACTTAGTTTTTAATATTAGCTTCGTTTGACCTTGACCTAAATGTTGGTTTGGACCAACAGTCAGGAGATACAAGATAGGGCACAAGAAAGCAGAAGATGTTGTCTTCACCCATGTCCTGTAAGCCGACCTAGAATGGGTCGTGCCACAAGCTGCCATTTAGTGAGCATCTACTCTGTGTCAGGTCTGTTACCTGCTTTTAATTTCACTCGCACCACATCCGATGAGGTGGTAAGTGTTCCTCACATCACAGGCGGCGCAGCTTCAATTCCCACCCAGCTCTTGCTGTTGCTCTGACCTGCATTCTCTCCACAAAGTCAGCTTGAGATTCACAAACAGTGCTCACCACTCATCATGTCCCCAGGGAGGCGGAGGAAGCCGCTGTGCTCAGGTCTGCTCTAGCTCAAGACCCGACCAACAGCAGGAAGCAAAGTGGGGCAAACTCATAGCAACTCAGCTCACCAGCCCGGTTCCTCGACCCCCCTGGCTCCCTCACATCCTTAACCTATTTTCCCTTTCCATTTAGGGAACATGTCCAGCAGAGTCAAGAACGCGGAAAGGTCAGTATAGTAGCTGTTCCTCATTTAATTGCAGTCCCTCCCTCCCTAAACGCTTTCCTGCGACTCCCTCTGTGGCAGCATCTGCTCACTTTCCTGCGGCAGGAAGCGCGTCCAGGTTGTGTTGTCCCATCATGTTTCCAAGGCCTGGGCTTCAGAGAGGTGAGCAGCGGGCGAGGGGCATCCACAAGCTAGTCTAGAGCTCTTCTCCTTAGAGCCAAGACCCCGTTCGGTCACTCTGGCTCCTACATCCTCTGGCTATGCCTGACCATAGACTGAAGTTCTGCATCATTTTCCTTTTGATTCGGGAGCAGTTTGGGGTGGGCAGTTTGACAGCTGCCTACCACTTTCAGAAATGCCAAACTCCCTGAAATTGACAAACAGGCAGATTGACGGCCCAGCTCCCGGCTCCTCATGGACAGCAGGAGAGTTTCTCCCAAAGATGCTCTTTAAGTGGCATTTATTCGTGCACAAGCAGGAGCTAATAAAAGTCACTTGGCACCTTTTGTGTTCAAAATTCAAGGAAATCTGTGAGGGAATTGATTTTAATAACTGTCTCAGTTAATTAGACAAGGAATTGCCCCCTCTAAAGTAATTAATGGGAGCCACTGCCTTTCTCCTTGCATAGGCAGTGGCTCCCATTAATTACAAGGTGGCGCTGGTGGCCACCTTGAGCAGGTCTGGAAGCTGTTAGGTGCCAGCCTCTGTGGAGAGCTGGTGGCTGTTAGTTCTGCCCAGGCTTCTAGCCCCTTTAAAGAACTTCTTGTCACCATGGGAAAATAGAAATGATTCTTAATGCCTAAGAGATTTTATACACTGTCCAAATAGCCCGCTAGTAGGGGATGAATCTCTTGATTAATTGACTCCAAATTTATCCTCCCAGAACCCCTTTGCCCTATTTTTTCCCAGAACCAGATTTCACCTTTGATATTTTTTTTACCGTCCTTCTGCTAAGATGTCTAAACACTCTTTAGCTCTCCTTTTTTCTGCACCTTCTCCCCTAAAAAGCCCTCATGGAGAATTCTGCCTGGGAATGATCACAGGCCCCTCAGGATTCTGAGACCCCCAGGAGTAATGGTCTGGGAAGGAGCTGAAGCTTTTAGCAGAGACCATCAGGAACTGGGTTTCTCCCGCCCAGCTTGGTCTCTGATGGTCAACTGACAGTCTCCAGAACCCATACACAGGAGAGTCCTCTGTCCTGCCAAGGGAGGGCATGCCTAATACCCCAGGCATTCTGCAGCCTCTCCCCGCAACAGTGGAACTCGCAGGTAGAGGCTAGAAGGGATGGGAGTGGATGCCTCACCTCTGCCAAATGGAAAGGCACACTTTGGGGCAGCATGTGTTCCAGCCCTGAGAGGCTCTCAGGCTTTGGCAGGGCCTCGCCTCCCTGAGCATTTCCCGCATGTGCAGTACGGGCCCTGCACTGGAGCAGACAGGTGCTAATGTGTGCACTTGTCCTTTCCAGTGGCCAGATTGAAAGCACCATTCCTCAAGATAGAAGATGAGAGCCGGTGAGTGGAGCCTCCCCCCTACCCTCTCCCCTCCGAGGGCACACAGAGGAGAGGTCCCAAGCTGCCATGGGGTCATGGAGCCACTCAGCCCTGCACCTTTGTCTTCCAAGAAGCTCCTTTCTCCCCCTGTCATGGAGAAGTCTCACACAGACCAGGAGAAGCATCTGAGGGTGGCATTGCATAGCTGGCACTCCTCTCGGCCATGAGTCAGAGGTTAATGACCCTGTGTGTGAATTACTTCCTTTAATGTTTTGCTTTTCTGAGCTCGTAATGTCCCATCCAAGCTCATTATTTCTTTGCGTTTCCTCCTAGGTGTACACTAACACTATTGAATCATTGCTGGCCCCAACACGGTGCTAGTGCAGTCATCTTGGCTGAAGTGGGGGTGCTTGGGGTGGCGTTGGGATTCCCTGGGGAAGCCTTTCTGTTTTGCTGTGTAGAACCCCTCTCTGGCACATGATATCTCATGACAGCCCTGGGTGGAAAGTAGCGTGAGGAGAGGCCATCCTCTTCCTAGAGGGGAAACTGAAGTCAGAGAAATTAAGAGACTTGCACACAGCCACTTTTCTAATGAATCTCAACTAAGGCTAGAATCCAGTGTCCTGACTGTTCTGCCTGGTGCCCACTCCACCCTGCCCTGTCCACCGTTAGGGCCCCTTCTAACCTAGAGCAGGAGGTATATCCTGATGATAGTCTAATGAACTATTAACCACCTGGGTTATCATTGACTCTTCAATAAGTACTAGATCAAAAACCCATGTGATTCTATAATTATCTCAAAGTAAAAAATTTTTTAAAAGAGAAAAAGCCCACGTGTGCCCAGCAGAGATTCCTGGGACCAGTTTTCTGAGTCCCTCGGTGGCAGGTAGGGCAGCTAAAGCCCCAGCCCTGGGATCCTGGCGTCCTTACCTGTCCTCCAGATGGGCCTGGGTTCCATTCTTGGCCTGTGCACACAGTACAGGGTTGGCTTGGGTGGGCCAAAAGTGAGGGGAAATAACACAAGAATGACAATGAGGTGCTATCTTCTCTAGTTCCGTTGAGAGGGAGTCCCTGTCCATCAATCCCAACCCCTTCACTGCCAGTCAAATACAAGTAGTCATGACTCATATGCAGTGGCTCAGAGGCCCTGCCCATGCCTCAGGATCTCTCATGACACATGGCAGGCACAGGTGATGTCACTGTTACTGGAGGGTACATGTGCTTGTGTGCCCCTAGCATCACAGGCAATAGGAGATCCCAGCGGAGCTTAGGTGTCTCATGATTCTTTCACTGTGCTGTTCTGAACAGGTGTTCTGCAAAGCCTAATGGCCTAACCAGCTTCAACTTCCCAGCCTTCTAAGCAACAATGAAAAGAAAGAAAGCAGGGTACCGGGGCTGTGGAGGGCGTCCCCTTTTCTTTAAGGGTCTAAGAAGACTTATTGTTACTTCACTCCTGAGGCCACAGGGCTGTCTCCGTGACAGTCAGGAAGCGTGACCTGCAGTCTCCCAGGAGCATGGGCCATGGCTCCAAACCAGGGCTACCCATGGTTATGTCAGGCAGGGTTTGCTGAGTGTCCACACATCATCAAAAGTCTGGCTCCAAAAGTCTCTTGACTGTGAGCAACTTGAGGCAGACCACCAGCACCACCCAGTATCAGTCTGACTATCCAGAACCTTCACTGTGTGTCTTCCATTCAGAACAACCACCACTTAGAAGGTGCAAAGGAGCAAAAAAGTTCCTCTCTCTGGAGCAGGAAAATCACTGCTCTGGTGTACACATCCTTCCATTTACATTCTGCCAGGCTAGAGTCCTCAAAGATTGTTTTAGAGTCAAGAAACAAAATGGAAAGGGGAAGATCTAGATCAGGAGTCGAGATGAGGCTTCCCATCCGGTCTTGGCCACTGACTAGCCGTGAGCCCCTGGGAGAGTGCCAGAATATTCTGGGCTTCATTTCTTCCACTTGTTCCACTCCGCTCAGAGGGTAGCTATAGGATTCAGATGAGGCTTGAAAAGCAGACAGGGAGAGTATAAGTATTAAACCCAGTAAGGCTGATGGAGGTTTGATTTCAGAAGTTAAAAGATGCGCAGGTGAGGGTCCACTTTATCAGGATTGGATCTCCAGGGAGTTGGGCTGGCTCCCCTTCCTCATCTTTTCCCTTCCCCACCATAGTCAAAGTAGAAGTTTTTTGTGTTTCAGGAAGTTTCGTCCCTTCCACCATCAGTTTAAATCCTTTCCTGAAATTTCTTTTCTGGGACCCAAAGATGGAAGTCCCTTTGAGGCCCCGACGACCCTGGACCGCTCGCACCGTACCAGGTGGGTCTTTCTGGTTCCTGAATAACAAGGGCTGGTTATAGGCCAAAGTCCTTCCACTCAGGGGCCTGCTGGTCAGATCTGGGAATGGCCATGTGTTAGCTCCTTAGGCGAAGTCTATTCTGGGAACTTAGCCCAGAGAAGAGAGACATGAGGAGTGTTCATCCGTTTTATTTGGTGTTCTCCGTCCCTACTGAAGAATTTGACTTGTGTCCAGAGGACAATAGACTGGTTTCTGAAACCCAGATCTGTAGAGCACCCTCATCAGGGTCCTCTGGGGTATTACAAATGCAGGTTCTTGGACCCCATTTCACTCCTACAGAGTCACAATCTCCGATGATGGGGCCCCAAAAGTTGCATCGTCCTTCGATGCACATCAAAATGTGAGGCCTTTGGGCTAGATGTGAGGAATAACTAAGGGATGGGATCTGGGGGACCTCCTGCATTGTGTGGCCCAAAGTGGCTTCTAGGCTTATTGGTATTCATACTCTGCAGATGTGTGAGAATGTGACCAAAGTGCAGAAGGAACGCAGCTCAAGTGATGGACGAGATGCCTTCTCAGACCCTCTCTAACTTCTGGGCCACGGGGTTGGTTCACAGACCAGGAGAACAGGACAGGGCAGACTCTTAGCCTGAGAGTTCCCATGGCCAAGGAGGGCCCGTGGCTTCCATCAGCAGACAAAGGTGGCGGGCTCAGGAAGTAGTGCAAATGGGAGGAAAAAAACAGAATGTGGCAGTAGATGGAGAGGAGAGGAAGAAGAGAACGAGCTGAGGTGAAGTCCAGGTGCCCTTCACACCTTTTCTAGAAGGCACAGGGGGTACCAGACAGACAGCCAGGGGGTGGTGGGCTTGGGGCTGGTAGGTGGTGCTAGGCCTGGAGTGGCCTCAGGATCACAGAAAAGCCGAGAGGTTGTAAAGGGAAGATGGCGAACCAATCAAGCTTTGGTGTCTGCACTTGAGCATAGAGAGGGAGTTGGCCAGGGTCCCTCGTGCATGCATGGGTGCGTGCGTGTGCGTGTGGGTGCGTGTGTGGGTGCGTGTGTGTGTGTGTGTGTGTGTGTGTGTAGAAAATCTTTGGAAGAGAATGTTTAATTTTTTTTTAAATTATTATTTTGGTCCAAAATTCAAGTGTTATAAAGGGTTTAAAGCGAAAAGTCCGTATCCCTCACCCATCCTCTGAGCTTCAGATCATGGGTCTATCTCCAGAGACAGTTAATGTGCACAGAAGTACATCATGCAGCCTTTGCCCCTCTTCTTAATATAAAGAGTAGCATATCATTCATTGTGCTGGATCTTGCTTTTCCCATTTACTGTATCTTAGATTAATTTCCTATTAGTACCTAAAAAGCGTCCTCATTCCCTTTATGGCAACAGGGAGTTCCATTGTATGGATTTCCTGTATTTAACCAGTCTCTTATTGATGGATGCTTAGATTATTTCCAGTTTTTTGCTATTACAAACAATGCTGCGGTGAATAGTCTTGTTTAGAGAAAATTTGATTGTTCAAGTATATTTGTGGAATAAATTCCTAAAAGTGGTAATGCTGAGTCAAAGGGTACCTCCATTTATAATTTTGGTAAATGTGGCTAAACTGCTTTTCACGACGGTGATGCCAGTGGACAGTCTGATCTGCACTGCAGAGAACCTGTTTCCCACGCCCTTGGCCAGCACTGCGAGCTGTCAGACTTGTTGACTTCCACCAACCTGATAGATTAAAAACCGTATCTCAGTGTAATTATAATTTCTGTATCTTCTCATTATGAATGAGGTTAAGTATTTTTCATATGTTCGATCATTTGAATTTCAGTTTGTGTGCACTTCCTGCATACTGTTTACTCGTTTCTCTATTTGATTATTGATCACTTTCTTATGAATTTGTAAGGTGCCCTTCATGTAATAGAGAAATGAGCCCTTTGCTGTGTTATCAGTTACAAATATTCTACCTCCTCCCCAGTTTGCAATTTGTCTTTTAACTTTGCTTATGTTTTCTGCCATGCATACATTTTTTTTAATTGCATGTAGTTGAATTTATCAGCTTTTTTCTGTGTTTTCTGGATTTTGTGTCTTACTTAGAAAGTCCTGAAAGGGGTGTATTTTCGATTTGTTGGGTTTGCTGGGACAGCCAAATAGGTCATTAGGAATATGGGACTAAAATTGAGACGAGAAGTCAGGTTTGAGAAAGAGATATGAAAGTCTTCAGTGAACATTGTAGCTGTGCATGAGGGAGGAAACAATCAGGTAGGGGACATTAAATGTGGAGGAGGTCAAGGGCAGCACAGTCCCTTCACTGCTATTGAGGCCTTTTCCCCTTCATTTGCAGGTCAAATGAATGCGGGTTTGGGTATGAGCACAGAGCTGGAATTGTCCTTGCTGCCGCCATCACCTGTGGTTTGAGATGTGTGGGTGGAGAAAGGACAGAGCTAGGACAGGGTGCCCATGGGGAGGTCTCGTCTTCCTTCTTGCCTCTCCTGCCACCCTTGAATGAGTGATGCCAAGTGCAGGCAGGGCTGCCTTTGCCTGCCCAGCTCTGGGGCTGTTTTGGTCCATCCCCTCCCTGGCCTGGACCCCAGGCCCTGGAGCAGCAGTTCCTGCTCGGAGGGCCCCAGCAGTGACCACTTTCCCCCACCTTGTACCCTTCCCAGAGAACCCAAGGACAGAGAGCCAAGCCCACAATCAGCCGCTCGCACTGTGCCCAGGAGGAAGAAAGGGTACTGTGAGTGCTGCCAGGAGGCCTACGAGGAGCTCCATGGGGTGAGTACCTGCCCCACTAAGCAGCTGCTCCCTGGCCGGTTCTGAGAGAGCCTTTCCCACCAAGTCTCTCCATCCTAGGGTGTCTGGGAGGTCTGCTGGCATCCTACCCCAGCCTTGTCTAATGCGCTGTGCTTCCTCTCACCCCTGGGCAGCATCTCCAGAGTGCCCAGCATCAGGGCTTTGCCCTAGAAGCCCACCCATACGCAGCAGTTGATCGGATCATTGCCCAGCTCAGCCACAGCTTTGCAGACATCCCTTCCCAGGCCAGCCTCCCCAGGTGAGTGCCATGGCACAGCCCGGCCAAGGGTGGCGAGCACAGCTGTGGTCACTTTTGTTGCTGCCTTCTCTGGGCGGGAAGGAACCCTCAAGTTGGCAACAGATCGGACCTGGCCGTAGCATTCTTCTCTTTCCTCACCTTTCTTTCCCACCATCTTCCGTTCTGTTTGTTTTAGAGAAGGGAGTGGGGGTTGGAAGGACCTCCATTTATGGCTTTAGCCAAATGGGACTGGACCCAGAATAGAGCGTGGCACCCTTCCTATCACCTGGGCATTGCCATGGTGGTGGGGGCCTGAGGGAGCAGGTCAGCAGATGCACTCCTGGCATGTGCCTGGTCATGCGCCTGTCTGGCCTTCTAGAAGCGTGTGTGTGTGTGTGTGGGAGGGGGTGGATTCTGGGTCCTTCTCAGGTGGGTAAAGAGCGGAGTCTTTCTGCCTCTCTAGAAGTTACCCCAGAGAGAAGGTTATCAGGGGGTTCGGTGGAATTCCAGGGCTCACTGAGCTTCCCCTGCTGCCTACCAAGGATCTGTAGCTTTACGTCTCACCTCAAGTCTCTACCTCAGGCCTCACTCCCTGAGCTCAGCTTCAGCAGCAACACACTGTGCTTCCTTCAGCTGCCAAAGGGCACAGCCTCCTCTGAAGTTATTAAATGGAATAGCCTCTAACCCGTTCCTCTGGCCAGCCCCGACCTCAGGCCACAGAGCCAAGAGAGGTGCAAACAGACTGGCCACTACTGCCGGGTCAACCCAAAGAGCGGGCCTTCATGGGGCCCCAGAGTGGGCAGCTCTCTGTACCCCGAAACCCAGAGGGGTAGCACCATGCATGTCCCACCCCTACCCTGCCCTTGGCCTGGCCCAGGAGCACCTCAGCTTGTCGCCTGCTCTGGAGTTGTGCCCTGTGGCCCACAAGATATTTCTGTTCCCACAGGCAGCCAGGCTCCCCGGCTTTGGACTGTGACCCTTTGTGTCCCGAGACTCTGCCTCCCGGCCAACCATCTCATGCCAAGGCATTATCTCCCAAGATGAGGGAGGAAGACAACCGCCAGGCCCCAGACATCCCAGAACAGGATGAGATGGTGGGCAGCATGAAGGCACCAGCTGAACATGTGGGAGCTGACAAGATACCCGGACCAGCAGCAAGCTGCCAAGAGCTGGGAGGGTCAGTTGATGTCATTGTGGACCCCCCAGGGACACCGATGTCCAGGAACCCAGATTTCCAGTGCCTCCTGACCAGCTCTGGTTTTACAGACTTCTCCTCTGGCCCAGACCTGGCACTTGTTGGCCACAAGAGGAAGGTTCAGTCCCCCTGTGGCAATGCCGAGAAGCGGCCAGGAGTCTCTGGGCCACAGGCCTCATTCTTTGTCTCAAGTTTCCCCAACCCCTGTGGCACCAGGACAACCAATGGCAGACATCTCTCCCTTCCCCTTCCAGGCCCTGAGCCCAGCCCTCTGGCCTCCCTCCTGCCCTCGTGCCACCCACAGACCACCCTCACCCTTCCAGACCCCTCCCCTTGGCAGCCCACAGACAGGCCAGCAGAGCTCTGGGCCACACAGCCTCCCTGGCCTGGGGGAAGATATTCCCCAGGATCTGAGGATTCTGAGTGTGCAGCCCCTGGCCCTGTCTCCCAGCAGGCTGACCAGCTTCCCAGCTGTCCCAAAGCTCCAGGCCAGCTGTCAGCCCACCTGCGCTCAGCTGTGAGCACACAACCCCCAGGAGGACCTGCAGGGAGCCACACTGCCTCTCTCCCCCACCCTCTGCCAGCCAGCGGGGGAGCCAGCTGCTCCCGTTGGTTGTGGGGCCCCCAGCCTCTCCCAGTCCCCTGCCTCCCTGTCTCCCAGCCCCAGCCCAGTGCCAGCAGAGAACTGCTCCTGTGAGTCCCCCAGAGCATACAGCTAGCTCTTCATGGGGCCAGAGAGCTCCTGACTCGAGGGCTAGGTACGCAGATAGAAGTTACACCTCTGCTGAGTGCTGCACACCAGCCAGGGCAGAGCAGGTACACAGAGGAGCAGTTCCTCCCCAACGGAGCCAGAAGCAGCCCGGGGCTTGGCCTTCAAAGTCCAAATAAGCAGCTGTTGTCATGGCCAAGCTCTGTGGGCCAACAGAGCCATTCCTTCCCACCACCCAGTCTTCAGGTAGGACTAAGAGAGTCTGGGCTTGGGGGCTTCCCTCTCCTAAGCCTACCTCCAGCCATGTTCCTGACCAGGCAGTGATCTGCGATGGGCTTGTCCAGCCATGGCCAGCTGCCCACTTGCCAGGAGGCAGAGGCAAGGTTGGCATAGGGAGGGATCACAAAGAAGCTGGAGCAGCAGGAGCCCTGGCCTGGCTTCCTGTCCCTCTGCAGGCACTTGCCTCTTTGCAGAGCCCACGGTTAGTTGTCAGTGTTCCCCACCCCCACCCCCAGCCTCCTTTCCCACAAGCATGTGGCTCGCTCCTGCTTTCCGAAATGCCTGTTTGTCCCCTCCCCCAGCCCCCCACGCTGTGCACACATATCCTCAGGAACATATGAAGCAGAGGAGGGGCTTGGCTGCAGCATCGATAGAGCTACCTCTCCCTGCATTTAGTGGGGGCCCAGCACTGACCTTCCCCTGAGCTCAGGATGTGGCCAGGGCCCCCTCTGAGGACAGACCCCTCTGCTCTTCCCTGCCTCAGTCCTGGCTGCCCACCTGGGGTTCTGTCCCAGGGTCAGTAGCTCACCTGCCAACTTCTCCATCACCGGCTTCTGTTCCTCCCCAAGGACCTCCCCCCATTTCTTTCAGCTAAGCCATTAATCTGGAGACAGAGATGGATTTGCTATTGATTCTTTAGCCACTTTTTTTTTTTTTTTATTACATTTCATACTGTGGTTCTTCTCACCCTTCTCTGCCTCTGTGTTTATCTCTTTAAATGTTGGAGCTACCAGAAGCCTGGTGCTATTCTGTGTCTCATTTCAGAGGAAGAAAGGGGGAGGCCTAGCTGCGGGTGAGGACCTGAGTTGTTAGTTTGGAAATAGAGCAACTGTGTGTACAACCCTCACAGAGGTCACGTTTGGCCTTTTTATGCCATTCCTGTTAAGTTTCACAGTCTTGGTTCAGGAACTGTAAATAAATTTGTTAATAGCAAAGAGATGGGGCTGGAGTATGGTGCGTTGGGCCTTCATCTGCCCCTCAGTGACCCAAGGCAGGACTGAGGGCCCAGCTGACGTAGACAGAACAACCGGCTAGCAGGACGAGAGCCTCCTGCAAGTGGGAGAGCATGTGTGAGTGCCACCGCCCTCCGGAGGCCTAGCCCCCGAAGGCCAAGAGCAGGTGGGGCTGCGTCCAGTCTGCTCAGGTCGCTCAGGCTCTACTGTCCTCTGAGTGGTTGCTGCAGAGCGCACGCTCACCGCCCACTCCCAAGAAAACTGCTCTGACTAGGACCCCACTGAGGTCCCTGTCCCATTTCCCCTTCTCCTGGGCTCAGACAGTGGCTTCCTTCTGGACCCTGCTGTGACACATGGGGATGCCTCATCCCCCAGTGCCTTTCCCATGACACTGCCAGTGTGGATGAGAAGTCCCTCCCACCCCTTTCTCAGACCTCTGATCTCCTCACATGCTTCTCACTCAGAACCACACACCAGGTTCTGACTCCCTCCTCACCATCTGCCCAGGACGTCGCATCCAACTGTGTGGCCTTCCCCCATCTCAACAATTGCGACCTTGGGTATCACATCTCAGCCAGGTCAAGCCCCAAGGCTATACTTCACCACAGTCATGTCTTTTCCGGCCTCCAGGATATAAATTTAAAGTAGGCCCAGGACAGGTAGGTGCTGCTCGACATACTGGGCCCCTTGACAAGGGGACTTAAAACCTTCTTAGCAGATGACCTTAACTCAGACTCAGCAGCTACTGCCTTACCTTGCTTTCAGTTCCTCTGCAGGACACTCAGGAAGCAGTGTCCCTCCCTAAGTCACACCATCCCTGTGTTCTCCGGCCCACCCCACACAGCCTTGTCAATTTCCTCCTCTCAGATTCGCCACTTCCTCGCTCTGCCCGAAAACTCCATCCTGGAAAACACTTGCATTGATCCAACAGCCGAAGGAATACTCCCTCCTCCTGTTCCCTGGCTACTTCCTAAGGTCTATAGCCACTGCCTCCATGTCTGTACCTCCTTCCCGTTACAAACCTTTACTAAGGAAGAGTTCAGCTGGAATTGTCTATCCCAAGGTCACTGGATTACCTGCTAATTACCAAAGTTGGGGTCCTTTTCTCCTTTCCCACCTTCTTGAAACCTGGCTCCCCGACTCCCAGCAACTCCAGGTTAGCCTGGTTCCCCTCTCTCCCCAGCCTCTGCCCTCTCTTTTCTCATTCAGCACAGGCCTGACCTGTAGTCCTGAGTCACTCTCAGAGCCTTAATGAGCCCTCCAGTCCTCTCTGCTTCCCAAGACGAGAGCCTGGGACCCTGGTCACCTCTGCGCACCGGTTCTTTCCCTTTGCAGTTGTGACCTGAATCAGTAGCTCCACCCCTGACTCCCTTCTGAATTCTAATCTTCCCCTGTGTGAGGTGAAGATTAGAAACAGGAGATCTAGCCACTACCCCGATTCATATTGCGACTTTCGGCAAGTCCCTTTTCTGTCTCAGTCTTGGTTTCCTTATCTAAGTGAGGGGCTTGGATGAGATGATTTCAAGGATCTTTCCTTCCAATAATAAAATACCATGACCTCCAACAAATCCCTTGTACCCCTCCCATCCTGCTGCCACCACAGACCAACTTACCTGGGAACTCATTCGTGGTCCAAGCCTGGCTCCCTCTTCCCACTGTCATCTCTCCTGGCATCTCTGACTCCTGCCCCCTCTGCCACTCCAACCAGTTCACTCTCCCTGCTGACCATCCCCCGTTTATGCCCAACCTGCTTCGTTGTCTCTGCCACCTCCTTCCCCCAAACCCCACTCATTCAGGCTGATCCACTTGTTTCTGACCAGTGCAGGCAATCCAGGTATGTCTTTGCTCTTGGTCCCTGACTTGGAATGCCCTTCGACAACAGGAAGAATACCCCCACTCTTCAAGTTTATATTCCATATTCTCTGTGAACCCTGTAGTGTAAGCCTTCAGGCCACAGGGGCCTGAGTTCAAATCCAGATCCTGCCTTTTTGTGACCTTTGGCAAACTCCTGAAACTTTTCTTAATCTGAAAAATGGAAGTAATAGTTGCTGTCTCATTAGGAAGTCACAAGAAATAAATCAGCTCTGTGAGATACTGGGCTAGGCCCATGTAAACACTCAAACTAACTTATTACCACTACCACCCCATCCCCCACCTCTGCCTCGCAACCTCCCCTCCCCACACACCTGTGATTCCTCCCTCTTTGACATTTCAGTTCCTCTACAGCATCTGACTCTCGATAGAGTTCATTTTCACTAACCTCCCACCTCATGACAGCTCTCTGACCCGTATCCCCATCTCCAGCGTAAATTCGTAAATGAAGCCACTAACAGGGTCTACGAGCCACTTCATACTTGGGCCCTCCATTTTCTGATGGCTGGTTCTCCAGCACTCCGGAAAAGATCCCTTGCATGGGGGAGGAGGGGCAGTGGGGTATGTGCTGTACCCCACCCCCAGCATGTCAGGCCCTTGGAGGCATGACTAAGTTTGTGAATTATGAACTCTCAAAGGATGGGTGACCCAAGATTCTGGCACCCTGGATGCTTCCAACTCCCTGAGGTGAGGCCATAGAGCTTCCAAGATTAAAGAAGGCGGTCATTTGGACAACAAAGAGGAAGGAGTGTGAGGCTCCCCTCAGAGGAATATTAGGATGTCAAGTGCAGTCCTCTCCTGGTGGAAAGGACACACTGGGCTGAGATCTGGGCAGAAGCAGAATGAACTTCCTGTCCCAATGCTGTGGGCATTTCCTCTGCTCCCTACCCCTCAACATTATGTCACCAAGTGTAGTCTTTCCATGTGCTGGGTAGAGAGGGCCCCAAGGCCCCCAAGCCATAAAGGAGTCCCTTGGGTCCTAGACAAGGGCCAGGAAGCTGACTTTCTCCTCAGCACCTTAAGGTCAACATGGATGGTGAGAGCGGAGGATGAGTGAGCCCCTTCTGTGCACCAGGCACTGCTCTGAGCACTCAAGGCTCATCTGCTTACTTAGCCCCCAGCAGCACTGCAAGAGAGGGCTTTTCTAGCCTCCATTTCACAGATGAGGAAACCAAGACTCAGAGACGCTGTGGGGCTTGATCAAGGTCACAGAACCATTAACTGGGATTGGGACCCCAGCTGGTTGCCTGGAGCCCTGAGTCCTGCTCTTATCCACCACTCCACCTTGCCCCGTACCTGGTGTGATCTCTGCTGCAGGCCTTGAGGGCTGGGCACAAGGCCTGGACATCCTCCATTGGCAGGAATCATCACTCATCGCTCTGCCCCAGGACTGGGGCAGCTGACACCCCTCACTTACCTAACTGCTGGGACTAGGTCTTGGCCCTACAGCAGCCCAGCTTGGCCCCTGTGCAGGAAAACAGGAGAGAAGAATTAGTTGAAAGGCAGGAAGAACTGCAGGGAAAAGAGGACCTAGACTCCTTGGTGGTAGGGGGGGCTCCTGAGGGAGGGCTGGGGACTAGAGCCTAACAGCTCCATCAGAAAGGGTGACCTGAGAGAGTACAGCAGGAATGGTGGCCACCAGGCTCTGATTTCTAGCATCCCCAGGCCTCCTCTTGGGGGAACCAAGCAATGGGCAGAAGGGACCAAAGGAAACTGCCATCACAGTGGGATTGGGGTGGGATTCCCCCAGGGGCCCCTGGTTTGAGGAAAAGCTGTCTCCACAGCCCCCAACCTCATTTGGAAAGGTGGGTGAGGGAATCGAAGCAAGCTTCCTGCTTAGGAGAGTCATGAAGCTTGTAGCAGAGCTAATATGGAAGACAAGATGGGGGAGATGAGGCCTCGGGCTGGGAAGTGAGATGTGGTCAAGAGAAAGTCAAGATGCCTCGCTGGGCCTGCTCAGAACTAGGGAACCCAGGGAGATAAGGAACTGCTAGGGGCTAAGGGGCCATACAATTGAGCCTCCACTAGAGCTGGCCCAGAATGTCACCAGAGAGAAGTCATTCTGGGGTCCAGGAAGGTCTTCCCAACAGGAAACTCAAGAAACCAGGGCCACAGAAGTGGTAGGAAGGTGCCTCAGCCTTGGAGGCCCAGGCCACAGATAGGGCTCTCTGTGTGGTCTCGGGCACGTTGCAAGAGAGGATCCAGATCCTCCCAGGCCCAGGACTCTCCACTGTGAAATGATAAACCCCATCTATCCTTTGGGGGGACACATCAGATCAGGGTTCACTAATGTGGTCCTGGAACATGGCACAGGTGGGGCAGGACAGACTCACCCTAGTGGTGGGGGGTGGGCTGCGGAGGGAGGAGTGGGATAGATGGACCAGTCCCCCTGTAGGTCCCAGATAGAAGGCAGAGGTGGGGATGGGGTGGCCAGAGATAAGTGGGACCCTGGATTATGGGATGCGCCTCTCACTGATCAGCTGCATGACTTTTAAGAGGCTTGCGTAGCCTCTTGAAGCATCAGTTTCCCCATTTGTAAAATGAAAAGCACAATACTTCTCTTCTGGGTAGTTATAGGTTTCCGGGGACTATCACATAGTGTAGGTCCTCATCCCCGGGAGCCTCCTGGCCCCTAAACCCTGGAATAGGATTCCAAGATGTCTCCAGAGTGAAGAAACAATTGGCTCAGCCTTGCTAAACATCTGGGTCTGGAGTGGCAGGTGGCTGGAGAGGGGGAGTCACCCATTTCTAGCATTGATGTCAGTGCCTCTTGGGAAATTGCCTTCTCACCTCTCCTGGGCCTAAAATAGAACTGGGGGTGGGGGGAGACTATCACGAGCTTGAGGCAGCTCCTCCATCCCCGGTGGAGGCTCCGGGTCCCCTGGGAAAGCAGAGGACCCAAGAAGGGGTTCCCTGTCTCCACTGCTGTTTCTCAGTGACCTGTGGTCTCCCAGGGTGGGTTCAAAGGAGGCTCTGACTTTGGGCACAGGGTCAGGGTGGGGCCTCACCAGCAGTGGCCATGCCCTACCTACCACTCCCCACCCCATCTCAGGTCTCAGGCTCCTAGGATTCTTAGCAGAGGTCAGAGATCCTCACCCCCAGTCTGGGGACCCATGGTGCCCAGAAGCCCAGGAACTGGGCTGGAGAGGCCCAGCTTGGGGGTAGGTTGGGAGGGCAAGTGGTTTGCAGACAGGGCCAGAGAGGGGAAGCTGAGGGGCTTCACAGGTATCTTCTGCTCCTCAAAGATTTGGGCTAACAAGGGGGTAGAAATGGAGCATGCAAATCGCATGTAAGTGACCTGGCTAGTGTATATGATGTTTGCAGGGAAGGGTTGGGGTGCTCTGTATGAAGGACTCAGGAGCTCAGAGACCCCTCCTGGTAGCTCTGGTGACTGCAAATCCTGAAGTCCTCCTGGAGGCAGGGGCATCTACGGCGCAGAAAAGCAGGTTGCAGGATGGAAAGGGATCTGGACCAAGGATGTGGGGGAACTCCACAATGACCTGCGCCGCGCGGTGGGCGAAAGATCCCAGAGATGCTCAGCAAGCCGTTAGCTAAAGGAGCCTTTGCCCTTCGTCGCGTCCCTGGCTCCCAACCTTCCCAACTCCAAAAACCTTCGGTCGACCTGGGCGTTCCGGTCTGGGTCTAGGGAAGCACCCTCCAGGGTGTAAAGCCCAAGGGGCGAACCTGGGCGGGGCAGCCACGCCCCCACGCCTCGATCGCACGGGTCCCCAGACCTGCAGTCACCAGGTCAGAGCCCGGGGGTTTCTGTGTATCCCGCCTCCCTCCCCCTACAAGTCTTCGGAGCTCCCCAAACAAGGGGTGGCCGAGGAGGGGGTCTCAAGACAGGGACCGGGTGCGCCCTGCTCTGCACCTGCCCAGGGGGGCCGAGGTGGTGTCGGAAGTCCGGCCCCGGGGCGGTGCCTC
>NW_011889087.1:1688640-1690436 GCF_000151845.1 Pteropus vampyrus | reverse complement strand
GCTGCTGCTGCTGCTGCTGCTGCTGCTGCTCCCCGCGCCGGGTGAGTGACCCCCCGTCTGCGAGCCCGGCGCCCCCTCCCTGCCCCCGCCCCGGGTTTTGCGGCGGTTTCCGCTGCAGCCACATTTTCCTGCAGAGCTCCGGGTGACAGCCTGTCCAGAGCGCGGGAGGGTGGGGGCTGGGGAAAAGGAAGGTGCGGACACCCACCTGTCCTCGTCTGGCCCGCCCCACCGCGGCTATCCCCCTGCCGCCGGCCGGCAGACTCTGCGGGTCTCTGCAGGTTTGGTTGGGGGGGCAGTCGTGACGGGCAAGAGTGAAGCTCCTGGCCCGCTCCCCATCCCATCGGATTCTTCCCTCTTCAAGGCAGCATAGCCTCTCACCTAGACCCCTAGGACTCCCAGGGTCTCTCCAGAGTGGGGGTACGGGCACCTACCCCATTCTCAAGTCCCTTGCCCCATGGTGGGCATCGACCTGCAGCTATGGCCTTGTCTCCCTAGGTCTTGGGACCCGGGGTCCTGCTGCTGCTCTGCGTTGGAGGGTCTCACCCCAGTTGTGGGGCCCAGAAACCCCTGAGGTTACAGAGCCCAGTCGTCTGGTGGGGGAGAGCTCCGGAGGAGAGGTCCGAAAGCAGCAGTTGGACACCAGGGTCCGCCAGGAGTCGCCAGGTGGCCTGGTGAGTGGGGTTGGGTGGGGAGGCCAGGGGGCTGGAACAGGCCTTAGAGCCCAAGGGAGGCCAGGGGCAACCAAGGTTTGGGCGCCTCGTAGGCACTTGGCTCCTGCTGCTTCCCCTTTTGTGCAATGGGCTACCAAATGGGCACTAGCGGAAGCACCCACCTGCCGGGGTCCAGGCCCCCTCCTCCATCATGGGGATCTCCTGCCCTCAGCAGACCCGAAAGCCCAGTTCAACCTTGGTCAGCCTTCTGCCAGCCCCACTCCTTGCCTGCCAAGGCAAGTGGTTCTCCTCCAGCCGGGCTTGGGCAGGGTACTACCGAAGCCGGGCAGGGCAATACCCAAGCTGGGCGGGGAAAAGCAGCTAAGAGCTCAGTCAGGGATTAGAGTTCCTGAGTTCTCACCGCAGCCACCCTTACTGGGCTTTTTTAGAACGGCTTAGTGCTTTGCTCCTGCCTCAGTTTTCCCCTGTGCACTGATAGGCTTGTTGTTCTCCTTCCTGTTCTCGTTGAGGGTGGGGCCATGGAAAAAGGTTCCAGGCCCCAAGCTCACCCACAAATGCCACCCACCCCTGTCCCTTTCAGCTGCCAGGCCCTTTCTGCCTCCCAGAGGAAGGTTAGGAATGAAGGAGATTAATTGCAATTAATAATTAATTAATATCATGTGAATAATAATCACCCAGATGGAATATTCATTCAGCACATCTCAGCTCTCCAGGAGCTCAAAGCTGAAAGTTAGCCAGGCCAATGGGGGCGGTGGAGGGCGCGATGGCAAAGGCCTGGCAGGAATAGGTGTAGAGGAGAGACTCAGAGGAGGCTGCAACAGAGGTCTGAGAAGTTTGGGCAGCTGGGAGTGGTGGGAGGTACATTGGGCTGGGCAGAGGGAGGAAGGAGGGAAACGGAGGCTAACATTGCAGACATCTGTCAGACTGGCATCTGGCCCTGCCTAATGTACTTAGTTAAAAGCCCTTAGGGGGGGTGGAGGGGGCTGTGGGGGTGCTGGGGGTGGGGGGGCACTCGGGAAATGGAATGGAGCAGGAAGGCAGCATGCATAATAGATGGACCATCACTCAGGGCAGTGCAGAGTGGGGAGGGGGTGGTTAATGGTCCTGAGCAGGCAGGCCTGGGTG
>NW_011889087.1:1665045-1687580 GCF_000151845.1 Pteropus vampyrus | reverse complement strand
TTTGGCATGGGGGCATATCCCCAATCCCACCTAGTACAAGGTGGAAGGTCAAGGGAGACAAAAAGACATGTCCAGAATATTTCCCCCTGACCGGAAGGAGACGTTGCAATGCTCTACCTCCCACCTGGCCTTGGAACCTTTAGGCTGATGGTGGAGACAGTACAGCATTGAGCCCAAGTGTCCCAACAGGAAGTACCCCCACCCCGGTGCTGTTGAGCTTTGTCCGAAGTTATTGCACTGGTTTGAGACCTCAGGCCAGGCAAGGTGCTGGGTCAGCAAGATGTCTATCTGCTGTGGCTCATAGGGCAAGTCTGGAGGCACATGCTGGCTGGCCGGGCCGGAATAGTAGACCCGGGGGGCTAACCTGCTCTGGCTTTGGGCTGGTCACAGCACCTTTCTGAGCCAATCCTAAAATAAGGATAATATTAATCTCAGCCCCACCCGCTGCCGGCTGGCAGTGACACGAAAGGGCTTTGTGTGCGAGGATTCCTGGCTTTTGTAGCGGGGCAAAGGGGAAAGGGAAAGTGGCCAGGAAGGAATTAGAAGCTAGAGAAATTAGAATTCACTGGGCCCTTACTGGGGGCAGGCACTGTTCTGCCTTGATGTGTATTAATTTATTTCATCCTCATCACAATTCCAGGAGGTAGGGCTGTTAGCATTCCCATTTCACAGATGGGGTAACAGGCACAGAGAGGTGAAGTAGCTACCCAGGTCACACAGCACTTAAGTGGCAGAGTCAAGATTGATACCGAGAACAACAGTCTTAACCATGTACTCTCTGCCTCTCTCTCTCAGAGATACTGCTCTCAACACCTCACTTCTGTCCAGTTTAGAAGCAGACTCAACCCAAGGCCCAGAGAAGTGGGGGAGTTTCTGGAAGTGCAGAAACCTGTGGTCACAGGGAGCCTGCAGCTGAGGGGTGAAGGAGGACAAGTAGGGCCACAGTGTTCAGCTGCACTGGTTGTTCACTGCACAAGACTGCCTGGGCAGGTGGACTGAATGAAATCAGGGGGCTCATGGAGCTGCATGCATTCTGAGGGGACCCTTTTTCTAATCCACACAAATCTGCTGTGTGGGTTGTGCATGCCCTTGGGCAACCCAACTCCTTCAGAACCAAGGAGAGGGCGGGATGTAAGAGAACAGGGCGGGTGGGTGTAGGGTCCCAGGCCCAGGAGACAGACCCTCATCTGAGCCACCTGGGGGAGGGGACCTCAGTCACTGGGCTGAGGGCTTGTGAGAACCGCCCAGACCAGCATGTACTGGAAATGCCACCCCAGAAGCCCTCGGCTGGAGATGTGCTACAGTGTTTTTGTTTTCTTCCTACAGAAGGTTTGGGGACACTGGGGCAAGCCTCAGTCCCCAGCCTTTGCAAGATGGCAGTCAGGGGCAGGGAGCCACAGGGTCTGTGTCCGGAGCCCTAGTATCTCACTGTGGTCTCTGCTGTCAAGGTCACAGTGCTGTCCTGGGTTCAGAGGCAGGAGGGGATCCTGGGAGAGGGGCTAGTGGCCGGAAGCCAGGGCTAGGGCTCATGCAGGTCTCAGCCTGCTCCAGCGAGGGCCTGACACGAGGCTGGGCAGAGGGAGCGTTCATGCAGGAGGCTAAACTGCCTGAAAGGCTGCACATGTGGCTTTGGTGTGGGGCAGCCTCAGTGGCTCCCAGCTCCACTGCTTCTGACTGAGTGACCTGGGCCGGCTGCTGATGCCTTCTAAATCCCACCTTTCTCATCCATGAAGTGGAGATAACAGTCATCTCCACTTCACTCCAGCTGCTGCAAGGACCAGAGGAGATGATGAACAGGTGTCCTGCTTAGGATCCAGCAAGAGCAGATGTTCAACATCTGGGAGGCCTGCCCTCCCTCCTGATGTCAGGGTCAGGTGCTGGTATAAGAGCTGGGTGTCAGAAGCAGGAGCCAGGGCATTTTGGGGTTACTCGTTAGGCCCCATACAGGGTTTCAAGGGAGGGGCAGCACGGGTAGGAGTCTTGAGGCCTCTTTAACCAGACTCTGGCCTGTTGGCTTGACTTCCCTAAGCACCCCTGCTGGCTGCCTAAAGGGACCCAGCTGTCCAGGGTCTGTCCTCAGAGGGACTAATGACCCTGTAAGGAAGTGACTCTGTCCTCAACTATTTAGGTCAGATCCCATTATCAAAAATTCGTCCAACTGTTCTCACTATCTGGGACTCCCGCTGTCCTGCTGATAAGTGAAGCCTCATCGAATCTTGGACACAGGAGAGTCAACTGCTGGGGGAATGAGATTCCTCTCAGGTGGGGCCCCCGCCCCTCTGGCTCCTCCCCATCTGCCACCACCCAGCCCATGCAATTGATCTAGCTCCTCAAAGCCCTGTCCAGCTGGACCATTTACACTTCCTTCTTCGTTTATTATTATTATTGCTAATCCTTGTGATAATAACATGTTAAAAGGGGCTTTCATTTAATTCACCAATGGGGAAACTGAGGCTCAAGAGAGGTTAAGCCGCTGACTCAGGCCTTCTGATGCCTTTTCATTCAACATGGGTATTGAGCCCTGGCAGGGAGGAAGGTGAGTGTAGCCATGCTCCAGGGGACTAACAGTCACACATGTGAAAAGCTGAATCAGGATGTCAAGAACTGCGTGCATAAGGGTCCAGGAGGGGAGAGGGGCCAAAGCCTCTGTGGGCTGGTGGGTGCAGGTAAGGTTTTGCAGATGAGAGTGAGGAGTAGAAGGTCGTGGGAAGAAATCAAGGTTTGGAAGGAGGAATTTAGGGAGCAGTGCCTAGATGTTCAAATTTTCTAGCGTGTTTGGCAACCCCAAAGATTTTCAGTTTCCCCTTCCCAAGACTGATTCTGTGGGTCTGGGATGGAGGCCTGGCCTCTGTATTTGTGATTCTGGGACTTCGGCAAGATCTTTGCCTCCTTCCCTCTACACACTGTATTTGGTCAGGTCTGACACAGGGTGCAAGCAAGTGCCTGGGGAGTGGACAGGCCAGCAACAGGGAAGCCTCGAGAGGGCAGAGTCACCCCACTCCTGTGGCCACAGCTTCCATGGTAGACAGAAACTCCAGCCCAAGAGTGAGACCCTACCCTGTACCTCCACAGTATGGCCCTGGGCCAGTCACCTCTAAGTGTCTCTCCCTGAGCCTCCTCAGCCTGGCATTTGTAAAATGGGCACCAGACTTCCTGGGCTGGTTGAGATCAAATGAGCTGGAGCACGAGAGAGCTGGATAGCCAGAGAGCAAGAGGCAAGAGTAGGGCACAGGGTCAAGGCCTGGCTGGCCAGTCAGTCACCAGCTGCTCCGAGCTGGCTGCAGAGGAGGGCAGGTGACAGGGGACAGAAGGGGCCCCCTGAGGTGTAATGGGAGAGGTCAGGGGCAGATCAGGGGCATGAGGCAGACCAGGCAAGGAACAGTTAGTTTGTCTTTGATAGAACACGAGCCTAAAGGTTGGCTGAGGGGGTGTGGTTTTAGGGTGCCCCCTCCCCAGGTGTCTGGGATGCAGAGGTCCCAGGGACTGAGGTGGGCTTGCTTGATCTTTCTCATCTTTCGAACAGGGTTATTCCCCCATGCTCCCCCATATCAGGCCAGATCAGGCCAGGCAACTCACCCAGGTGTCTGGTCTCCTTCCCCTTCCTCCCACCCACCGCCTTTGGCAGGTGCAGGAAATGATGAGGATAAGGAGGACCTGGTGTCTGCTCCTTTATCGGTCTGGGCTTTCCATACAGTGGGGGCAGCTTTCCCTGCACAGAGAGGGGAGAAGCCAAGTGAGTTATCTCACTGACTTCTCGAGTCGGGGAGAGTCTGCTAGTGCCAGGGCCAACTCTGCCACAATCCTGCTGGCCCAAGCCGACCCCCACTGCACAAGCCAACCTCACAGCCTTGTGTCTGGGCTCATCGTACCATTTTCAGTGGGATAATCTGAGGCTCAGAGAGGTTGCCGGATCATCCCTGAGGCTGCACAGCCCAAGAAAGTGGAATCAAGGAAAGGGGCCTGGACAGGCTGCTTCTTTGAGTGGCCAGGATAGGGACAGGGGCTTATCAGTGGGGAGACCTGGGGGCAGAGGAGTGCAGAGCTGATCCAGGCAGGGATGAGTGGGGAAAGCAGAGATAGTCCAAGCCCAGGAGGGGAGATAGAGGGCAGGGGTGGTCCACGCCAAGGGTGGGGTGGGTGTAGAGCTAGTCCAGGCCGTTGGGGGGAGGGGGGAAGCTGCGACTCCTTGTTCTGACTTTTCATTTCGAATCCGATCGATGTTCTTGGGGCTCAGGACAGAGCTTGGAGCCTCAGTCAGCTTGGAATGGGGTGAGTCAGTGTCCCTGAGGCTCAGAGGGCTGCCTGCCTAGGCTCTTGCCTCACCCCTACACTTCACCCCCTCTCCCAGGGCCTCTCATGGACACTGGACCATTTTAAATCTTACTTTACCTTTGGCGAGAAGGCCCTGGAATCTGATTCCCTAGACTTGAGTCCCATCCCACCATTTCTTAGCTGGTTGACTTTGGCAAGTTAGTTATCCTCTCTGTGCCTCAGTTTCCCCATCTGTCAGATGAGAACGACAGTAGCATCTATCCCACTGAGTTGTTGTGAAGACCAAATATGATAATACTTGTAAAGCATTTAGAACAGTGCTCAGTGAAGAGTAGAAATCCAGGTGGTCGATGAAGCCAACTAGCACCAGGCTATGATTTAATGACCTTGAGGCTCCCTTCCATCCTGCAACCTGCAACCTGCTTCCTACCAAAGAAAGGCACAAACAAATCCCTCACATTTGCACAACATAGTAGTGGGACCCTCATGTGGGGGCCTGCATTTTAGTCTTCTCAAATGGACAGGGTGGGAAGAAGGCTCCAACCCCTCTCAGGCCTCTTCCGTACTTCCTGGTCTTTTTAGGACCTAAACCTTGGGGTGGGGACATGGGAGCCAAGAGGCCAACTCCCCCTCAACCCAAACTCTCCTGCCCTTTCTTGTCTTGGGATGGCTTTCCCTCGGGGCACACTAGCTTCAGGTCTGGAGTCTCTACTCCCCTACAGTAGCTGGATGCCTAAGCTGGGTGGGGCGGCCATCTTGCTCAGGCCTAGTACATTGCCATGGCAACTCGGAGCCTCCCATCCCCACTGCAAAGTCCCCTCTGAAAAATTTATCAGGAAAACTTCCGTGTTTAAAAATTAACCATGGGATTGAAATATTAAAGATGAGATGAGCTGCTTTGGGCAAGGCAGAGGGCAATGGACTTGGGAGTAGGGGAGCCAAGTTCTTTCCTACTGACAGGATGGCATGTGCCCATCCCCCCAGCTTCTAAGGACCCACAATCAATTCTAACCCACTTTACCCCTGTCTGCAGAGTCCGAGGCCTCCTCCTTAACTTGAGGCTGGGGCCAAGGTAGTGGGACAGAAAAGGAGGCACTGCTTCAGCAGGTTTCTGGGGCCACACTGCACCCCATCTCCTGTTTGCCCCTTTCCCATAATACTTCTGAGGGCCTCCCTTTAATCCACCTGAGGGTGAGATGACCTTGCCAACAGGGAGGGCCTGGCCTAGGCACTGGGCAGGCTGAGCTGCCTCTCTGCATCCTTGCTGCTCCTGGATACCGTCCCCAGAGAGGTAGGGTGGCACCTGCTCCCTTCGCTGACCCAGTGGGCAGAGTGGATGGTGCCCAGGGATGTGCACTTCTGCCCCCTGCCCCCTGGAAAGGGACATAGTCTTGCAGAAAGATGAGTTTTCACAAAGCATCTTGCCCCCAGATCAATGATCCTCACAACTGCTGGGCTGGGCCCTCCCCTCTCCAGGGCTATGCCCTGTTCTAGGGTTTCCCTGATTCCCCAGTACCCACCTTCGGGCCTCCCCCAGTTGACTCCCTCTCTGCCCTTTCACCACTTCCAGCCTGTCCACCTGGCCCAGGTGAGTTTCGTCATCCCAGCTTTCAACTCCAACTTCACCCTGGACCTGGAGCTGAACCAGTGAGTGTGGCCTTGAGCCTGGGAGGAAGGGCTGCAGGCGGGTGAGCGAGGCATGTCATGGACTTGGCTGGCTGGAGCGGGAAACGAGGCTGGGACGGGGGACCTGGATTTGAGCCAAGGCGGGACCCAAGCCTGACTCAGCTCCACCAATGACCCCTTCTTCCTCTCGTGCACTGTTTCAGTCACCTCCTCTCCTCACAATACGTGGAGCGCCATTTCAGCCGGGAAGGGACAACCCAGCACAGCACCGTGAGTGCCACTGGAAGGGGACAGAGGAGGCGGAATGTAGGGACAGGTGGCCGTTGGAGATGGGGTTTGGGGTATACTTTACACTCGGGATGCTCCATCTCCCCACCTTGGAGGCTTTGAGGGTTGAGGTCAGGGTGGCTTGTCGAAGGGTGTGGAGCCCTGGGCTCCCCTCGCCTGGCTCCAGAAGCCTGACCCTGGCCGACCTCTCTGCCCAGCATGGAGGCATTCAAGCACCCTCACTGCTCCATGCCCAGACATTCTTGGGGAAAATGCCATCTTGCTCAGCATCAAGGCTCTGGGAATTCCTGGCTGCCTGGGACACCAAGGTCCCAGCCCTGGAGGCTCAGGGACGCAGCAAAGATGAATGACTGGCTATAAATAGCCTCCTCCCCCACCCAGCCTGTTCAGGAACGGGAGCACAAGTAATTCTACAGGAAGCAGGAAACGGGGTGCTGGTCCCCTCTGACCTGGGCCAGGAGGACACATACTCTGCACAGTTTCTCAGCCACGGACCACGTGTCCAGGGGTGGACCACGGAGGCAGTGGCATCTGAATACACTATGTGTGAAATTGTGTGTACATGTTGGGAGCGAGTCCATAGCGTTCATCCGTTTAAGTGAGCTAATCCACGGTAAGTGCTTAGAATAGTGCGTGGCACACAGCAGGTGCTAATGAATGCTAGCTGTTCTTCTCAGAGGAGTCTGGGATCCCTGTACCAGCCTCAACAAATGGTTAAGAACCACTGATGCAGTCCAATATCCTCATTTCCTAGGTGAGGTAGAGGCCAGAGAGGGCCAGGAACTTTCCCAGGGTGAAACAGCAAATTAAGAGCTTGACCGGAGTAGAGCCAGGCTGCAGATTTCCAGGTGTACCCAGGACTGCAGCCAGCTGCATGCACAGGGCAGCTTCAGCAGCCCTCGACCATCCTCCATGCCTCCGTGCCAGGGCGAGGGGCATGTCCACTTACCTTCTGCTCTTCCTCCAGGGGGCTGGAGACCACTGCTATTACCAGGGGAAGCTCCGAGGGAACCCCCACTCTTTTGCTGCCCTCTCCACCTGCCAGGGGCTGCAGTGAGTATGGAGAGGAGCTGGGTGGCTGGGGAAAGCCTCCAGCCCCGGGCCTGGGAACAGTGGGGGAGCTGCGCCTCTCTCTCTGCAGTGGGGTCTTCTCTGATGGGAACTTCACCTACATCATGGAGCCCCGAGAGATGGCTGGGCCTCGGGAAGCCCCCCAGGTGAGCCTTCATGGTCCCCTCTGATAGCCCTGCTCATCCTGATGGCTGTCACTGCTCCCTCCTCCTCCTCCCTTGGTAACCGCAGCCTCACTGCCCTCCTCAGTGACCCCAGCTCTGGTTCCCTCCGCCTGTGCCCCTAGCTCCAATGTCCCCTGTCCCCCAGGTAACCTCTCATGGGGCTCCAGTGTCCTTTGCCCCTATCTCTCAGGGCGCCCCCAGGTCTTGACCCCGGAATCTGAGCATCTGGGAGATCAGATCCGACATGGGAGCTCTGGCCAGTTCTGGGTCACCCTGGGGTGGGTGGGGGGAAGGGCTGGTGCTGTCCCCCACCCCAGCTAGGCTCAGAACAGACATGGTCAGCTCCCAAGAACTAATGTCCCCTCATTGCAGGGACCCCTTCCCCACCTCATTTACCGGACCCCTCTCCTCCCAGCCCCCCTCGGATGTAGGGAACCAGGTAAGGGAGGGAAAGTGGGGCTGGGGAGGGGGCTGGCTGTGTCTCCCCTCACCTGCCCCTTTCCCCAGGCTGCCTGTTCGCTGCCCCTGCCCATTCTGCTCCTCTGAACCGGCCGAGGCTGAGAAGGAAAAGGCAGGTACGGGGCCCGCACAGACCTCGGGCTGCAGAGACCTCAGGCTGCAGAGACCTCAGGCTGTGGTCCAGAGCAGGAGGACACCCTTATTCATGGCTGGGGCAAAGAAGGGCTCGGACTGATGTGGCTGGGGGCCAGGGAACCATCTCTGGGAGGAAGCGCCCCCACCTCATTCCCTAATGCCAGTGTGTACACATGCACCCGTGGTGGGCTAATTGGAGCTGCCTGCCCTAGTGTCAAGGCTGGGGAAGGATGGGACTCCTGCCAGTGGGACTGGTATTGTCCCTGGCTGGAGTTCACCACTCCTGAGTCTGTCCATGGCTTGGCCACAATGCCAGGCATGGAGTGGACTGATTCCAAGTGCCCACCCACTCCCCAGGTCCGCCGGGGCCACCCTACAGTGCACAGTGAGACCAAGTATGTGGAGCTGATCGTGATCAATGACCACCAGCTGGTAAGTTCCTAGGCTGGGGGCAACTCTGGGAGGAGGGGCCACGGAAACAGCATCACCCTCCACCCACTCTTCTCCCAGTTTGAACAGATGCGACAGTCAGTGGTCCTCACCAGCAACTTTGCCAAGTCTGTGGTGAACCTGGCAGATGTGGTGAGCAGCCCTCCCTTCCCCTCTCTCTCCCTGTAAGACCCCACCTGGCTGCACACATCCTTGGGGTGAGCTCTTGAGGGCACTATCAGCCACTGACCCCCACTTCCTGGAAGCACAGATTGAAGCCCTCCTCCGGCCCTGTTCCCCCATACCCACTCCCACCCTCCAGCCTTCTCCCCATCTTCTCCCGTCTGGGCCCAGATGTACAAGGAGCAGCTCAATACCCGAATTGTGCTTGTTGCCATGGAAACGTGGGCAGATGGAGACAAGATCCAGGTACAGGATGACCTCCTGGAGACCCTGGCCCGGCTCATGGTGTACCGACGGGAGGGCCTACCTGAGCCTAGCGATGCCACCCACCTCTTCTCGTGAGTCCCCTGTCCCAAGCATCCTGCCAGCCTCTGCTGGTGGCCGTGGTGCATAAGGTTATTGAACACCTGCCCTGTGCCGGGTGCTCTTGCAGGGTCTGGGATTAGGCTTACCTTGCACCTGCCCCCAGCCATGCAACAGGCATCTTAAGCTGATGCCCCTCTTCCTTTTACCTTTGCCATTACCTTTGCCCATTACCTCCCCTTTGTCCCCTCTTCCCCTTTCAAACTGCCCCAGCATCCCTTCCTGGTAGTGGGGAAAAATCTGATAAAAGTTCCTTGCAATTAGAGATGATCTAATAGGAACCTTTCATTTGGCTTATTGGCAAGCAAGCCCAAAGAGGGTCACACAGGCTGATGTAAAGGGCAATACGTCCTCAAGGAAGGGCTGTAGTGGGAGAGGCTCCCTGTCTCCCTCTCACAGCCCAGGGGAGCCACTATGGGTAGGGCAGAGGTTTTCCTGATAACCCTCTCCCTTCCAGGGGCAGGACTTTCCAGAGCACCAGCAGCGGGGCTGCCTACGTGGGGGGCATCTGCTCCCTGTCCAGGGGTGGGGGTGTGAACGAGGTGAGCAGTGTGGGGGCACAGCTGGGGTGGGGGTGAGAGTGAGTGGGAGTGCTAAGGGCATGAGCCCTGTGCCTTTTGGAAGGATGTAGACATCTTTGTGCTCCATCTTCCTCACCCCAAGTATGACAACATGGGGGCCATGGCGGTGACCCTGGCCCAGACGCTGGGTCAGAACCTGGGCATGATGTGGAATAAACACCGGAGCTCAGCAGGTATCAGTGAAGACCCCATATGGCCCCATAATCAGCCGAGACCCACACCCAGCAGTTCCAGAAGTGAAGAGGGTGTCTGTGGGAGGGGGGTGGTCATCTACGCTCCCTTATATCCACCTGGCTCACCTCTCAGGGGACTGCAAGTGTCCGGACAACTGGCTGGGCTGCATCATGGAGGATACTGGGTGAGCTCTTGGGGACAAATCAGGGGAGGGTTTTGGGCGAGGAGAGTCCCAGAGAAAGCATTGCAGTGGCAATATGGAGCCAGTGGCCTCAAGAGATCCAGCTCTCAGGACCACTCAGGATTCCAGGAAGCCCAGTTTTCTGCAGGACATTGCACAAGGAGACCCAGAGTTCCCCGCGGAACATCAAAACTGACCAAACTGTAGTGTGCACTATCGCCACTGGGCGGCGCCAAAACCTTATTTGGAAGCACCTTCTCTCCTTGGCGCTTCAACCTCTGACTCTAGGAGTCCAGGGGTTGCAGGGAAGGGACCGGAGCGACGTCCCCCGCCCACTACCTCTTGATGGGCAGGCGGGAGGATTCTTGTGCAGTCTCCAGGCACAGAGAGCCTCAGTCTCCTCGAGACAGTGACGGAGTCCCTGGTGCAGCCCATCCCCAATCTTGAGAAGAGGCGAGAGAGAGAGGGCTGGAGGGGAGACACAGGCCAGCCCAGCGGCACTGTCGTCTCACCCCCTCCCCAGGTTCTACCTGCCCCGCAAGTTCTCGCGCTGCAGCATCGACGAATACAACCAATTTCTGCAGGAAGGCGGCGGGAGCTGCCTCTTCAACAAGCCCCTCAAGGTACCAGCCCCAGGGCGTGGAACTTGGGAGCGGGGCTTGGGATCGGGTCCGGGTCAGACTCCCGACACCCCTTCCCGGTCCAGCTCTTGGACCCCCCTGAGTGCGGAAACGGCTTCGTGGAGGCGGGGGAGGAGTGCGACTGCGGCTCCGTGCAGGTGAGCGACCAGTGCCAAGTGAGGGACAGGAGACGCGGGGGCGGGCGCGAGGGAGGGTCCAGGTGGGGAGGGTGCGGGCTCGCCCGCCTCCCTCCCCTTCTCCCCGCGTCCCTCAGGAGTGCAGCCGCGCGGGCGGGAACTGTTGCAAGAAATGCACCCTGACTCATGACGCCATGTGCAGCGACGGGCTCTGCTGTCGCCGTTGCAAGGTGAGGGGGACCCGCCGCTGGGCAGGGAAGGAGGGACCAAGAAGGACCAAGCTGCTGAAGATCTGATAAGGGGCGGGATTTAGGGAGGAGGAGCCGCTGGAGGCAGAGCAAATTTGGAAGGGCGGGGCTTGACGCGAAGAAAGCGCCAATGGGGAAGAAGGGCGCAGCAGGGCAGACCCGAGAAGTGGTGGGAGGAGCGGAACCCTGAGCAAGCCTGGGGCATCTCTGAGTGGGCTGAGAGCGTGCGGGGACTGGGGCGAGGAGCAGCAGTGAGGGAAAAGGAGCACGAGCCTAGGGGCGGGGCCGTGGGGGCGGGACCGTTTGGAGGGCGGGGCCTAGGAGGCGGGCAGGCGCGGGATTTGCGGTCCCTGCCTGAGTCCTGAAGCGCATCCCTTCCTCAGTACGAACCGCGCGGTGTGTCCTGTCGAGAGGCCGTGAACGAGTGCGACATCGCGGAGACCTGCACCGGGGACTCGAGCCAGGTCTGCCCAGCCCTGCCGCCCTTTGGAGCCCCGGGCGAAGCAACCCTTATATTTATCATTTAGGCTATGTCGAGCGACAGCTGTTCTCCATGCCTCTCTACTGGGCTTCTGGCATCGCTGCCAGATGATCAGCCTCAGTTTCCTCATCTGAGACAGGGCTTTGTTCATGCCCCCTGGCTTTGCTCCTTCAATCATAGACCCGTATTTATAGTCTGGCTGATATTTCCGGTGCCTGGCGTAGTGCCTAGTGTGTGCTAGGGATCGGAGTGGGTGATAATATTAGGTAACATCTCTTAAACCCTTGTTACGTGCTAGGCATTTAGTTCTCCCAGTTCCGTGAAGCAGGTGAAGGAAACAGGGCAACTGGGAAGGAGGCGGGACCTGGAGGAACCCAGCTGCTGACAGGACTCGCCAACCTATGTGGTCTGAGTTCCAATCCAGGTCTCCTGTCTTTAACATGGAAGAGCCCTGAACTTGAGCCCCCACATGGGGGGCATTTGGCACCCCTTCGTTCTTCCCTGGGGCTAACCTCGGCTCTCAGTCCTGGGCCGTTCTGCTTAGTCCAGCCCCTCTCTCCACAGTGTCCCCCTAACCTGCACAAGCTGGATGGTTACTACTGTGATCATGAACAGGTATGACGGGGTGGGGGCTCCTCCCTCTCAGGGCTTCTGGCTCAGCCGTCTCTTGTCTTCACTCTGACTCCTCAGTGTGTCAGCCGCTTGTCTCCTGTTTGTCCCCTAGGGCCGCTGCTATGGAGGTCGCTGCAGAACCCGGGACCGGCAGTGCCAAGCCCTTTGGGGCCATGGTGAGTCTGGCTGGGGGTGGGAGAGGGGACTCTGGAGGACCAAGAATCGAGAGGCTGGGGTGAGGGCAGGCTCTGGCTAAATATGCCCTCCACCAAATGTGTGGCTCTCCAAGCTCTCGAGGGCCCAGCCAGACCGGAGGTTGCCTGGAGTGTTGGAAGTGGAGGCCTGAGATCCTGGGGTGGGTTCTGGGCTGACTTGGCTGACACTTGGCATCATCTGTCTCCTCACAGTGGCTGCCGATCGCTTCTGCTATGAGAAGCTGAATGTGGAAGGGACTGAGCGTGGGAACTGTGGGCGGAAGGGATCAGGCTGGATCCAGTGCAATAAACAGTAAGTGCTAAGGCTCCTGGTTGGGCCTTGCCAGCTCTGGAGCTGGGAGGGTTTTTTCTGAGATGGAGCCAGAGGTTCTTCTAGGATGTGCCTGTGAGTCCTGATAGGAGAATCTGTGAAAAATCAGGATGTGGGGAGAGAGCAGATTCAAGTTCAGTACTTGGGTCAGAGGTCAGACTTGGAGCTCACTGTCTCTACACTGCCCCAACAGGGACGTGCTCTGTGGCTTCCTCCTCTGTGTCAACATCTCTGGAGCTCCTCGGCTGGGGGACCTAGGGGGAGACATCAGCAGTGTCACTTTCTACCACCAGGGCAAGGAGCTGGACTGCAGGTGTTGGCTGGGACCGTGGCTGGGGAAGGGAAGGTTGCAGCTGTAATGGGGTGGGGGGCATGGGCAGAGGCTGGCTGTGCCGTTTCTCCAGGGGTGGCCATGTGCAGTTGGCCGATGGCTCAGACTTGAGCTATGTAGAGGACGGCACTGCCTGTGGGCCCAACATGCTGTGCCTGGATCATCGCTGCCTGCCAGCCTCTGCCTTCAACTTCAGCACCTGCCCAGGCAGTGGGGAGCGCCGCGTCTGCTCCCACCATGGGGTAGGTGCCTGGAGACCAGGGATGCTGGGAGGGGCTTACAAGAGGAGACAGGGCCCTGCTCACCTCAACTGGCCCCACTTCACCTCTAGGTCTGCAGCAATGAGGGGAAGTGCATCTGTCAGCCGGACTGGACAGGCAAAGACTGCAGTATCCACAACCCTCTGCCCACATCTCCACCCACTGGGGAGACAGAGAGATACAAGGGTGAGGCTGGTGCCAGTTGGGGTGGGGCTCTGTCTTTCCCATTTTCCATGCCTGTCCCAGCCAACTGAGCCCTGCCCTCCTCCCCAGGTCCCAGTGGCACCAACATCATCATCGGCTCCATCGCCGGGGCTGTCCTGGTTGCAGCCATCGTCCTGGGCGGCACGGGCTGGGGATTTAAGTAAGAGACATACACGCCCCTTATGCCCCCTGGTTGGGTCCTCAGGGGTTATCAGAACCCCGGGCTGTTGAAGCTGAGGGGGCCTCCCTGAGAGGTTAGCTAAACCATCGTGGTCCGAGCTGTCCATAGGGTCTTGTTCTAACATTTAAAAAAATTGGTTGCTCATATTTAAAAAAAAAAAAAACAACGGAAATTTTACATTAACAATGCTGACTTCCAACTTCTCTTGAAAAATGAGAAGATTGGGCCCCACTGTGCCTGAGTGTGATCCAGCACAGCCACAGAGAGGAGCTGAGCAGGGCTCCCCGAGGCAGGGCTTGCGGACTCCCTCCCTAGGTCTCACCCAGCCTAGGTGTTCTGCGGGCATCTGAGTCTGGGCCCTGGGGCTGGTCTAACCCCTTCATTGTGCAAAGGAGGGACCTGAGGCCCAGGGTCACACAGTGAGTTAGTTGCAGAGTCAGGACTCAAACCCAGGTATCTCTCCCTGGGCCTTAGTGTCTAGGCCCCAGGGTCCCTGGCCCATCTCTGGGGTAAGGGGTTTTGTGGGAGCCAAAGGCCCCTCCATGAGAGAAGGGGAAGGTCACAGATGGCTCCTTTTCCTTTCTCTGTCCTCTCCTTGGCTCCTGAAGAAACATCCGCAGAGGAAGGTATGACCCGACCCAGCAGGGGGCAGTGTGACAGCGTCCACGTCATCCCTCCCACCGTCCCTGTCTCCATCTCATTTGTCACCTCGCATTCTGTTGATGGGAAGCCGAGCGCTGATTCCCCCACCCCTGCTGTCGCTGCCGTCACTACAGGGGTGGGAGAACCCTGCTCCGGAATGAAAGTCCTCAGCCTGCCCTTGCCACTTCCCCTTGCCCACACATCTTCTCAGGCCTTGGTCCATTTGCTCCTGCCCTTCCTATGGCCAGACCACCCCTGGCCAGCGGGACCCTGGAGCAGTGCCTCCCACAGCCACCGTGCCATGGGACGGGAGCCCACCTCTGCATCTCATCTGTTTTGTCTTTCATGTCACCGCTGTGTAACCTGCCAGATACCCTCCCTGGCCAGCCTGTGACTTGCAGCCTCCAGGGCCCCGCACTGACCTCCCAGGGCCCAGCCTGGGGACTCTCTCTCTCTGGGCCCTGCTTCATATCCTCCCCTGATGCCCCCTCTCCATTCCAGGTCCGGAGGGGCCTAAGTGCCACCCCCCTCCCTCCGAGCCTGGTACCCACGTCTCCGCCCTGAAACACGAGGCTGCCCTCACCCGGACACGGAGGGAGGCATCATGCAGTGTCTTCTGGGTCCAAGCCTTTCAACTCCTGGCCCCACAGGGATTTGGGTGGGGGCCTGTGGCCCTGCCCTCACACCACCAGGGTGGACCAGGCCTGGGGCATTTCCCTCATGGTCACCGACCCCACCTCATTCGGCTTTGGCCTTGCACACCAATTCTCCCTGTGTGAATGTAGCTTCCATCATCACAGATTGCCACAGCTCAGCTGAGGGGAGGGTGGCTAGAGGGATGCCCCAGTGGGCATGGCCTGGGATGGCCCTTCCTCAAAACCAGGCAGCTGGGACCAGAGTTTTAGCTCTCTGGGACTTAGGGGGAGAGGGCTGACATCTACAGTTTTTTGTTTGTTTGTTTGTTTTTAATGAATCTTAACTGATGAATGTAACTCGGGGGGTGCTGGGGCCAGGGCAGTTGTAGGAATATTTTGACATTTGTGGGAGTGACCAGAGGAACTGAGGCACGGCCATCCCCTGGGCCCTCCCCCAGGATGACCACACCTGGAGTCCTCTCACTGAACAGAGCCGTCCCCAAGCCAGGCAGAGGCTGGGCATCTTTGCTTGCTCCCTCGTCCCAGCCCTGCTGAGCTTGGAGAGAAGTTTGAGTGCTGATTCAAACCAAAGCTGCCTGTTCCGTGCCCAAGTCTAGGTTATGGGTACGGCGACCACACGTCCCAGATTGTCTTCAGTTCTAAAATGACTATCCTGCTGTCCTGCCAGGACGCATATATACGGGGGTCTAGAAAATACAGTCCCTGAAATAAAATGGCACCTTCCCCCTTTCAAGCAGGGTGATTCTGGGGCTGACTCAGGGTTTAGGTGCCCCCTGGCATGGCCTAGAGTTTTTGGGCTGGGCCATCTCCCCAGGGAGGACTCTCCCAAGTAGAGAAAGCCAGAGGTGGCCCAGTGCCTGGATGGTTAGGGGGCTCTGCCTGTGATGTGCATGAGGAGGGAGGAAAAGGCCAGTCTCCTGTATGCTCCTCAGCTTCTAGAAAAGTCCTCAAGGCCCTGTCAAACCCATTCCACTCCTTACCCCTCTTCCAGGGCCGAGTAGTAAGTTTACAGTTGTCCTCATTATACCCTCTGATCCCTACTGCAGCCGAGCCTGAGAGACAGGCTGAGTCTGGGCAAAATTTCTCAGTCCTTCCACACAGTCCTGCCCATGGCCTTCCCTCATGACCCTCGCTAGAGACAGGAGCTTGGCTGCCGAAGACCAGCTGTCAGGAGCAAAATGGCAGTCAAGCTACCTATGGATGAAAGCCACAAATGAATGGAGCCCCTCTTTCCAGGGATACCTCGCCCAGACTCAGCAGAGGTTTCTGAACATCCCGGGGCCTTTGAGCTGCCTGTTTCAGTCCCTCTGTTTCTGGGGCATCTTTGAGGAGGAATCATGGAAGAGATGGCTCCCTGTTTATCTGCCCCGCCCCTCAGGGCAAACGGGACTGAGGCCCACTGACACCATTTTGGGTGGCTGTCTGTGCCTAAGCAGGGTCCTCAATACTGAGCTGTAGCTGGCACTGCCCAAGTGAGGGGGATGGGTGGAGTACTCCTCTGGCCAGTCCTGCTCCACCAGACCCCCAAACGGGCTGGGGCAGGAGGGCAAGGGCTGGGTTTTGCACTATTGCTGCAATACCTTATGGCGCCCTCTGGTGGTACATGTGGCGATGCATCTGGCACAAGCATTTGGCTCCACATCTCTGCACAAGTGTGAATACCTCTGCACACATGGACATGGCTGTGTGTGCTCACATGGGGGTGGGGGTGTGAAGAACTCAAGACTTCTTGTGACCAGTCCACTTGGCTCCCAGCTGTCTGCATCCTCCTGCCCCCACCCTGGCAGCACCCAGGGACGATTGGAGGCTGCATTGGCCTGGGCCTGAAACTGGCTCCATACAGCATCCTGTATATATGTCATCTGGGGCTTGGGGTGGGGAGGCAGGGACAGGAACATCAATTAAAGATCACGTCTGGGGGCTCATATCAGCCTGTGTCTCTCCTTTCTGTAAATGACAACACTGTAACTAGCGGACCCTTCCCTGTCCTCCCTGGCCCTTGAGGGAGTGTGATGATGGGGGCACCGAAGGCAGGAAGTGAGCACCCAGGACTGGGCTTTGGGCATGGTGTTCCATTCCCCTCCAGGAAATAGGCACTGACTGGGTGGAGGGCCTGGCCCTTCCGCTTCCTCTGCAATCCCAACAAAGCAGAGCAGAGGAGAGGCAAGTTGGAAAGCATCTATTTAAAAGGCAGGACACTCACTTCCCTTTTATGGTTGAAGCCAGAGAAGCCGGTCCTCACCTCCCAAGAGATTCCAGAGAGTTGAATAAAACCGTTAATCTGGTCCCCAGGGCACCATGCTCCGGAGCCCAGAGAATTGTTCTTTTCCCACCTCTGCTTCCTCCTGCTGCCCCCGGGGCAGGAAGGAATTGAGCAATGCTGCGCTCCTCTCCGTTGGAGGTCCACTTTGAGCCAGACAGATATTATCCCTATCTTTCCCTCCAGAGCACTTTGGGCCTGGGAGTATGTGGCTCTGCTAGCTCAGAGGAAAGATAAATGGGAGAGGCGGGGACAGGGAATGAAGGATAGAAAGATACTGGGAACAAGAAATAGCAGCAGCGGGCAAGGGCCTCGGGAGAATGAACAGCCGGAAGCTCCAGGATCATAGCCCCATCCCCAGTGGACAGGGCCACCTCAGTTCACGTGCAGAGAGTCTAGGATGCAGGGCAGTGCTCTGCTCTGGCATCTCAATCCCCTAGGACATTGGGAACATCTACTTCCAGTCTCTCCACAGCAGGTCAGCTTCTTCCCATTCCACTGAAAGACGAGGCAGCCCAGGTGGAATCACTCACACCGATCGGTTATGACCCGAAGGCTAGGCATGCCCTCTCTGCTCTGGGCAGGAAACCCTATTTCAACTTTCTCTGTTGCCTCTGCCTCTCAACTCTTCCACCCCCATGCTTACCTCTTGTCAGTTCCCAGTCTGTCATGACCTTCAAACTCAGGCTGAGGTGTCTTACAGCTGATCCTTCGATAGTGAAAAGTGTGGCTTCTGGCAGGCAAATGGCAGAGGGCGAAGCTCAGCACTTGCGGTTCTTGAAGGTCAGCGCGCTGTCACTCTTGACACCTGCCTCTCAGCCTCAGGCTGAACTTTGGAGCCACAGGTGTTACCTGCAGGAAGGACAGCCCTCTGATGCCAGCACTCTTCCCATCTGCCCCGCACTCTTCCCATCTGTAGGCTGGAATGGAGCATCAGTTCTGGTCCAAACAGGTAATCTCTTTGGCTTCAGAACATGTCACAGGCAGAGTTTCCTAAAGTGTGTGGCATGGAACCAGAACTTTCAAATTTGCTGCAAAAGCCACTTACTACTGCAAGGTATACCCAGGTATGTTTTTTCAAAAGGAGAAAATCCTTTGATAAGATCATTACCTCAGGCTGTCTCTCCCTAAACCAGAGCTCACCTGGTGAGGATTTCTGGGTGGATCATGGGTGCAGATTTCGAGCCCTAGTTCTATTTGTTCAAGCTGATCTGTGCGCCCCCTCAATGCCATGAGTTAAAGGCAGCCCCAGTGGAGAGCTGCTGAGGTCACTAAGGCCACTTGCTGAGTTGAAGGGGTGACAATACATTCTTATGGCTCACCCCAAGGTCTAGACCCATGCTGTCCAATAGAACAGAATGCAGCTCACAAATGCCAGTTACGTGTGTATTTGTCAATTTTTCTAATAGTCTCATTACAAAAGGAAACAGGTAAAGTTGATATCAATACATTTTATAAAATCCAATATATCCAAAATCAACATAAAATAATCATTCAGATGTTACATTGGTTTTTTGTTTGTTTTCTGGGATTTGTTTTTTTCCACTAAGTCTTTGAATCAGGAGTGTATTTTGCACTAACCTACCTCACTCCCTGGGTGAAGGGCCAAGGACAGTGATGTCCAGTGTACTCACTGGCTCTGTGCTGCCTTGGGGGCAGCCACGGCCACTGGGCTCTGTCCTGGAGGCCACCGTCTTCTCCCGCCCTGCTTCGGTTGGGCTCTGAAGTTTTAACTGCTGCTTCCCCTACCCCCACGCGACCCCTTGGACACAGTCCTGGCCTTCAGCCACCTGAACCCCTGCCCACTTGGCAGCCTACAGGTTTCCTGACAAGTGTCTGACCAGCTGCCAATCTCTATTCCCCCCAAGAGCCGTCTGCTTCTTTCTGGCAGCTGTAGTGCCCACTTGGGTTTAAAAATAAACTCATTGTCTGTCTTTCTCCAGCCTAACCCCAGTAACTTCCTCCAGGTTGAGCTTGATCCTGACTGCCTCTGAAAATAAGGTGCCACCATCATTCCAGAGGCCGCTGCAAGGAATATGTTCCAGCGTCTCCACTGAGGACAGACCATACGAAGTTCGTCCCAGAACACTCCGTTTTGTCGAGGCACCTGACCCTCCTCTAAGCTGAGGATCGTTCCTGGGTTGAGGATTTAAGCACAGGAGTCGGGTGGTGGAAGCAGGGCTAATCTTAGGGGGACAGACACTCCCAAGGTTGCTCAGACTGATGTCATTACATAACCGTAGTCTCCAACCTTAACTTGGCGCTCACAGCAACAGCGCAGGCGCACCTGCGTTTACCTGGTTGGTGCTCCTCCCTCTCCCCGCCGTTTAATTCCACCTCCTATGCGCTCTACAAAACTCACCTCATCCCACCCCTCTTCGCCCAGATAACCTCTCTGCTTCTGCTTCACACTCAATCTGAAACCCCATTCTTAAGGCCATGGCAGCACCCCACTGCATTCTTTTTGAAAATTAAATTTATTGGGGCCACATTGGCTAATAACATTACATAAGTTTCAAGTGCACAATTCTATAGTACGTCATCTGTATATTGTACTGTGTGCTCGCTGCCCATAGTCCCGCCTGCATTCTTACCCGTGCTCTTGGGACCTTTTCCCAAGGGTCACCTTGAACCCCAACCCTTCCTACCTTCTGAGGACATCATGCTGCCACTTACCAATCCTTCCCCCTGCTGTCTCCTTCCCATAATCCAGGACGTTCCCGGCCTTGAAAACAAGAACAAAAACCACCCCTGGCCACCTGCCCCACATCTTCACAACCACGTTTCTTTATAGAATCACCTGTTCCCACCGACACATTTCCTCGCCAGTCATCAATCGCTGGAGCACACACCGGAGGTCGCCAACTCCAAATCCATCTCCTCCTGCATCCCGTCGTCTGCATCCTGAGCACCACTCCTCCGGCCGTGCCCTCTCTCGTGCCTCCTCAACCCTGCAGCTCTGGCTCAGCTCTCTGTCCCCTACTTGCCTTTCTACATCATTTCAGGCCCATTTTCCCATTCGGGCCCAACCTTGGGAATGTCTTTCTGTTTCTTGAAGGTTCTTGCCCTCAGACCTTCTCCCCATTTATGAATTCACCCCCACTTCATCGGGCTGACATCTTCTAGGTCTCAGTTTATGTTACTTTCTCCAGAAAGCCCCCCTGGGTTGGAGCACTTCTTGGCTCTACTTCCTAGATCAGAGCACTCGGCATGCTGCATGGTGAGAGCCTGTCCATCCCGTCCCCCCATAGGCATCATCAGCTCTATGAAAGGTGGGGCTGGGGATGCCTTTCACGGTGTCATAGTCCCAGCAAGTAATCTGGTGCCTGCAACATTTGTGGTGCTTAATAAATGTTTGTTGAGTGAAAAAGAAGCAGTCTAAATGAAAATCCAGACCGGCCCATGGCTATTCTTTGTCATTAGAGTTGGATCTGGAATTTGAGTGATCTTTGGGATGTGGAAGCAAACTTTTTATTTGAGATATGCTGCTTGGCATGCGCTCACTGTGGGGATTGATTTCCCACTGCACAACAGAAAGAATAACTGACTTGTTGCTGTAAAGAAAGAATTGAGATTCTATTCCCAATCTCATCCCTCCACCTCCACTAACTCCTCTCTTTGCCTTTCTAGATTTATCAGTGGAAACATCATTCTTCCAGCACCAGGCACCCTCATCTGTGACGCCTGAGAACTCACAGCCTCTGGCCCCGAGTGCTCCCTGTGGGCTGGGCGCTGGCACAGCATCCTGGTTGATCCTCACATTCGCCACATGTGGCAGGGCTGTTGCTAGCCCCACGTCATAGGTAAGGACAGCTAGCCTTAGAGGACGCGCCTCCTTGAACTGTGTTGCTTATAACACTCATCTGACACTTTCATGCAAAGGTCTTTTCTGCAGCTATATAATGCCACCCAGAGTCTTGTTTTCCATCTCTTTGCCTCTTCCGTGGAGCCTTTATACAGGGCCTTTACGCAGGACCACCTAATACATCCTTGCCGGTGAGGGCAGTGATACATGGTTGTTCCTGCGGTCAAGAGCGGAGACAGCTCAGCACTGAGGCAGAACAGGCCTGCTGCTCCGACGCAAGAGCCAACCTCTCCCTTCAAAGGACTTTTTATGGATTCTTCCCTTTTCTGAGTATTTCATAAGTGTCGAAGATTTATAGTGTTTACTTACTAAGATACTTTCCCAGTATCTACAGGCACTTAAGGGGAAACAATAAAAGAAGTAAAGAAAATATCCTAATAATTGTTGTTGTTGTCGAAAAGGGGATGGAGACCAGAATCCTGTTTGTTCAGACTGAATTGCAGAACCTGAAGATGAGCAGGACCTAAGAAAGTTTTAACTTCCCACTTGACGTCTCCTGCAAAATCGCCAGCTTGGCCTTCGTGTAAATTCCTACAAAGTGGGAAACATACCACCTCAAAAAAAAAAAAAACACACTACCTCAAAAAAGATTCCTCAGAAAACTTCAGTTGTAACCAAGTTCTGCTTTCCTGTAACCTCACCCACTGATGTCCCCTTCCTGGGACGGTCCTGTAAGGATGTGAAGACCGCTGCTCTTTCCCCAGTACAGGTCTTCTCTTCCTCAAGCTATAGGGCCTCTGGGATTCTGTAAGTGCTCCTTACGGCCAGGGACCCAGGTCTTGTCTTGTCATCCCCCCGGACGTGCCCCAGCCTACCCACATTCCTCCTAAAGCATGTTGCCCAGAAATACAGAGAATACTCCCGTGTGTCGTGGCCAGTTGAGCCGGAGCCCAGCGGGCTGTTACCTTCCTTGACAAGGAAATCTTATTTCTATGGAAGCAATAACTGTGCTCCGATCAGACCACATCAGGAATGTACATTTATTGGCCTTCATCTTACCATGGTTTGGCCTAAATCTGTAGCTATTAAATAGGAGAAAGTTATGTGGACTAGATGTAACGTAGTTTTTAGTTTTTAGGAAGATGCCAAAAAGTACATGTCGATCCTCATTCAGAGAAGTTATTAATTACACGAAGACACTAGATATGACGAGCTCGGAAGAGACAGTGAAAGACGTTCACCGTTGAGGATCTGAGGGTCTTTCCTTTTGGTAAGTGCTGCAAATTCACTTCTGTGAAGTGATCTCTCTTGTTCTCTTGAGAACATGTGGCCATGGTGAGGCCATCGTGTTCCTAGTAGCCGGAAGTATGAAACTGAAGGCATGCACGGTTGTGCCATCAAGTAGAGTAGCCATTAAAAACGGCAGAGTAGGTCTACAGATGCTAGTAGGAAAAGCACTCCAAGATGTGGTAAGTGGAAAACCAAGATGTAGAAATGTTACGACACTTTACACACAGGCCGATATGTGCAAAGAAAAAACCTGTCATAGAATTTACAAAAATGGACCAGCTATTATGCTTGGGAGGAGAAACTGTTGGGAAAGGGATATTTATTTTTTATCCATTTAATACATTTTTTGGTAGTTTT
>NW_011889087.1:1646096-1663932 GCF_000151845.1 Pteropus vampyrus | reverse complement strand
GATTTCAACTAATTTAAATATTTAAGTGGAATCATACAGTATTTATCCTTTTTTGACCGGATTATTTCATTTAGTGTAATGTCCTCAAGGCTCATCCATGTGACAGGATTTTTTTTTTAAGGCTCAATATTAGTCCATGACATGTAGATACCATATTTTCTCTATTTACCTGTTGATAGACACATGAGCTGCTTCCACTTCTTGGCTATTGTGAATAATGCTGTAATGAACTTGAGTGTGTAAACATCTCGAGATTCTGCTTTCATTCTTTTGAAGTGGGATTGATAGATTAATCAGTTTTTAAAAAATGGGTTGGCTGCTGTCCTGAGTTTGGGTTGACATGGCTGTTAAGTTGCTGATAACATTCCAGCACCAAGAAATGGTTCCTATCAGAGGAGGAGCGCTGTGCCGGAGAAGGCCAAAGAGCCTTCCTCCCTGGGCGATTGGCTCCCTTTCCACACAAAGTGACTCAGACTCGGCATAAAGTGGACGCTCACAGTTTTTCTAATTGTCGACTAAAGCCTTTCCATTCTGGTACCAGTCCTCAGAACACACTGTCTGAATTGAATCAATGTAGGGTTGCCAGTTTTAGCAAATAAAAATACAGGACGCTCCGTTAGTTCGAATTTTGGATAAACAACAAATTTTTTAAATATCATTGTGTTCCATGTGGTATATAAAAAGTTTCCACTGTTGATCTGAGATTCAAATTTAATCAGGCATCCTGTATTTTATCTGGCAGCCCCAAATCAAGGAATAATGGGCTCCTGCCCAGGATATCTACTCCAGGACAACCTATGTTGACCTATTCGCAAACTTCTCTGGTAATGCCTGGTTATACCATGGTATTTCGCATTTCCCCTTACCAAACAAGAAACAGCTCCCACCCCCTGCAGAGCACTCCCCCACATACATGCCTTTAGCTTGTATCTATGCTGAATGCCCTCCCCTGCCTTCTCCTCGCTATTTCCCAGGATCCTAGCACACTAAGCAGAGCTGGCTTAAGTGGCGGCAATGAGGATAAGTAAAAGTCCCTACCCCACACTACGTACATTTTTTGAGTCAAGGAGCCCCTTGACTCAAACCACTAGAACAGCATAATCACAAACTAGTCTATAATCACAACTGATTCCAACAGCTACAAACCCTTATCTATGATCATTTCCCTATCTGAATGTGAATCTATTGATAATTTGCACTTACCCTGTTTCCAGGGCTTTTGCCATTAAAAGCATTCTAAGGACCCCAAATCCTCATGCAGGCCACTCTGCAGTCAGTGGCTGAGGCCTGTCATTACTCTTAACAGCACCTGGGTACAGGATCTAACATGTCTCTGCCTGCTGGGCAGAAGCCACAGCTGCAACACGCTGTCAGAAAAATGGGCCAGGCCAAAGGAGCTCCCTGTCAGTGTTTTTCAATGTTCCCAGTGCAAAGAAAAAATTTTACTTCCACAGGACTACACAAACTAAAAATAAAATTGAAAAAAGCTATCTAGCTCTGTATCATTTTCCCCCATGGTCAGGTCCCATTCAGGTCACTGCCTCTGCACGGAAATCGGTTATGAACAGTTGCTTGGTTCTGCCTTGCCTGGAGTTTAAGGCTGTCAGCCAGCCGATGCCTGCTGTGATGGCCCGAGAGAGCAGAGCAGACAAGGATACTTGTGGGAGGTTCGGCCGAGGGTAAGGAGGGAATCCGGTCAGCTCTTCCTTGCAGCACCAGCAGTGGACCTCCTTGGGTTTTCTTCCACAATCCCCAAATCTAACGGAGGCATAGCATGTCGAGGACAGGGCGAAGGAATGCTGTACCATTTCCTCATGGTGACAATGCATGCTTGTCACCATGTCATCATCTCTTTACCCTTGTGTTTTCTAATCCTGAGTCACTTCCTATTTCTCATTTCCTCAAAGATGTCACTAAATGTAGGATGGAGAAATTTCTAAGTAATGATTCTGACTCTTTTACAGATAAGGTGGGATGGGCAGTCATAGTCACATAGCAGAAGTCCCGAATCCATATTGATGAGTCTGAATCTTCTACAGGCCTCTAGTCCAGGCGGCAGCCATCAGTCATTCTGAGCTGGCAGATGACACTCATGTGCTAAGTCTAAACCTCCTTGAAACAGGAAATCATTCAAAACAATCCCTCCTCCTCTTTTATTCTGGCCCACACTTCAAGTTTCTATTTATTTTTCCCAAGTGGTTCTCAAACCTTAATGTACGTAATAGTTACCTAGAGAGAATTTTTGGGTGATGCAATTATTTTTCTATCTTCTGGTGGTGATTACTCAACCGTGCTCAACTACACACTTAAAAACGGTGAATTTTACATGTACACCATACCTAAGAATAGGTTCTTTAAAAATCACCAGAGAACTTATTAGTTCCAATTATGTAGGCTTGAGATGGGTCCAAGGAACCTACATTTTAATCAGTATTCCATTACTTCTTTCTTACACAGGTGGGAAAAACACTGTACACACAGCAAGGCCCACTCCTCCCCCTCCATGAGAAGGCCCAACTGACAGCTGCTCCTGCATACTCCTCTAGGAGAAGAGCAAAGGACGCTGGATTGAGCCACTGGGCAATGAGCAGACCTGAATTCTGTTCTCAGCTCCACTTCAACCTCCAGTTCTTCATGCTCCTGCGTAACATGCCTCCAATCTGCAATAACCGAAGGAGGCAAACCCTAAAAATATTGTGTATTAATGTAAGCTCCGAAAACCTTAGAGATAGCTTTAAATTCTATATAGTGAAGAGACCCGACTTTAACTTTGATGCTGATTATCTTCTCCAGGTATTAGTCTCTGTTCTGGTAGCAAGTCTGACAAAGAATGCACTTTCAAAACAGTGACTTAACTACTCCAACAGCTCTCAAACAGCTCAGAAGTTTATTACCAAATATGGTTGGCTGACCAGTTTACAATGTGTTGCTAAGGGTGGGTTCTTGTGTGTGCCCTAACCAGTCAGCTATTGAGTATCTGGGGGAACAGAGGGCATTTGCTGTGATAAATGCAACCGTCTTCCAGATCCTTCTCTTCCTAGAAGGCACTCCTGGAGAAAAGGCCTTGAGAACCAAAGGGAACCAGAGAGAGAGGGCGTTCCCAGTTTCTGTGCTTAGACCTCGGCCTCCCCGCTCCTCCCACACACAGCCGCCTACGCTTCCCAGATTATGACGCCACGAATATGCTGATCCATTTAGCCACAGCAAGCCTGGAGTTCTAAGCCAGCTGTGAAAAAGGGCATCTTTTGAGCCCAAACCTCTGATCATGTATTCCCACTGTGATCAACTTACAGGTGAATGTGTGAGGTGAGGTTTTTTTTCCTATCAGGTTTTCTGTGTAAACCATTAAGCTGTTGGGCATTATTTTATACAAAGAATGAGGTTTATATCCTCGATATAACATTTCGTAGCAGCTGAATTTTCAGTTTTTGGAAAAGATACACAGACCACAAATGAATCTTCTAAACTGTATTTGGAACTGACAGAACATTTGGAACTGAAAAAAATCTTCCTAGAGACAAGGCCCTGAGCACAGAGTCTGTCCCCAACCATAAAATTTTACATCAACAATACAGAACAAAATTCACAAGTGATCTTTGGCACTAGAATGGGTACTTCCTTAGCTGTTCATACAATATCCAAACTGCACACCACATGACATTAGATTGCTGGTTAACAGCTGAATTTTACATTTAGATTATCTTTTAAAAAGCTGAAAGTCCTAGCTAAGTTTTTCAGTATCAATATGCTAACCACATCTAACACTTAGTGCCTGAGGTAGAGACTTCTGTAAGAGATTTATTAAAGAAAACACAATTTGAGAGTACAATGAGGAAAAAGATTTCCAATCTTGGAAGCAGATAGCCAAATGTCTTTGTTGGTTCAACAAGCCAACCCTGAAATGCAGAATTCTTTACTTGTTTTATTTCTGTAGAGATTTTGCACGGGAGTAGGGCTTTCTTTTGTTCAGACTCCTGGATTTTGGAATGCTATGGATTGCTCCTTTAAAAAGCATGATTATTAACATGGAATGTGCACGACCCAAACTCAACATCATTATTCAAAACACGACTGCGTTAGACAACAAACAAAATCTTTTCGACTCTCCATGATGTGTGGCCAGAATAAGTGACAAGTATGCAATTCGACTTAATGATTCTAACAGTTGATGGTGACCTTGAATTATGACAGATTTATGATATATAAGTGAGTTGAAATTTGGTTTCCAAACTCTGTACTATATAGGTGCAGCAACTTTATTTTCAGGTGATAAGTCTCTTCATGAAATTACATGATTTTATAAAATTAAAATTAGTACCTGGAACCTTCCAATTAAAATGACCAGCAACTGCATATCTCTGACTTCAGGTACTTTTCCTCACAGTCAGGAAAGGCTTTTCCTTTACAAAAAGGCATTTCTTGAAGTAGGTTCAAGTATAACACGCTTGCCTTTTACCAAAAGCTGGCTGGCTGGCCAAAAACTTATCATAAACTACAGATGTTATTTTTAGCAGTGTACTGTCTCTTAAATGAGACAGACATTCATAAGGGTAAAGCACAGGTATGACCAACAGGAATAACCTTTATTCCTGGTATAAACTGATTTGAGCAAGTGTTTTAAACCACCGCTGATTCCTGCGATACACAGCGCTGAAGGACATCTCACGACTGTCAGTTTTGTTTTGTAAGTTCCAAGCTCAGACAAGTGACCAGTTATAACAACAGTTGGTCTTTTAATACCTTTTACCATAGGTTCTAACTATTTCATAACACTTCTGAGAGGTAAGTGGCTCCTGAAACTTGGACAAATAAAGGAGAACCGCCTAATTTCATACCACAAAGAAATGATCGAGTTAAGGTACCTGGTTTTTTTTCTCTTTAAAGATACAGGTGTCCTTCTAAAAGACAGATATGTGGGAGTCCTAGACTTCAGAACCATTTTAGATGGCAAAGTTCATTTTTATCAAAACTAATTCTACAGATATTAGACATCAGTCAAGGTAAATTTCCAGAAAGACTGACTTCAAATGAAGTTACACACTTGTGGTTTTAAATGAACAAATACAGAAACAGGCAAGATTTAAGTCATGAAGCAAACTCAAAGCCACAAAATGAACATTAAAATTTCTTTAGGGGAAAATGTCATCTAATTCTCCCCTTGAATTTGAACTAAGAAAAAAGTCTGTTCATTTTACAAATTTCTCTGAATAATAGATTCTAACAAAGATGAGCAAAAGACACATCACATCTAAATTGATCCAACAGTAAATTAAGGTATAAAACATGCTGATGATCATATCCTGATCCCAGTATGTGAAGGACTAAGCACCCAACTTCTGTTTAGAGAAGCAAATATAATATGGCAGAGCATGTCTTATATAGCAATTCAAAGGAATATGGTTTTGATAGGAAAAAAATTGCTGACAGGTGTCATGGACAAATTCCTGCAACTTCCAGAACAATAACCGGCACAATATTTTTAGAGATTCAGTGTCGACTCAATTAATGGGTTAAGCTAAACACCGACAGAGCTATTTTCTTAGTAGGGTCATAGACACCATTAAGGGAAAATGGTTTTGACAAACTTGTATGTTCAAAGGCTGAAAGAAATATACTAAGAAAGCAGTGAGAGTAGGGAAATTAAAACTTTAGTGAGAATAAAAATAGATTTTAAACGTGTACATGTGAAGTGACTTAGAATATCTTTCTGAATTATCCAGACACAAAAGATAACATTCTCATCAGAACAAGCCAAGATCAAACACCAGGGGCACTCTTTGTAGAAACTAAGTGGATGCTTCTGGCGCCAAATGTCTGTCTGGCATTTTGGCTTGACTCCTTCCCTCTCCATCACTCTCAAATCCCCAACCTTTCCGCTGGCAAAGCCACTCTGTTTTCCTTCAGGCTCTGAAGAGATGGATGTGAGTGTGTGTGTATTTTCTGTCCTTCAATTATGAAATGTGCTTGAAGCTCTAGTGACTTAAGTATTAATTGGTAGTTCTTTATCTTAGCTAGGCTTCGGTATTTAAAATCTCGCCTGTTTTCTTAGAATTTCTTCATTAAACATTTGAAGGAAACTGTGCATGTCTATGAATTATCCAGGATATGTACATGTATCATTTTCTGAAATTTCCCCTCAGTCTCACCCAGGCTTACTTTTTTGCTTAAGATATTTAGAGATCCTGAGGAAGTTCTCTAGGCCAAAATCTACAGATTTTTAAAATAGCAAAATAAAGGTAAATATATGGCTAGAAGATAAGCTTAAATTTTCTACTGAGTTTCTTTTGTTTGTAAGGGGAGGGAAAGAAATACGAAGGAGAACAACAAAGAAAAAAGAAAAAAAGAACTGCACAATACTTGCTGTTCTAGAATGCTCCTAAATAATGGAAACTGGCATTTTAAGATTAAGACACGAAAAAATTATGCTTTTGGAATTTCAAAATCAAAGGTGGCTTGTGACAGCTTCCTGTTAGAAAAGAGACACCCACAATGAAATGCTCTCTGGCGAAGCAAAGGCCCCTTCCTTTAACTCTTTACCAAGCTCTTATTCAGAAGCTCATAAACCACAACACAATGTGAACGTGATGGGAGAGGAAAGTCCCCCCAATAATACAAGGTTAAAAATGGCAATACAATACTGCAAATCATGAGTGTTAGGTGACTAGTAATGCTTGTCATTGACAAACAGATACGCCTACCGATATATTTATAGGGAATAAATACTGAAATTCTCTTTAGGTCTATTTACAGATAGAATCCCAGGTGTGACTGGTCTTCCAGGCAGAAACCTACATTGGCAGAAGTATGTAAATTACAAAAGTTCCACGGTTAAATTATAAAAAATAAGGAATTTGGATTTAGGCCTCCTGCCATACGTAGTACAAAGTAGCTTTGAGTATTCTTAGCCTACAAGGGAATTTTTGTATTTCTAATGTTAACATATAAAGAAAATATCCATTGGCTTCTTCAACTAGAGAGAGGCAGGTTTCTGGATAGAGATATAAGGCAAACCAAACAGGTCCACAACTAAACATCCTATTAGGGCTCATCTTCCAGGCGTGGCTTTGCTTCGTGATAGAGGAATCTTAACGATTCTAGCCAGGGTCTCCACACTGCTACGGAACCGGGGACACCTTCGTGTATCTGCTTTTTCAAAGAACTTAGATTATATACACATCATCAAAGTACACACTGGCAACACTTGATATTTAAAGGAATCCTGCAGTGACTCACTTATTTCCTTTGAAAATACAAATAGGTTTTCAAAGACTAGATACAAATCTGGGCACATGGATGAGATATGAAGATTTCTCAAGTAAAGGAGAGACGATCTCAACCTCCTACAGTCAACTTTCTTTGCAAGACTGAAAACTGATTCCTCTTCCTCCAGCTTCTTACTTATCTGAAATCATCCCTGCAACAGGAGAGGCACTTTTATTAGGTAACAGCATCTGTTAAAACGTTAAACCCAGGGCAGAATTTGCTGAACAAAGTAATAACACTAGCCTAATAGGCATTACTTTAGGATTTTTTTCCCTTTAATATAAAAGTATAACTACAGTGGTCCAATGTACAAGTACAAAAAAAAGTTCTCATACTAAAAAAAAAGTACCATAATACTGTACATACAAAAACTGTTCAACAAGAATGATTTAAATATATCTGTTCTTTTCCAGATCTGGAAGACACAAATGTAAAGTTCTACAAGTGTATTATTGCTGGAACACGTGCCCAGGAACACTGTGTTTCCCTTCTTCTGCTTGTCCCAGCCCCGCCTTCGGAGTCCCCTGAGCTTGGATCATAAGCCAACAGCATCCCTGAAGATAACCAGAGCCAAATGTTTACTCAATGGAAGTCATTATTCAGTGAGCCGTTGCTTACCATAAACTACGACAAGTACAAGTTTTAAGCCCAGCTAAGATTAAATCCAGACGGAGGTCTTCCCATTCCCTGATTTGCTACTCGCACTGCTTTTGTTGGACCCAGCTTTGGACCCCACTTTGGCTTTTTTCCCCCGGGGACCATGGGGGTTGTTTTGGTGATTATAGGCCTGGATTGCTAGATCCAAGCGTTCCTGAGCCATTCTGATCTCCCGCTGCAGACTCTCCAGGTCAGCTGGGAGGTGCTCCTCGTGGCTGCCGTACTGTTGTTCCTGGGCGATGTTGGCCTTGTTTTGCTTGTAGGCGATCTTAGCATTGGACAGTTCGGTGTACTGGATCTGATCTGGTTTGACGGCAATGTTATAGCCAGGGGGAGCAGATGGTGTATTCCAAGTGAAAGGATAATTATAAACACCCGGATCTTCCAGTTCCCTCCTTTTACTGTTTAGTGAGTCTCGAATTGTCCCAAACCCTAAATGAAGCATCTCCCAAACGTTAAGCAACAGGCAAAGGCCTGTAACACCATACATTATCAGAAGGAAGATGGTCTTTTCAGTGGGTCTAGAAATGAAGCAGTCTATCTTATGAGGGCAAGGAATTCTGCTGCACACGTAAGACGGGTGGACTTGGAAGCCATACAGAAAATATTGCCCTATCAGAAAACCCACCTCAAACATGGTCCTTGCCAGCAACTGCAGCACATAGATTTTCATGAGACCATCCTCCCGAATCCGCTGTCGGCCATCATGCTTGGCTTTAGGTTGGTTCTGCTCTTTATTTTCTTTTTCACTCTCTAATTCCATTTCTGGATACATCATGGGGTCCTCCTCATGGTCCTCTTCTGTTTCTTCCAGAGCCCGGTGCTGTTTCCAACGCATTGCGTAGGGTTTGCTCCGAGCTGCCTTCTTGTCAGCTTCGCCATGCTCCATTTTGGCGATCTTATGAATGGCGTAGCCCAGGTACATCACCGAGGGGGTTGCCACCAGGATGATCTGGAACACCCAGAAGCGCACATGGGAGAGGGGTGCAAAGGCATCATAGCAGACATTTTCGCAGCCTGGCTGCTCTGTGTTGCACACAAATTTGCTTTGCTCGTCGTAATAGATGGACTCTCCCCCTACAGCTGTAAGGACGATCCGGAAGACAATCAAGACAGTGAGCCAGATCTTCCCCACAAACGTGGAATGGTTGTGGATCTCCTCTAGCAGGCGAGTCAGGAAGCTCCAACTCATGGTGACTGAATTGGTTTGCCCTGATAAAAAAATGGGAAAATTCACGGATTTTTAATTCTTTTTTTATTTTTTTCTTGTTTTTTTTAGGAACTACTCTTTTGTATACTTGAAATCTAACTTCGAGGCCCTTACTAGAATGATTGTTAAAATAAACAGCATCTCACTCTACAGCATCTACTCCCAGGTAGGACAATTCACTTCAGCCTATGAGCACTTGTTTGCTTGTAAACACCAAACTAGAAAGTATGGTTTGTGTTCATGACTTCCCTAGTTTTAAAGGTAAAAGTGTAGCTATCATTCCAGATGTACTTCTCACAGTATACTGGATTCTTTACACACACGATTATTTCATAAGGCCTTCAGAACTTTGAGAGATACAGGTAAGAAAACAGCATGACGGTGTACTCATTTGGTCCAGTCATGATAAGACTACCACTGAGAACACAGTGGGGACACTTGGGCCATAGACTCCATTGTGAAAAGGTACCTTACTAGGAAACTTAAATTTTAAGACCTGGTGACAAAGTATTAAAAATAGTTAAAAAGATAGTATAGCTTCAAATAACTGGCAATGATCAAGAACTAAAATAAAACAGAAAGGAATGAAGAAGATATTCCCTAGCTAGGCTACATAGCAGAGCAGACTCTAGGATTCTGTATTACATTTCTGAATTTTGTTTATTGTGAATGTTAAAAACTATCTGCAAATTGAATTGTGAAGACATTAAATCCAATCCATACACAAATCCATTTAAAACAGCATTTGGAAAGATAGTTTTATTCTGAGATTCTTAGAACTATGTCCAGAATTCTAGTAAAAATCACTGAAACAAGGTAAAGTATATAAAATCCCTAATGTAACCTCTGACACTCAGTATACCCAGTTTTTATTTCTCTTCTTCCCTCTACCAATTTACTTCTGCAAATTATAGGTAATTATCAACATCACCAAAGAAGTTTAAATACACTTTACCTGTTATCCAGAACTTCTGTTACCCAAAATTTTCTTAGAGAAATGATGTTCTGCTTACAACTTTTCCAGATTCCCTCTAGAAGGGAAAAAAGAAAAGAGAAGGTCATAAGCTTCCTCCCACAGAAAACAATGAATCACTAAAATGTCATTTTCAGGAAGAAACAAAATTTTCTATGTACCTCAGGTTTCAATCAGCATGAGATGGAAACAGGCTTGAGTTTGAATATCACTGTTTTCTCTTCCCAAGATGTGGTAGGAAAACTACATTAACAGTGACCCAAAGATTAAGTCATTGTAGTCTAAGAAAATGTGACAGGAAGATGAGTCATTTGTGAATATCTGAAGTAGACAAACTCTGGCACCTATAGGAAAACGCCAAAGCAGAAAATCTCAACAAATTTAAACCGGGTCACGAAAGGCCTTGCAAAAACCTCACCCTGCGTGCTCGTCTCGCTCTATTCTCTAGAGCGGCCAATCTCTCTCACTGGAATGTGAGCAGCCAACTAGGAGCAAGCTGTTTAGTTAAAACACCCAACAGCTGGCTCTCAGTCACTGGGACACCCATGTCCACAGGAGGTGAGTTACAGTTTCAACTGCTCACAGAAAGAAAACACCTGTATCTGTATGTGTCTTAAAAAAATTCCAGGACAAATTATTGCTCATTACCAAGTTCTGCCAACTTTGAGTCGCTACAGTCAAGATTTGTCCATTGGGTGACAACTTTGTTCCTTTACTACCATTTAATAAGTAAACTGAAAAATAATCCCTGAGGATTATGTATTCACAGTAACAAAAAAAAAATTTTTTTTAAGATACAAGAAAAAAATCCAGAACAATTTTCAAAAGGTCAATGAAGAAGTAAGAAGAAAAAAGGAAGTGCAGGCACCTACCTAACATGAAATTATCAAGATTTACATAAACTGACCACACAAAAATCTTTCCATAGGACTTCAAGTACAACTCCCGTTTCCAGCCCTGATGTGCAACTGAGCTCACCACTTCTCTCTCTCCCTGAATATGCAAGTTATAAAACCACAAAACAAGAAGTAAGTAATATGCAATTGTTAAATAGTTACATAAGCCAGGTTTCCAACACGGAACTCTGTAATGATTCACATTCACAAGTTCAGACACAGATTTTCCCCAAACACATCTAAGGTATTTCTCCCCTGAAGCCTAATATTCTATTCTTTCCTATACATCAAGACTGTAAAAGAGCAAATGGTAATTAATTAGGAAAACTTAACCCCTCTCCATCCCTACCAAATGGGTATCTTTTTAATAATTACTGCGATGAAAGAATTTCTCAACAGTTCTGCATCTCATACAATAACCTAACATTTTGGGGGGGCGGAGAAACTGGTGATACGCCCCTCAAGGCTTATACGTAAATTACAAAGCAGTCAGTCATTTAAACACTCCCAGAAGTGCATATTGCGTACTGGTTATGCTGTAGGCCTAGAAAATGCCAAACCCTTAAGAGCGTGATTTTCCATGGGCTCCTAAGTGCCACAACACCCTATACCCATACCTTGAGTATAAATGATGTGTTCAGTAACTCCAGAATCTTATACAATGGGCGACAGACAATTTCCTTTCTAAAATAACCATGGCTTCCTAAACTCAGTGGCAGCATCACCACTGTTTTGTTGCTCTACTGAGGAGTCAGGAGGTTTTCCTTGGATACTCTTTCCTTTCCAAATCTCTTTCCTCTCCTTGTGGGCAAGGAGGGAATGGCTTAAATATCAGAGAATCTTACTCCGACAGGATGGGGAGGTGATAGGAAGAGGCGGGAGGCAGTGAGAGGAAAAACTGAACGAGCAGAATGGTGGGTTCTGGAACTGACATTTCTAAGCAGAAGGTACCATTGCCAGGTGTGGTCTCATTGTGTTCTTGCTCCATTAAAGCTCCCTTTTTTCTGAATTATTTTATTTTGCTCTGCTATCAGAAGCCTAAGATTCAGGACACAGTCTTCTCTGGCTTCCCTGCTTCAGCAAACAGACTTAGTTATAGAGTAGGGAGAGGAGAGTGTGCAATTACCTGTGAATGGCTTTCATGAAAAAATAAAACCATTTCCATATTCCATCTCTGAATGGAAAATGACAAGGGAACGTGTGACAGGTGCTGGTGAGGTAGGGGAATGCCTAACATCCACGTGTATGTACGTATGTATCTACTTTATTTTTCAAAACACCAAAACACTAATTGATTTACATGTACTTTTATACTTAATATTTTTTTGAATATCTCCTTTAAGCTTTGGCTGAATTTATCTACAGACAAGTTCTAGGAAGTAGTATTATTAGGTCCAGGAAATGTAAATCTACATGGTTCTTGCTTTGTACTATCATTTGACTTTCTAAAAAGGTTCTAAGTCATTTACAGTGCCTGGCAATGAATAATTACAATTTCACCTCAACCTCACTAGCATTGTCTGCTAGGCTACTTTACTAGATGCAAAATGGTATTTCAAAATTATGTCAATTTGTATGTTTTTAATACAACAGGATATATGTCTTCCATATTCCCCTGTCTTTGTGGACTATTTCTATCCTTTTTTTATCTGCCCATTTATCTGCAGAATGTATTCTTAACATAGTACAGGCCTTAACCACTTAACACTTACTATAAACATCTCATTTTATTGTCTTCCTTCAAATTTTATTATTTTTATAGTCACATTAGTCAATTTCTTGAATAAATTAAAAGGTAGAAAAGTTTTTCTTTCAAAGATTGCTTTTTATTTATTTGTTTGTCTATTTTATGCCTATAGCACCTGGTCTTCGTAGGTGGTCTCCCATCCAAGTACTAACCAGGCCTGACTCTGCTTAGCTTCCGCGATCAGATGGGATCGGGTTTGTTCGGGGTGGCATGGCCGTAGACAAGGATTGCTTTTTAAATGAAGAATGCTACAATTCATGGCAGCACTACCCACCCATCCCCCCACTTGCACTGAAGAAAATCATGTTTGCTTATATAACACTTATTGGACAGAAACCAAATGTGCTATTTTTAGTCTATTTTCCAAATAACTAAAATTACAAATCTATCTTGTCTTGCATTAGAAAATACATTTAAAAAATTAGTTGGCATCAAAATGGTAATAAATTATCTAATTCGCTCCCAAATTCTTTATATTTGAAGTTTCCTACCAATTATATCCTAACAGGATCAAGTCAAAGTTTACTGCATTTTTCTGTAAAAAAGAACTCATAGGATTTTTGAAGATTAAATATAATAAGCACATTATTTAGATGATCTCGGAAGGTAGATTATATAATTAAGATCTATTTTAAAGATGAGGAAATGAAGTCCAAAAAGTTTATAAAATTTGCCTAGAATCATCCAGTTATTAAGTGGTAAAGCTAGAACCTGTAATCAGCCAGTCTTGTTTTAGTAACTGGGAGGGAAGACTAAAAATGGAAAAATAGCACCATCATCAAAATTTAATTAAGAATGATAACTTATTTGAGCATTGAGAATAGGGACTAGGGACTAGAGAAGTTTGTAAATTCAACTGAGTGTACACCAAGTCAGAGATGAAAATACCTGTTAAAGGAGAGGTACACCAACAGCATACATATGAAATGCTCAGAGCCAGGCGGGCCCTCAAGGCAAAACACCATTATTCCCATTACTATGCTGCTTCAACTTTTTGTCTTGTCACCTCAACTGTACTACTGGGAGCCCCAATGTGCAATTTGTGGTTATGTCAATTATATCTCAAAAAAGTTGTTAAAAAAATAAGAAGAAATAAAGACTTTTTTAGGGATAAAAAAGCTGAAAGAAGTCATCTTTAGCAAGCCAGCACAATAAGAAATGTTAAGTCTTTTGAGCAAAAGAAAAATGACATCAGATGAAAATTTTAATCTACACAAAGGAATAAAGAGCATGGAAATGCAAAAAAACATCTAGCATCTTTTCTTATTTTAAATATTTTTAAAAAGATAATTGGCTGTTTAATTTGTGAAATTCATAACATTTTTTATACATACTTCTTTTAGTTAGAGGTAAAAGGATGAAATATCACAAAGGGAAAATGGAGAGGGAGAGGAAATGGAAATATACTGTTGTAAGGTAATTAGACTACACATAGGAAGTGGTTTAATATTACTTGACTAGACAGTGATAAGTTAAAGATGGATACAGTAAACCCTAAATCAAACACTAAAATAACAAAACAGGGTTACAACTAATCAGCTAACAAAGATAAGGAATCATAAAAAATTGATGAAGTAAAGAGGGGGTAGCTCCATAGTGTAGTGGTTAGCATGTCTGCTTTGCAAGCAGAAGGTCTCGGTTCGTACCCCAGGTGGAACCACAGACCATACCCTGGGTGCACCAGGCCCCGGGTACACACCAGGCCCCGGGTGCATGCTACGAGCGTGTAGGAGGGGATGTCCCATATTCAGAGATCCAATTCTTAAGGAGAAATGGCAACATCCATGGGTCAGGGTTGGAAGTGTGTGTGGGGGGGAATTAAAGATAGAGAGAAAAAAAAAGATGAGGTAAAGAGAAAATAGGAAGATGGCAGATTTAAACTCAACCATAGCAACAATCACATTACATGTAAATGGACTAAACATGCCAATTAAAGACTAAATAAGCAAGATCCAACTACTACATGCTGCCTATAAGAAACCCACTTTAAATGCAAAGTCACGAAAAGATTAAAAGTAAAAATATGAGGGAAAGATGTAACAACATACTAACAGTAAGCAAAAGAAAGCTGGAAAACTATATATTAGTATCAGACAAAACAGATTTCAGAGGAAGGACTATTACCTGAAATAAAGAAGGTCCTTTCACAATGATAATTCATCAAAAAAAGATGAAGCAAAAACTGATAGAACTAAGAAAAACAATAGAAAAACCCACAATTAATAGCTGGAAATTTCAACGCCTCATCAATAATGCATAGAACAAATAACAGTAAAACAGAGAAATAATAGTAAGCATATAAAAGAAACATAAATGAACAAAACTAAAACAGACTCAGATACGAAGAACAAACTGGTGATTGCCAAATGGGAGTGGGGGGGCGTTGGAGGGCTGAGCAAAAAATATGAAGGAATTAAGCAGTACAAATTAGTAGTTACAAAACAGTCATGGGGATGTAAAGTACAGCATAGGGAATATAGTCAATAATATAGTCAATAACTTTGTATAGTTCCAGGTGGGGACTAATCGGGGTGGGGGATCGCTCTGTAAATTATATAAATGTCTAACCACTATGCTGTACACCTGAAACTAATATAAAATAATACTGAATGTCAACTCTAATTGAAAAATAAAACGTAAGAAAAAAAAAAAGATATTAAGTAAAAACTAAGGAAATCTAAATAAAATCTAAATAAAGTATAGACTTCAATTAAAAAAAAAAAAAACAATACTATTGACTATTTTACGTAAACTGACATTTAGAGTACACTCCACCCAATAGCAGAATTCACAATTTTTTCAAGGATACGGAGAACATTTACTGAGCTAGACCATATTCTGGGCTACGACAAAAGTCTCAATACATTTAAAACAATTCAAATCATACAAAGTATGTATTCAATCACAACGGAATTAGAAATCACTAAAATTTAGTTATCTTCCGTTATGCTCTCTTATCACTGAAAAAAATCTCCACATGGATGTCTTATCAATTGGAGCTTGTTCTCAAAAGGACTAGTTTCTTTTCCTCTTCCCTTCCATACCCAAAATTTACCTCTGTCATTTCCATTATCAATTAATAGCATTGTGACTTTTAAAGAAAGCAATCCTTACTTTCCCTATAAAACAAACAACAAACACAATTTAGGATTTACTAAACATGTATGTGCCAAGAACTATACCGGATGCTCATTTCTTTTTCCTTATTATTTTTAAATTTATTATTATTTTTTGTGACATTGGTTAACGAAATCCAGTAAGTTTCAGGTGTACTCTCACTTCTTTTAATCCTCACAAAATCTTATCTTTTAGATAAGAAACAGGTTCAGAAAAGTTATGTAACTTGGTCAAAATCAGAGCTACTGACACAAGTAGGTTCAACAGGTTAGTTTAACTCCAGTCTTCTATTTTCGCTATGCTATATTCTTAACTCCAAAATCCAATAAGACATCCACCTATGAATTATTACTTCATAATGCTCTCAAATACATTATGTACATCTGAATCTGGGTATCTGAAATATGTGAAGAGTTGAAAACTACCTGATGAAAACTATCTAAATGACTAATCATTGATTATGAATGGTGAAAAAAAACAGTAAATCCTGTCAATTCTTTCTTCAAAATAAATCCACAGTCCAACTTCTTACCACCTCCATTGCTATCATTCTGATCTAAGCCACCTTCATCTCCAGCCAAGATTACTGTAAAAGCAAAAGTCTTCTAACATTCCTTATTATACTTTTTCCTTTCAAATCTATTCTTCAAAAAAGCAACCAGTGTAAAGTTTTTAGAAAGTCAGTCAGATCATGTTCCTTTTCTGCTCAAAACTCTCTTGGAATAAAACCTAAAATCTTTACCACAGTCGAAAACACCCTTCCTCATACAGTTCACTTTCTGGCCTATCTCCTTCCAGTATCCTTCTCCCTCATTATGATTCAGGTTTACTTGCATCCTCACTATTTCTCAGATCATAACAAATATGCCAGCCATGTTTTTGCCTCAAGACTTCTACACTTGCTATTTTCACTGGTTTGAACCCTCTTCAGATATGGCAGGACTGTCACTTTGAGTCTTTGCTCCAAAGTCACCTCCTTAATGAGACCTTCCCCCAGACCACTGCCCTCTAAATTAACATGTCATTCTCTAGCCCCTTTAGCTTAAATTTTCTTTATAGCACTTAACCCTCACATAATGTAATTTTTATCTTATAATTTCATTGTTTATAAAATGTAAGCCCCATGAGAGCAGGATTTTTTCCTCCCTAGTATCCCCTGGCAAATGGATCTGTATTACTCCTTTGCTGAAGAGCTGCTAGTGGGAGGTGGCTTCTCAAACCAGTGGGGCAAAGATCAACTTTTTAATTAACAGTGTTTGGGCAACAGGATAACTACCTGAAAAAAAAGATAAAAGGAGAATTCATACCTCACATTGGATATCTAGGTAATCCCCAAACAGATAAAGTATCTAAATATAAAAACTGAAACCATAAAAAGTATTAGAAAACATAGTTGATATCTGATATAACTCTGGAAATGGAAAAAAAAAAAAAAGAAAAAGATGAATCTGAGTACAAAAAAAGTGTCTCGATGGTTAAGAACAAAACAAAACAAAATCTCATAAGCAATATTGAAAAAATAATGAACTGGAGGGAAAGTTTTTGGTAACTCTGTTTATAGGCAAAGAGCTAATCTCCCTAATATAAAGAGTTCAAAAAAAAAAAAAAAAAAAAGCTAACAAAAATCCAATAGAAAATTGGCAAGGGATACACAGATATTCCACAGGAAAAAAAGAAACGCAAATTCCCCTTTAATCTTTTAAGCCATATTTGACATAATTCATCACTCTTTCCTCCTTGAAATACTTTTTTTTTCACATGGATGAACCTTGAAAACATAATACTAAGTGAAAGAAATCAGGCACAAAAAAAGCCACATTTTGTATGATTCCATTTATATGAAAATGTCCAGAATTGGCAAATCCATAGAGACAAAGTAGATTAGTGGTTGTCAGGGGTTGGGGGAAATGGGAAGTGATTATATACAGGGTATCTTTTTGGGATGATAAAAATGTTCTAGAATTAGACAGTGG
>NW_011889087.1:1638921-1645671 GCF_000151845.1 Pteropus vampyrus | reverse complement strand
GTGGCTGTAAAAAAATGAGGAATGTTCTCCTTAGTATAGAAAGATATCCGAGACATTTAATTAGTGAAAATAGCAAGGTATATAACTGTATATAGTATGTGCCTTTTACATAAGGAGAAAAAAAAAACTGTGTTTTTGCTTATACTTCTATAAAGAAACACAAGATATTTAAAAAAATTAATGAAAGTGGGGGAGGAGACTAAGAAAGATGGGGTAGGATCAAGAATTTTGATTATATCTTTTTATAGTTTTGTTTTTTGACCCAAATGAATATACTGTCTTTTTAAAGAAAATATCCCTAAAGACATTCCATGCCCTAATAAAGTCTGCTTGATAGCTGTAAAAAATCCTTTTGTAAACTTTTAAAATATAACTTAAATACCTTTCAAAATTTAAGAGTTTTATAAAAACTGTGCATCTTAGCTTGTTTTACTTCAAAAATTTAAAACATATTTATATCAACTTACACTATACCCTATCACATATGTATTTGCTGTTTCCCTCCATTAAACCCGCTTCCTTCGCAGAGCCTCCCCGTTTGCTCCCTCACTTCATTTACACTGCTCTTCAGGTGTCACCTCCTATAGTACTAGCCTTCCCTGACCCCCTACCTACAATAATGTCCATCACGCTCTATACTCTTGGACTTGGCGTTTTTCCTTAAGAGCACTTACTTAACATTACCTAACACGTTTTTTATTTGTTAATGTCTTCATTATCTGTCATCTCAACAGAATTTAAGCAAGGAATTTTTTCTTGTATCCCTGGCACTTAGAACAAGTATTCACTGAGTGATTTAATAAATTTAAATCTCTGCTCATTGACTTTTTCTACTTTAATCCATCTTTCCACTACTTCCTGCCTGGAAAAACTTTCATCCTTCAAAATGTAGCTCAAAGGGCACCACCTCAAGTTTCCTCGACCTCTTCAATCTCCTCCCCAGAAAGACCGTAACAATTTTTCATTCCACCAGTATCAGAACTTCCTCTATCAAATCAAGGTTAGTGGTTGGCTTCTTCTGCTGGAATATGAGTTCCTTGAGGGAAAAATCCATGTTTTCTTTTTTTTTTTAATTCTCTGAGTCCCTAGCACCTTGTATGCTACCCAGGACACAGAAAGCACTCAATGAATGTGTGGCATATTAAATAGAAGATCTGAATGCATTTGTAAGAAGTAGGAAATATAAAATGTGTTCACTAATACAATCATACTTCAGGACAGAATGAGTGTTATAAAATTAGAAAATGTGAAAATACTCGGAGAAGGGAAAGAGACTAACTCCTATGAATTAAAAAGTATAAGTTGTCAATCATATCTCCATAAAGCTGGGGTAAAAAAGTATAAGCTTACTGCAGAAGGCAAGTGGATCTCTGAAGGATGGGTATGGTTTCACCAGGCAGAGGTGGGGTGGAAGGAGAGGCAAGGCAGATGGAGAAAATGGTGTGAGGGAAAAGGTGCACAAGGAGGCTCTTAGACGGGAGCATGACGGAGGATGTTTGGGAAGCAGATGCAGAGAAGGCTGGACGGGGAAGTCAAAACCCAGTCTGTAGAGAGCCTTAGCACAGCATGGAACCTGAAATTAAAGCATGTAAAAGTAATGATGAGTATATGGTCCTCAAAAGTGGTCCACAGACCACCTCCATCAGAATTATCCAAAGGGCATGTTGAAAATGCCGATTCCCAAGTCTTACTTACCCAACTCCTACTCCCAGGACTACCGAATCAGAATTTAACCCACCCGTGGTTAGGTATTTCAGTTTTACAGTGGTTTGCTATTATACTTACAACTTTGTACATACCCCTAATTATAGATTTAGGAAATTTTTCTAAAAGAATTGCTAGGTCAACAGTTCTATGAACTGTGAAAAAAATTTTTGTGTGTTAAGGAAAGGTCAACATCTTTGCCATTCTCTCCAAAAATTCTAAAGTTGATATGCATTACCAAATTACCCCTCCAAAAAGCTGTTAACTATTTATATTTCCACTATCGAAGTATGAATATGCTGGTTTCCTCACTCCCTCACTAATGATTTTAATACATATATTTTTAAAAAGCCTGGGTTAATCTGAGTTTAAACTATAAGAAGTTTTAGGCCATCACGAATTACTAGGGACGTGCAAATAAAAGCACACTATTATGAAAGAAGGGAAAAGGAGAGAAGTAGGGAGAGATGAGAAAGGGGGAAGAAAGGAAGGAAGGAAAAGAGAGAGAGCAAGAGAGTGAACGCGAGCAAGCAAGCTGCCAAAGCTATAGAAAAACTGGAAGCCTTGTGCACTGCTGGTGGGAATGTAAAATGGTACAGCTGCTGTAGAAAACTGTATGGGTATGGTTTCCTCAAAATATTAAATAGAGAATTAGTATATGATTCTACTTCTGTACCCAAAAGAAACAAAAGCAGGGAGGCCAACATATATTTGTACACCCATGTTCATAGCAGCATTATTCACAATAGTCAAAAGGCGGAAGCAATCCAAATATCTACTGACAGATGAACAAATAAACAAAATACAATATACACAATGGAATATTATTCAGCCTCATAAGGAAGAAAAGTCTAACATGCTACAACATGGATGAATCTTGAAGACATTATGCTAAGTGAAAGAAATCAGTAAAAAAAGGACAAATATATGGTTCTACTTATATGGCGCTGGGAGGAATGGGGAGTTAGTGTTTCATGGGTACAGTTTCAGTTAAGAATATAAAAAAGTTCTGGAGATGGATGGTGGTGATGGTTGTACAACAATGTAAATGTACTTAATGCCACAGAACTAAACACTTAAAAATGGTAAAAATAAATTTTGTAATGTATATTTTACCATAATAAAAAGTAAAAAAAAGTTTTAGACCAAAATTCATTCATGCTATTAGTATTTACCTACCATCAAGAAGCTTGCAATCCAGCAGTTTATAGGAAATTTAGAAACACTTTCTAAAAACTACAGCTGTATTCAAGAGATATTTAATGTAGTTACACATGCTATGCAACAGAAGATAACAAATCATCTGTTAAAGTTTAAACATTTTATAAAGCAATGATTCTACGGTGAAATGCTTGACTTTACAGTTTATTTGATTCATTTTTTCCATTACAATCTCTATTATAATCTTGAGCACAAAAACAGTTAATCTAAAAATATCGCTTTCATATATATCTTTGGGAAAATCTCTCTAATAGACTCATGTAAAAAAAAGTTCCCAAGGGTTTCAGATCAGCAATGAAAAAAAACCATAACGGTTCCCTGTCAATGTTTAATGCTCACTAAGCTATAATAATCAAGAAATTAAAAACTTTTAAATAAGTAGTACTATACTAAATGTTTTGCAAATGCAACAATCAAGTCCAAATGGATCAGAGCCAAGTTTTAACTTCCTTCTAATTAAAAATAACAACAAACCTAAAACGTACAATAGATAGACCATATTTTATAATCTTAATTTCTTTTCTAAATGAAAATAAAATCCAGGATGAATTAAAATTAATATTCTAAAAAAGTGACTCCTAACCTTGAATTTTGTGAAACTGAGACAGAGCAAGCACTGAACTAGGAGCCAAAAGATTCTAACAGGTACTTCGGGAATAAGTATTTCCATTTTTTCATGTGTGAAATACGTGGAGAATGTCAGATTAGACGATTTCTAAGGTCCCTTCTATTAACATTTGATAAAAATTACTCCATTTCAAACGACATCATGTAGGCAACTTCCTCTTCTATCTATATTAAAAGTGGCATTAAACTAAACAAAAAAGAAAATCACTCCAGAAAAATTCATAAAACCAACAAATTATGCAGAAAGAAGTGAAATAATGACAGTGAAATTAAACAATAGTAAGATGTCAAATTTTCAAGAAGGCACTTCCCAGTCATCAAAGAAAATCTGTGGTTGGACTAAAAAGTCTCAGTATTGACTCACCATGATTCTAAAGTATTAACTATCTGGGCATCCCAAATCATGAGCTTAGCAATCTAAGAATGGTGCTAGTGACTCACACTCCTGAATGAGACTGCTTTATGCGCAGAGACAATGAATCAATTAAAGGGTTTACAATGAAGTTTTGTTTAACTGGAACATTTTAAGTGGAAGTTAATTCTGCATGAGCGATAATAGATGTTTAATAACTAGCTAGTGACAATTTCTAAAAAAAAAAAAGCATTATGGCAGCTAACTAGCAAACAGTAATTTATGTATTACAAACATGAAAACAACTTGTTTTTCAAAAGAGCTCTTGGCCACAAAAAATATTTGAGAAACACAAAATGTAATTTATTGTGAAGCAAATTATAATACCTAATAGAAAGAAAGTAGCTTGAAATCTTGGCTCTATTAACAAACAAGGAAACAGAATACACCATTGTGGGGTGAAGTGTCAATCTGTGCTGGCAAAAAGCCATTCTATTTGAAAGAACCTTTAAGGAACCAGCTGGAGAAATATGGAAAACCTGAAATAATGCATTCATTCAAAATGGATCGTAAGTGGTACTGTCTTCATGTAAAAAGGGACAGTACTGGCACACTTGTCCAAAATAGCCTAAACTTAGGTCTCACCAACTGTGTGAACAATGATCCATCTAGAAAAACAAACATATCTAAGACAAAATGAAAACAGATGTATAGTAATTCCAATATGACCAGGGTCACAATACAAAATTTGCAAAAAACACTGTCATACACTGATGACAAGGGTGGTCTGGTACAATCTTTCTGGAAGGCACTGCGGTGATAGTTATCAGGAACTTCAGAATGTTTATGACCTCTCATCGATAATTCCATATCTAATAACTTATCCTAACTAAATGCCCAATAAAAGAACTTTATATAATTTGTGATCTAACCTGTTAATGAAATACTGTATGACCATTATAAATCTTGTTTTAGAACAGAGATCACAAAATGCAAATGTCTAAAATTATATAGAGACAAAAAGTAGATGAGTTGTTGCCTAGGGATGAGGGAGAGGATAGGAAGTGACTGCTAATAGGTATTAAGTCTCTTTTTAAGGGAATGGAAATATTCTAAAATTAGATTGTGGTGACAGCTACACAACTCTGTAGCTAGACTAAAAACACTGAATTGTATAAACAGGTGAACTCTATGGCAGTGGTCCCCAACCTTTTTGGCACCAGGGACCGGTGTTCCTATGAGAATCTAATGCCTGATGATCTCTGGAGCTAAGTCGGTGATGCTACAAGTGCTGGAGAGTGGCTGCAAATACAGATGAAGCTTCACTTGCCCACTGCTCACCTTCTGCTGTGTAGCTCAGTTCCTAACAGGCCATGGACTGGTACCAGTTTGCGGCCTGGGCTGGTTGGGGACTCCTGCTCTGTAGTGTGTGAATTATTTTTTAAATGTCTAGATACCAGTGAGGTGATACAAGTAACCGAAACAGGAAAATGGGGCCTGGAGAACACATGCACCAACTAAAGGGGGTCTGTCTGCTGCTTACTAGCTACAGCTGTGGGTGTTACCAAACTTAATGTTAAATCTTTCAAAAGAAGTCTCATCCGGATTTTTATGTGAAGTCTGATTTTTTGATAAATTTTTTATCAAAGTCTAAAATACCTAAAGAAAGGTGCACAAATGTTAACTGTATAGCTCAATGAATTTTCACAAACTGAACACATCCATTTAACTAAATTTATACATATATAAAACTTGATTTTAGTACAGCACTAAAATCAAGAACAAAGCACGACCAGCTACCCATAGCCAGAGTCATGCCCCTTCATATCCAAGAGAAACCACCATCCTTACCTCTAAGAGCATAGATTAGTTTAGCCCAAGGCCAGCTTTGGCACTATTGACATTTTGGGTAATGCTTTGTTGTGGGAGACTGTCCTGCATTGTAGGATGTTCTGCATCCAGTCTCTTCCAGTTCTGACAACCAAAGATGTCTCCAGTCATTGCTAAATGGTGTCTTATGTAGCAGAATCATACCACAGAGACCCACTGGTTTAACCTCTTCTTGAACTTTATATAAATGGAATTATATAGAATAAATTCTCTTATATTGGAATCATAAAGAATATACTCTTTTGTGTCTGAGTTCTTTTGTTCAACATCTGTTAGTTCTAGTTTTATTTTCTTTACTTTATTAAATTGCCATTCTGTGAGTATATCACAATTTATCCATTTACTGCTGATTGGTATTTGAGCAGTTTCCAGTTTGGGGCTATTATGAATAATGCTACTATGAACATTCCACATCTTCTGGAGAACATGTGTGTGTTTCTATTGCATACCTAGCAGAATTGCTAGGCATAGGGTACGTATATGTCAGTTTTAGTAGATTAGTATTTTTCTGAAGGAGGTTGTATCAACTTACCTTCCTGTCTTTTTTTTCATGCTGACAACTAATAGGAAAAACATTTAAATAATATTGAGCTAGGTATCATACCAGCTGAATAAAACCTGCCAATTTATGACCTGTTTTAAAAAATAGTTCATTATGTGGGAAAATGCTCCTATGTAGAAAAGAAACAAAAACAAGCAAATGAAAAACTCCCAATAAAATAACATTAACAGGGCTTATGGATAATTTGCTTTTCAGTATTTTCTACAATAAACATGTAATAATGGAGTTGGCAAAGCTTTACCATGCAGCAAAAGTCCCAAGAGAAATTTAAAAATACGCCAGGGTACAAATTTCATAATATTTACATAAATTCATAAAGACCTACTTAAATAATGGATATACCACAAAAAAAAAATGTTAACATCTCATAGAACCTTTGGTACAGTTATTACAC
>NW_011889087.1:1638426-1638871 GCF_000151845.1 Pteropus vampyrus | reverse complement strand
ATTTACATAAATTCATAAAGACCTACTTAAATAATGGATATACCACAAAAAAAAAATGTTAACATCTCATAGAACCTTTGGTACAGTTATTACACCTCCTTGAATAAGAGAGTCCAAGACGGAACTTATATAAAATTCCACTCCAGATTAAAATATAGGATGGTGAGTCTAGAGAATAATTCTTAATTTGTCAGGGTATATCAAGGATAATGAAGTAGAACTCTGATATGATGTCTTATGTAGCAGCTTGGTATAATAATGATGCTCTTTTCATTTTAGACTCATTATAAAATGGTCAAAAAGCAGCAAAGAAAATTAACATATCCAATATTTCCTTGAAATACATAATGTTTGTCATTGCTACCTGCTGGCTATTTTGTCTGATACTGAGTATTCAGAAGGAGTTACCTTTATTTGAAAAACTGATTATTAAACAGTCGCCAAA
>NW_011889087.1:1631066-1638376 GCF_000151845.1 Pteropus vampyrus | reverse complement strand
TTTGTCATTGCTACCTGCTGGCTATTTTGTCTGATACTGAGTATTCAGAAGGAGTTACCTTTATTTGAAAAACTGATTATTAAACAGTCGCCAAAAACTTACCATTCTCCATTACAAGTGAGTTCTATTAAGTGTTTATACTTGACATGTGAAAATATGACAAAATTCATACATCCTGTCCTAATCACGCCACTTCATTTTCTCTCCTCCATATCAAGGATTCTTCTGTTGGGATAAGAATATGCCCATGAGATTCAGTACAGATCCAAAAGATATATCTCCCAAAACACTAAATGTTAATATATTACCCTAGATGGATTTTTTTAAAACCAAAATTATCTGTTATTTTAAGGCTTTGAAGATTAGCTAAACTGGAATCTAAGACCACTATTTTGAGCACTGATCTCATCTCCATTTTCCTCTCTTGAGAAACTACGTTGATATGTATGTAATTTCAAACCAATGAAGGCAAAAAACCAGTTTTCTCAGGCAAAATAAAAAGCAGTAGGAAAGAAAGCATCTATTAAGAGCATTCTATCTGGGGTTCAAAATGCTACAGTTGCTTAAAATTTCCCATTAAACTAGTAACCATAATTAACTGGTAATCAAAATAAATCAATAGAGTGCTTTGCAAGCTATGTATATAATTTTCCTCCTAGGACATACTTCAAATCATAAACATATTTTTCCATCCTCTTTTCTTTTCCAAGCTCAAGTATAACAGAATACACAATCCAGTAAAAGAACTGAGACTCTCCCCCAATTCCTAATAATTTTTTCCAAACTTAAAAGAAAGCTTTCCTTTTCAAGTGAATCTAAGAAGTACACATCTGCTTGAACTGCCCCACCTATAATACAAAGCTTTCATGATGAATAACATGAGAATCTACTACAGAATTGAAATGTGAAGTCAAAGTTAACTATTTGATTTAGTCACACAATCACCAAATTCCCTTTCAGAAAGTACTACCTTGCTTCTCTCAATAAAGCATTTTCTATACAAATCTAGATGGCTTAGTCAATCAAGTCTTTTAAAAAGATCCCAAGAACTAACATTTCTGATATTATAAGTTTAAAAATCACTATCTTAAGAAAAAAATCCAAACATCTTTATTATCCAAATCTTCCACAAATACACTTAGTTTCATAGGTTCACACGCTATTAGTTGTCAAAGAAACCGAGATGGGCTAGGCTAGTAGTGCCCAACTTTTAGAGTCTGAAGTCCTTTATATAAATCACAAGATTTCTCTGGAGCCTTATATAATAGTGGTTATATGTTTATTATCTATCTTTGGAGAAAACACATAAAGATACAACTACTATAAATTGGTAAAGTTTTAAAATAAATCTGTAGTTTATCATATCACCTACATACACATTTGAAAAGGTTACACATATTAGTAAGACATTACTTATACAGTTTGCAGATAAACTTCCATGGATTCTAAAGTTATCTTTCTTCAGTGACCCACGGTTTGATACCACGGTATGAGATTAATATCCTTATTTTACTGAAGAGGATGTCAAAGATCATGATGACTTGCATAAGATCACACAACTGATTAGCTGTAAAGCTTACAATACGACTCAAGACTTAATGATCTTTTTGCTATACTATGTGGGTTTAGTGTTAAAGACCATGCAGAAAGTCACTGAAAAAGTTGAAAGCAACAGACAAGCAACATAAATATAACTGAAGAAAAAATCCCATGTAAAACAGCAACAAACAGATAAAATACTCAGGAATAAGCCTAACAAGAAACGCACAGGATTTAAATGACAAACACTTGAAAATACTACCAAGGAACACACAAGACTTAAATGCTTCAAATGCTTTAAAGACTTAAAGCATTCCATGTTCTTGGATACAAAAGCCATTATAAGATGTCAGTTTTCCCTAAATTAGTCTAAAATGTAATGCAATCTTGATTTCTAAAAATGCCAATAGAATTTCTTTGGAAGTAGAAAACTGATTCTAAATTCAATGTGAAAAAATAAACAGAATGAATGGAAAATGTCTGAAAGAGTAACGAGGGTATACGAACTCCTCTACATATGTACCATAAAGCTATAATTTTCAAAGGTGGAACTGGCAAAAAAGATTAACAGATTGATGGAATAGAATAGAAAGTCTGGAAGATCCAAATACACATGGGAATCTAATGTATGAAAAAGATGGCATTGCAAACCAACAGAAAAAATATGGAATATTCAACGAATGATATTGAACTACTTTGAGTAGCCATCTGGAAAAAATTAAAAATAAAGCTAGATCTTTAAAATTCCAAATGGATCAAAGATTTAAAATTAAAAACAAAACCTAAAAAGTTAGAAGAAATATGGATATTTTTCTGGACAGCTAACATAATTTCTGAAAAGCAAAAAAATACTGTAGACGACTCAAAAGATATACTAAATGCTTAAAACAATTTGCAATTCTTAGAATAAAAGGCTAATTTTTCTAACACCGACAGATCAATAATAAAGACCACTCAATAGAAAAATGTGCAATGGAGATGGAGACAGTTCTCAGAAAAAGAAACAGAAACGATTTTTAATATAAAAAGACATTCAATATCATTTGTAATTAAAGATTTACAAATTAAAACTGCACCAATATAATATTTTCATTTATCCAATTAGAAAGGATTAAAAAATTGATACCAGCCACTAACAAGGAAGGTGTGTAGAAAAGAGACGTTCTTTGTTCTTTACTGGAAGTGGTGGGGTAAACTGGTATAGCTTCAATGAGACAATGTGGGACTGTCTATCAAAATTGAAAATGTGCCTTTCTTTTGACCTGGCAATTTCAATTCTCAATATTTACCTAACAAATATACTCAGACATATAAAATAATGTACAAGAACAGTCACTGCAGCATTGTTGATGACAGGCTGGAAACAATTTAAAAGTCTATCAGTAAGGCACTGGGTAAACAAATTATAATACATCTAGTAGTCAAAGAGAAGGAGACAGCTCTATCTGTAACGATATGAAACTAAGATATATTAGTGGAAAATGCAGGCTGTGGAATAGAGTGTATAGCATTCTACCATTTAAGTATATATATGGGGTAAATACTGAATGTATGGATAGCTCTAGAAGAATTCACAAAAAAAAGGTAAACTGTAATTGCTTTGGCAGAAAAAGAAAATGAGTGAGCATGAAAAGAGAATAAAGGAAGGCTTACTTTTCACTAGATATCCTTTTATACCTTTAGGAGTTTGTACTACATAATACATGACCTACCCCCAAAAACCAATTTTTAAAAAGTCAACGAAGTGAAATATTCAAGTTCAAAACTGTCAATATCAGTCTTAATGTTTAACTATATAATATATCCAGGTTTGTTGGGAAATTAATTATACTGACACTTGGCCCAACAAATGGGAAGATATTCAAATTAGAACTAGGTATAGTATGTCAAAGAAAATAACCTAATCTTCAATTTCTTTATTCCATTTGATAGCCTGCCTAAGCCTGTATTTATCTTCCTGGGAGGCAAGGTCCCCATTGTGTCCCCATACCATACCACAGGTGATCATTGTATTTTTTGGTCTATTAAAACTACTAAAACTTGAAACTAATTTAAATAAATAAATATATTTAAATTTTAAAAAAAGGAAAAATTTTTTAAAATAAGCTACTAAAGATTGATCAGCCACAGCTATTAGTGAGTTTACATCAGTAAGTATTTACTAAGGACTTAACACTGTATTGGTATATAAGACCAATAATGCAAAAACAAAACAAAACAAAACAAAACCAATAATAAGGCTTCTAATTAGAACAAAAGCTTTGTCAGAAGTTACTTCAGTACAATCAGCAACTACAAATATGCTGCAGGAACTTAACTCTTGTTTACATCAATTAGCCTATGGTAAAACTGGTATCATTATACTTCATTTCTCCTGAAGTCGTAGATTCCAAAAACCTACTGATGACATTAAGTGAGGACTTGCTGTATATGGCTTGGGAAGTGCACATATATAATAAATGTATAAAGAAATTCAAAAGAATAATAAATTCAAGTTGGCAATGCCTCTGGTAAAGAAGCCTACGACGAAGATGGAAAGGAACATGCAATCAGGCAGGGAAACACAGGCAATTTCAACTGGACTGGTAATGTTTTATTTCTTAAGCTGCAAGGTGGAATACAAATATTTATTGAAGTATTATTACTTCTGCTGTCTTAAATATCTCATATTACTTTTTAAAAAAATTTTACAAGAGTGAAAAATCATTTAGAATCGACTATAATAGACTTAGGAAAAGGTGGCCTCAACTAGGATGGGGAGACCAGAGGTAGAGAGAAATGGCAAGAGTCTGGCCTCAGTAAGCTGTTGATAGAGCCACCTAATAAAACAGGATAGGTACAGTGAAGAAGGTCTAGGTTTGGTACCAAAAACAAGAGCTTAATCTGGAAAGCTCAATTCAAAGTACCTCTGAGTATGTAAGTGGAGAAGTTGAACAGATAGCTGGGATCAGAAAAAGGGTCTGAACCACAGATAAAAATTTGAGAGTATTCAAAATACATATGGTAACTGAAGCCACAGAATAGGTAGATTAGCGTGAGAAGGGAGGAAGCCTAAGAACCAAGACTTGAGAAAGACCACCAATTAAAGATCAGGCAGAAGAGGAGGGTGGAAAAAAGCCTGAAGAGCCAGAGAGCAAGGAGGGAAAATCAGAATCCAAGAGAAGAGTGTATTTCAGGAAGGAAATTTTGAATCCAAATAAACAAACACCTATTCTGGATGGGCAATTAGGAAATCAAGGTCCAAGAATGACTCAAAGGGAATTCCCTAAAAATTGACAGAGTCCAGATCCACTTTACTCTGAACATTCCCAAAAGTAATGTTATAATTCAGTTAAGTATTGTCAAAACTGATAAACCCTAAAAAATGTAGATTAAAAAATCTTTTTAAGACTTGAATATAGTTTAGAGATTAGAGGATAAGAACAAGGGTGTGTGAAATTCATTCCATTTCTGTAGAGACAAACATCAAAACTAACTCCGAAATCCCATACATTTCTTCTGTTTCAAAGATTTTAGAAAATTTCCAGATTGCTAAACCTTTTTAACATATTAAACTATAAGCATTTTGAAAGCAAAAATCACATGGGATTCATCTTCGAATCATCAGCATCTAGTTCAGTGCCTAACATAAGTACTTAACTGAAAAAGAAAAAAAAAGGTTCACTGAATGAAATGGGTGGGCACCAGAACACTTCTGTCCAAATTAAGCTGGTGCTACAGCAGTATAGCCTCAAAGAACAACTTTTAAATGAGGGCTCTACTCATTCTACAGAAAACTTCATTTCTTTAGAAATAGAAGGTATCTGCAAAGAGATCTCATCCTTGTGTTAGGGGAAAAATCCCTTTGGGCAACACATTCCATGAGTCTGAATGATAAATCCAAGTGATGTCTGCCACTACAGTGTTTTCAAAACATAAGGATGTACTCCAGTATGCTAGCCAGTACACTGACTAGCCGTTATTCCTGAGAATTGTAGAAAATGGCAATGCTATTTAACAGAGTAACAGACTAGATCTTTACTTCTACACAAACTCTTCAGTTATAGCGGTATGTTTGAAAAACATTTGCTGGCACTTGGGTGATATTAACAGTTCGGACCTGTTTTTTATATCTAAGGTTCAGGTTAATGACATCGGCTAAAATCTGTCTTCTCACACGTATTCTCAAAAGAATGGTCCACAAAAGCAAAAAAAGTAATCCCGTCCTTTCTTTGCCTAAATTTTTACCTGATATTTTGGATAGGAGTCACCCATGGTTCTATGCTACAAAAGCACAAGCTCAGAAATCAGTAATTACATCCCCAGTTGCAATTAGCCATCCAGATTAATAAATACTAATAAAAGGAATGTATCTCATTTATTTTGAACAAACTTCAAATAAAAAAAAAGCCTTTTGGAATTTATCACTGTGCACTGACTTATGCATGGAACAGACTACGTATTTATTAAGAAAGAGAATGATAGTCTAGGTTTTAACTATATATTTTGTATATTAGGATCCCAATTACTGAATTGATAGGTGAGCCTGGAGCTGGGGGGATAGGGGAATGGGCTAATCAGAGACAGACCACGTATCCCTTCCCTTTGGCTGATTTATACAAATATGAAATAAGAAAAATAATTATTAAGGGGTTAACAGCATTTATAAATAAGATTGTTATGTTCAAGATATAACAATATCTTGAAGTTCAAGCTGACTTCTTAAAGCACTCTGAAAAGCACTGACTTGTGGAAAGGATGTTTGAAATGCTTTGGAAAAGTGTATAGCTGTTTAGACAAATAGTAAGTAATATTAAACCATTACAGGTCAGGATAAACAATGAAAGGAAGAACTTCCATATATTCTATGTATTCTCTTGAAAATGCCCTTTGCCTACAACACTCTGCTCACGAAGATCTAGCGACCAGACTGATTTGTTTCCAAGCTTTTTACCTTTTACCCAGAAGTTATTTCAAGTTTCTTTAATTCTGCCATTACATAGTACTTAAGAAATCCGAAGCAACTACAACATACACCTCCAAATTCCGAAAAATAAAACCAAAAGCCCCAGCAAACGTAACCACAATTCGCAATATTTTTAGCCGGGAGTTCTGTAATTAAGTTTATTTTTCTTCATTCTTATTCTGAAATAGTAATACCTAAGCCCTCTTTAGGCGGTAAAATATTTGACCCCAAAATTGCATTATTAACCCCTTTTTCAACAGATATTAATGTATCCGAAATGTGCTGTTCTCCGTTAATCGGAGAATTAAAATAAAATCCTTCATTTGTAGTTAATTTTTATAGCGCTTTCTTCCACACCTACTCACTTGAACGTATACACAAGACGAACATATGACAACTTTAGACTTATCAGGAATACAAGATAACGCTTACTAGAATTCATTCTTACTTGATTTACTCGATTACACAAGTTTATATTGATGCTAACAAAGTGTGAGCATAAAGAAATCTGTACCATAGCCACCTCTCAATGAACAAAAATTCCTGCAAGTGATAAAACCAAACTCGCCCATTTCGCAAAGAAACAGAAATCTCAATCTCAGAAACAATCACAAAACAGGGAGGAAAAAAAATCCTAAACCACACATTCACGTAAATCTTTTTCAACTCGAAGCTCCAAATGTTGCGGCCAACCACACAACTGCCCACAATCACAGAGTTAGCGCCTTCTCTTAATTTTGAATCTGGAGACGGAAGGGAAACAAAACAAAACAAAACAAAAACAGCCCTCCAAAGTTTCTGGAAGTGGGAAATCATCTGAAGTTAA
>NW_011889087.1:1626203-1630211 GCF_000151845.1 Pteropus vampyrus | reverse complement strand
GCGGTCCCGGACGCAGCGGAGGCGCGGCGCGTGTAAGACCCACCCGCATGGAGTCTGGAGCCGGAGTGGACGCAGACTTCTCTGGGACAATTCATTCCCCCAGTTTGATTCCCGAGACTGGAGTGCCCCGCCTGCAGGGCCTCACTTGGAGCAGGCGACTAACGGCATCGTGAGGACACGCCCTTACCTGGGTATCCTGGGTGGGTCTCTGTGCGCACGGGCAAAAGGCCTTGGTCAGGTGTAACCGGGATGCTGATGCGTCTAAGTTCTGCTCTGCAATTTAATTACTCGAGGATCCTACTAGCCTTCCGTCGGCTAACCATTCTGGCTCCTTTGGTGACTTTTCGTGGTATTTCTAGATACATTTGAAGTCCTGGACTTTCCTGATTAGCAAGACCCTAATACCCTAATAGGCCATTTCCTCTGAACCCTTTGCATTTCCGGCAGCCTAAACACTTCTTAAAAATTTGTGTGCATAAGAATCTCCAGTCTTAAACTGCCTGGTGGAAATCAAAATTCCTCAAATACTTGAAGTTGAGTGAGTGCACCACAACGGAAGACGTAGTAAGGAGAAAGCACTTGACTTTATGTAGTGTTCGACTACTCCCATACTCCTGAATTATCTCATTTGACCAGCACTATACAAAAGAATAGGCTTTTATTTTACCCTTGTGACCAGAGAGGGAATTAAGTTCTAACAAATGAGGTGACTTACTACAGGTCACCTCCCACCCCGACCCCGAGAGCCAGGTCCTAAGGGCTAGTCCAGAGGTGGAAAATGAGGGCTGGGCATCTGACCCACTGATAAAGTTTTGTTTGGCCAGCATAATGCTTTCCACAAATATGAATTGCTAGTTTTTAAAATCCAGATTTCTGGCTTCTCACCAAAATGTCAAATAGTCTGCTCACTTTGAGCCTCTATTTTCAAGTGGCAGCTACTTCTGAGTAACATCTGTTTATCCAGGGCAGCAGGCACTGTCCCCACTCAGCTGCTTGGCCTGTGTATTTAAGTTCTCTTCCCCCTGTACTTGCCATGCCACAGTGCCCCATCCCACATTATCACATTGCCTCTGTACAAATGTATTTTAAATGACAGACAACTGTAAATTTATGAAAATATGAATAAAGAACATAGCTAAAATAACGTGACATCATTGTACATGCTTATTGAAATATTAAACTTCTCACATATTGCTGCAGCAAGTGTATATTGGTACAAATCACTTTGGAAAATGCAGTATCTACTAAAGCTTAGCCTATTCATACACTATGACTGCAATTCCATGGGAATTCCACAGAAATGTGTACAAATATTCACCAGAATACTTGTTCTCAGAATTACTAGCACTATTTGTAGTAGCCAAAAAACTGGAAACTACCCAATATATCCATCAACCGAAGAAAGGATAAATTGTGTTAGAGTCACACAACGGTACATTAGGCAGCCATGAGAATGAACTATCTACAATTACACATAATAATACAGATAAATCTCACAAAACTGTCCATTTATATAAAGTTCAAAACCAGGTAAAACTAATCTGTGCTGTTAGAAGTAAGGGCAGTGGTTACCCTGAGGGAAGGATAGTTACTGGGAAGGGAGCACGAGAGATTGTCTTGGGGGCTGGTCCGGTTCTGTTCTTAATCTTGTTGCTAAATACACAGGTGTGTTCAGTTGCCACATCCGAGCTGTACACTTTTGTGTGGCGTATTAGGACGTCAATAAAAAACATTAAAATGGTGTTAAAACATTTGATTACATATGTATATATTTTCTATAAGTAATACATAAGCAAATCTGTATTTTATATTATATATAAATAATATAATCAAAGTTCATTAAATAGTATCAGGTACTATTTTCTTATAAACTCATAGATCAACCTGATGGGGAGGGTTTCCCATCTTTTAGTGTTGCCCGTTCTTCATGGAGATAGGGAACAATACGATTTCTATATCTCTTACCTTACTACTGAAGGGGTTCAGAACAAGCCTCCCCAAGATGTGCCACTTTGGCATGTGAATTGTTTTGAGCTGAAAGCAATTGAGATCCTGTAGGCTCATGAGAAACTTTTACCTCTCCCTTAAAGAATTTAAATTAGGGGCTTTGCCCATAATAAGAGTTATTGGAAATAAATTTTTATGACCTCTCTCTGGGTCAAGGCAAACTTTTAATTACCGAACATCCACTCTTCTTATTGCCCTACAAATGACCTTTCCCCTGCCTTACCTCATTCTTAGCTGTGAATGCCACATATACCTTATTTTCCCTTTCTGTCTCTAAACCTCTCCTGTATGTGGGGTTTCTGACTCTCATGAATGTGGGGTTCTCATATGTGTTACGTAATTAAATTTGGTCATTTTGTTAATGTCTCATGTCTGTTAGATTATTTGACCAGCTGAAGAAACCTAGAAGGTAGAGGAGTTTCTTCCTCCCCCGTACCATACCAAACCTGCAGTCCTGTCTTCTGGTAGAGCAACCTGTTAAAGATGGAAATAATGAGACATAAGGAAGCTACGTTGTTTTACCTGCTGATAGTTAAAAAACCAGAAATATGACCGAAGGCTCTTGTCTTCTAGTCAGGACTCTCCTCTATCACCCTGTTGTCTAGTGACATCCTTTAATCCAGTTACTGGGGGAAAACTGAGACTGGAAACCTAAGCCAGAGCATCTCTGGGCCAGGCATTCACCAGGGTCCAGAGCAAACGAGAGTGTCCACTGGAATGTGAGCTCCCCGAAGGCAGGGCCACGGCATCCAACTCAGCTGCTAGAGCAGAGTCCAGCGCGTAGTAGTTGCTTAGCAAGTATATGCAGAGTGAAGGAGTGAATGGAGCCTTGCTGTTCCTAGCACAAAAAGGCTGCTTGAGAGAAGAAAAAGAAAAGCCCCAAGTTTCAAATAGGGAAATGAGTCTGGTTTCCAGCCTCTGGCAGGGAGTGGTAGAGCCGGATGCTGTGTGAATATCACTTTTTATTCACATGGGGCCCAGGCAGGAAAAGATCAAAACCCAGTTTGAGAACTTTGAGAGTCACCCTGGGGCTCTGTGGTTTGGGAACTCTAGGGTCAACTGGAAGACTGCAGTGTGTCACTATTTCCATTACACATTTTCCAGGGTCCCTACTTGGCTGGTAAATTCAGAGCAGATTCTTCAGTCTGGGGGATGGGAGCAGAGGCCCAGAGAGGTAGGATTTGAGAAAGCTCCCTGTTGGCAGTCGGGAAGCCGTGGATAAAAAGAATTGTTAAAGATGTAACACAACCTCTTTCCCCATAATCCCCAGCAGTTTCGGTTAACTGTGGGACACATTATACTGCTTTTCCCTGCCACAGGGATGTTGCCTGAAGCAGATTTTTTTTTTTTTGGTCAAAATTTTTTTGAATAGGTAATATAAGTAGCATAGAAAGAATAGTAAGATGAGCCGCTTACCAGTGCTTCTCAGAGTCCAGTTAGCAGTTTCTCGTGTGGTAATGCTGGATTTTAAATTAAGGTCAATTTACTTGCAAAGGAGGTGAAGTTTGTGCAGGAGTTGGGGTTGGGGAGAAGGGTATGGAAGATGAGGAGACCTGTAAGGACTTTTGGACACTCCCAGATGCAGTGTGCTGGCCCACGACTCACCCTGCCTTAGCGAGAAACAGTGGAGTAGGTTCACAGTTCTTGAAAGACCGGAAGTCCTGCATTAAGAAGTTCACTCTGCCCAGCTGTTTGCACTCTTGTTTACTTGTATTTCTAAGATGGTGTGAGAATGAGATGATGAAATGTACATGAAGTCACATTACTGTTGTTAATTTTCTATTGTAGTCTATAGTGGTTATCATTATTGGTTGGATAGCTCAGCCATTTACTTGCTGTGTGATCTGGCTAAGTTACTTAACCTCTCTGACCCTTGGTTTTCTCATCTGTAAAATGGAAATAATGAGATCTACCTGTTGGGACTGTCATGAGATTTAAACAAAATATATAAAGTGATCTACCTGTTGGGACTGTCATGAGATTTAAACAAAATATATAAAG
>NW_011889087.1:1598048-1625008 GCF_000151845.1 Pteropus vampyrus | reverse complement strand
TGAGCGGCAGAAGACCAAGTATTTATAGCGTGATTGGTCAAACAGCTCACTGACCCCAAGTCTGACTCCAGCCTATACTCTGGATCCACTAAGTCCATCAGCATTATTCATTTAGAGCCCTGTAAATTAGAATTTCTATTAGTGTGACCTGATCTGGAAGAAAAAGGTTTACTAAGCTAATTACTAACGTAAAAATGCTTAAATCAACAGGGTCGGGCCTGGTTAGTACTTGGATAGGAGACCACCTAGGAAGACTGGGTGCTGTAGGCGTTAAAAAAAAAAAAAAGCTTAAATCAAAATAATTATTAGACTTGGTATATTAACAAAAATGTTATCAAAATTTTATCTTATCGGTTTACTAAAGCAAGACTCTCTAGAAGTCTGTTCCTTAAAGTTTTATTGTGTTCTCAGTTTTTGAAATAAAAAGCAACTTTATTTCTTCTATTTTAAGATTTCCCCTTCGCTTTATGGTCATTCTCCAGAATGACTTGACAATCACTACTAGTTCAGAGTAGTGAGAATGGCTAGAAATCTGGACCTTTTTCTGACACTGTGACCTTGGGCAAGATGTTTAACCTAAGCCTCAGTTTTTCATCTGTGAAATGGGAAGAACAGTAATAGTACCTACTTCATAGCTACTGTGAGGATTAAATAATCTACCTAAAGCCATTAGCATAATTTTTGGCTCATAGGTGCTCAGTAAATCATAGCAACTATTGTTATTTTCTCATTCCGGGCTGAGATGCTGTGGGAGCATCAACATAATCTCAACAGGCTGAAGTTGAACTTCACTCTCGCCATAGTGTGGCCCTTGTTCTCCAAAGGGCTTAGAGTTGTTCCTGATTCTTGCCCTGTCTCATCTAGACATTTACAACCCCTACCTCTGGACTAGACCATCCATCTCTTGAGAATTCAGGCCGCTATTGAGACCAGGAGAGGCAGCATGAGAGAGTGTGTGAATGACTGGGAGGAGAATTCCCATGGACACTGGGGATATGTGAAGGCCCCAGGGAGTTGCCATGACCCTGGGTCTCTTCCTAGAGCAGTGAGTGCTGGGGAGAGAGAAGAGATACATCAGCTGCTGGACAAATTTTCAGTGTTGAGAAGCCCTTTAAGACAGACACACAGGGCTGAGAGGGTAATCTAGGGAAGGAACAAAGGCCTGGGATGGATTGGGACTCTCCAGACTGCATTTCAATCTTACTCCATTTGCTTAGCAAGAAGGTACTTTTTCTTCTAATCGGGGGTGCCGTGATGGATCAGCAGTCCTAAACTTAAGAATCAATCCGGAGAGGGGTTCAGCTTGGCCAGCCTCCTGGAAAGCAGGTTAGGAGTACAAACTTTGGAGCCAGCCAGACCTGGGTTCAGATCACAACACTGACATTTGCTAGCTGTGTACCCTTGGATAAGTCATTCAGTTCAGTTCCTTTGTTTATGAACAAACTGCTACTTATCGTATAGAATAGTTGAGAAGTTTGAAATGTAAATACCTAGAACAGAACAGGCACTAATGCTAGTCATTGTCATCTCTAACCAGAGTGGGCATTAACCCCTAGGCGGTATAAAGAACTCTGGAAAAGTGAGGGAAGTTCCAGTTGTTTCAAACTCCTGAACAAATCTCCTTGGTCCGGAAAGCATCCTTGAAGGGTTCAAGACCAAGACCAGAGAGCCTGCATCCCACAATTGGAACATTTATATCCCACATTGTTCATAGGAGTATTTGAGGCGCTATAACTCAAGGGAGAACTCAGCATCTCTACCCATCCTTGCCTCTATCTTCCCATCTCAGTTCTCCATATCAAACCCTCTCTGATCCGGCCACTTGTGTCCATGGGAATTAAAAAATTAAATCTAGTTAAGGGCTCACTTCTATTTGGTCTTTCATTACTCTCCAGTGCTTGGAGCCCAGCCTGAAACTCAGCAGATGGGGGGTTAAGACTGATGCCCTGTCCTATCTCCTCCCCTCTCCATTCCTGACTTCAAAGTCCCCATAAAGCACAACACCGCTTCCCTGACCCCATAGTGGCAGCTCCATCATCAGCTCTCGGCCGGTTCAAAACAGCAGACGCTGAGCCCTGGCCCAGCTGCTGGCAGTCCACTTTCTAGCCATCTCCTGGGGTAAGCACCAGCATGCTAAGGACCTGTGGGGCCAATAGTCCTTGCTCCTCCAGGAGAGGAAAGGCAACTAGAAATAGAAGTTGCCTTAAGCAAGGAGTTGACTCATGGTTGGACTTAGAAAGCAGCCTCCAGGTAGAACCCCTGGTTTAATGACCAGGACTATGGGGCTCTTATTTGTGATCAGAGCAGATATTTACAGGAGTTAGTAAGTAGAACAATAGGGATCACCAGCCCAGGGATGGAGGCAGGGGGTTGGTATTTGCTAAGTCCCTGGCAAGAGATGGACCTGGAAATGGGAGCAACTCAGAGGCCACAATTTCTTTCGTTAGTATTAATATCCAAAATCTACGCCAAAGTATACACAAATCCACGTCCAGTTATTTTAATGGCTGGCTCTGGTGATTGGATAACCATGCTGTAACACTGTCTGAGACAGCTCTGGCTCCCTGGAGTCAGATCCCACTCTGTAGCTCCCTTAGGAGCTACAAATGCAAGGCCAGTTGTGGGGGGAGGATGGGGGTGGTCCCAAGATTCAAGGCCTATTCCTCCCACCCTCATCTGTGCGTTTTTCCAGCTGCTTTTCTTGGCCCAAGGTTGACGTTCATAGGGATACAGATGAGGGACGGGGAAACAGAAAACAGTGAAGTCAGAACGAGCTGGGGAAGAGGCAGATGTTAGGAAGAGATGGAGAAATGGGGCTAGTGGTCCAGCCCTCGGAGACAGGACACCTGGACATCTTTCCAAGTAGTGGTTGTGTTGGGCATGGTAAGAGATGGTCTTAGCAGGCGACTTCCTCCTTTCCACCCCAAACTAAGGAGCTTGGAGTTCTGATTGTGGGGTGCCTCCTTCTAGGGCTGGGCTGAAGCCTAGGAGGCCCAGCTGCTAACATCGGGGGCAGGACCATGTCTGCTAACAAAGGCTGGTGGGTGCCGCCCAAAGGTGAAGACAGTGTATCCGAGAAGTTCCTGAGGAAGACCAGAGAGTCTCCACTGGTGCCTATAGGTGAGTGGGAAAGGAAGGACTGGGGGATGGGGCGGGAGCTTTCTCTTAGAGAACATGTCTCCCAGTCCTTCCAAAGAATGAAGCAGAGAACCAACATCTAGAAGAGGAGTGAAGCGACCAACAGCAGAGGTGCCAAGGGATAAAGGGACACTCCCATACAATGAAATGATCCGGATGGGTAAAGGTGGTGAACAACTGAGTGCATAGGATAACTGAGTGAAACCAGGGGCGTCAACACCGTCAGGAGGAAAGGAGCAGTTTGGGTTTCCCCAGGGCTTCTTTCCTCAAGGCCCTGGGAAAGGAGGAAGACAACTGTACCAGCATGTGGGAGCCAGCAACCTTTGAAGAGCCCAGAGCAGAGCTGATGGGGTTGGGGGGAGTCATGATGATGCGCTATTTGTGAGGGAGGGGAGTCATTGGAGGGAGGCAGTCACTTTGAAAACACCGTTTAGAGCAGCAGTCCCCAACCTTTTTGGCACCAGGGACCACTGCTCTTACGACTCTAATGTCTGATGATCTGAGGTGGAGCTGGGATGGTGATGCTAGTGTCAGGGAGCGGCTGCAAATACAGATGAAGCTTCTCTAGCTCGCCCGCTGCTCACCTCCTGCTGTGTGGCCCAGTTTCCTAACAGGCCACGGTACCAGTCTGCAGCCTGGAGTTTGGGGACCCGATTTAGAGGAAATAACTCACTAAACCAATGATATCTACTCCCCCGCCCCCATGAAGCACCAAAGCAGCTGTTTATCCAGATGCCTAACCTGCCTAGGTGAGGTATCTCTCATCGGGAGAAGAATGTGCTTAGTGGATGAGGCCCAGGGATCATGTTCTCTAACTACAGGCCTAGGAGGCTGCCTGGTGGTGGCAGCATACAGGATTTACCGGCTGAAGTCTCGTGGTTCCACCAAGATGTCTATTCACCTGATTCATACCCGAGTGGCAGCGCAGGCCTGTGCTGTGGGTGCAATCATGCTAGGTGAGTAGCTTGGTGCGGACATAGGAGAACGAGAGCCGAGTCCTGACAGTTAAGGGACCATGATTTCAGTCCTTGTTTCCTTTACAAGGCTCCTTTGTGGAGTTCTTGGTACCGAGACATTTTCAGGATGCCCTTTTAATCCCCCGTCCCAGGCCTGTGGGGATGGTGCACAGTCTGTCCTACAGGAGAGAAAAACCATGCAGCAGAACACATGCTGAATTTCTCTTCTTCTCTGGATCAAAAGGCAGACAGCTACTTAACTAGTTGTGTGACAGTAGAAAATCTCTTTTTCTCATCCTTGGTTTCCCCATGTGCAACAAAATAACCACCCTTGGCTTGCCTACCTCACGGGCTGCCGTTAGGTTTCTGATGATTTCTGATAGAAATACCCGTGAAATGCTTTGTCAAACGGGTCATTTCCCCGGGCTGTGTGGTCAGGTGCTTGTAGCAGCTGTTGAGCTCTAGGGCAGAAAGATGAGCAGAGAAGCTGGACTCTCAAGGGACTGGCTGGAGACAGATCCCTAGGGCTCCAGTTGTTACTCCTCTCTGGGACACCTGAGAGAGTCAGAGGATGGGTGAAGCGTTCAATGCCAAGGGGTATTTTTCCTTCTCCCTTACACAGGTGCTGTGTATACAATGTACAGAGACTACATCAAGAGAACAGCACAGGACACCGGGGAGAAGTAGGGCTCCTACAGCCGAGGCACGCAGATCGTCTCACAGTGATCTCTGGTATGCTTCTAATAAAGGAGTTTCTCAGAAAATCAACAGTCTCTTCTTCAGCTGGGGGAGAGCAAAGTAAGGGATTGGTAGTGGCTGGTGGGGGACTTAGAGCCAATATTAGGTAATCAAAGAGTTCTAGCCCACAATTCCAAGGCAGGAGAGAATCTCACAGGGCAGAAGCGGACGTGCAGTAGACATCTGGTCCCAGGAACCCAACAATTCCCAAGCCGGCTCAGGCCCACACAGAGAGCATGGTACAGAGGGCAGGACACCAGGAGTGGGAGTAGGTCAGTGAGGAGGCCTCCATGCCCATGGGAACACTGAATCAAGGGGCAGGCATTCCTCTCACCACAGGCTGCTTCCCTGGGGACCCAGGCAGGAAGAAGGCTGCAGCTGGAAGCAGAGGCAGCGAAGCCTCATGGGAGACGACATATATTCAGAACCCAATTGCTGGGACTAGACTGTACTAGAGGAAAGGGGGCAGAGGGGCGGGGATGAAAGAAGCAGAGCAAGGCAGAGGTCAGAATGTTCTGTTCACTTATAAACCACGTCTAAGGTCAAACTTGTAAAAAAAAATTTTTCATGTAAATTCTGAGGATAGGACCCCTTGGGGTTAAACACGTTCATCCCCTTCTTCCCTGAGTCCAAGCTCCATTCTGTTCCCTGGGAATGAAGCCAGGCACAGGCTACAGAGGGAACCAGGAAGTCGAATGCGCCTCCCTCACTGGGCTCTGGGTTGGAGGCTCTTGGTTTGTTCGAGATGGCCACAGCAGTTCCCAGACACTCTCTGACAACATGGAGTCCAAGTCACTTGAGGTTTCAGCTTCCAGTCCAGGATACAGCCTACTGCAGGGAGCAAGAGTTGCCAGAAGTCCCGGCACTCACATGGGGTAATTGAGCACAACATCCTGCTTGGCGAGCTCCAGCAACATAGGATCATCGAAGAACTTGCTGATGCTCACGTCCTCACTTAGGCCCTGCAGAGGGTGGGGGCAAATGCAAGAATCAGCTCTGTTTAGTGGGGGCCATTTGACACCTGCACTTGAGTGGGAAGCTGGTGGGGGGTGGAATGTCTGCCGAGCTGTTTCAGGGGCCTGCCTTTAGGTTATTGTCACTGGGGAGAAGGCCTCCCTTTCCCAGCTGGACTGGGCCCCAAGTCTGGTTGCCTGAGGCCTGTACAGAGTGCATCTTACTACACTGTATAATAAACTGCTCTTGGTCTTTGGGAGAAGGGTCCAAAAGGAAGGAAAGAAGAGAGATAAAACTCCCACTGAGACCCAATGAAGGCTGAGGGGTGGAGATGGGCCTGAGGGACACATACCTTCCTACGACGGGTTTTGATCATGAATTCCCGGGCCAAGTGAGGAGCTGGCTGTGGCTCCAAGGGGCGGATGACAATGCTCTTATCCAGAGGATCACCAGGAACGATCTGAAAGGCAAAGGCATTTTCGATGGTCCAGGCAGACCCCCAGTGCATTTGGACCTGGAAGCAGGACTCTTCGAGGAGGTTGGAAATGAGTCATGACTGAAAGGGGAACATGTCAGAGGGAATTGGCCTTGTAGAGGTGGGAGGCCAGGATGGGAGGCCAGGATGGCCAGCCTGTACCATTTTCTCACCTGCCAATGGTGAAAGACAGACAAGGAAAAGGCCTGCCCCTGGGTGTGAGTCCGCAGATCAGTCTCAAAGCCAAAAGAATCAATGGCAGGGATGAAAGCTTTGATGGTGTAGAGAGGGGAGCCTGGGATGGGTGCGTCCTGAGTCACGTGCCCCCTGAGACAGAAAAACAAAGGCTGAGTTCCTAGTCCTACAGAGGCCAAAAGCAGAGAAACAATCTGCCCCCAAATACATCCCAACCCAGAACTACCATTGGAGAAATAACAACTGTAAATGCACTATGGACGGCAGAAAGGGCTGGAGCTCTCAGTGTAATTCCCGGCAGAGGTCAAAGGGGCAGTGACCTCTGGGCCAGATGGGAACATCGATGGGCAAGGCTTTATAGACATTGCCATCACTGACATACTGCATCACTTTCCTCAGGAACTCTCTGAGGAGGGGGCCCAAGAATCTCAAATTTTAATCTGCAGGAAAGCTGGGGATTTCCTCATTCCTATTCCTATTCCTACTTCCTTCTGAAAAATCAGCTCATTAGCTTTCAGAAGTGGAGAGGGCAGGGAGGCTGATCCCTCCACGGTAGCGGAGTGACTTCCTGCTCTGCTCTTGTTCTCTGCGCTCTCCCTAATGTGCTTGGGGCTGCTTACCTGCGCCTGGCCAGGACAGTATAAACAGCAGAGACACAATCTGCAGGGGCCTGGACCTCTACAAAGTAGTAAGGTTCCATCAGACGAGGAGTGGCCTACAACAGAGCAACAAGAAAGGGTTCCTCAGCTTGGGGAAGGCTGAGGACCGAAAACCTGGATAAAGGGAAGGCTGAGGGGCTGGGCTCGCCTATGTCCTGGCGCAGCACAGCCCCACTCACCATGAGGAAGGCAGAATAGACGACTCTCCTGGCCGTGGGGATGATTTGGCCGCCGCCCCGATGCAGGGGCTCCTGGGCAACCACTGCATCTAGGATCTTAAACTTGACGTTTCGAATCACTGAAAAGGAGATGGGGCAGCTGACTGGGTGATTCTGGTACTAATCAAGGGCCCAGGGGCAGAGCAGCAAGGAGCCTCTTGCAGCCTTGCAGTTATCTTGCGGCCACAAAAAATAAGGTACAAAATTGCCCTACAGATGGGTGTTCTACCCAAGGCCTGTAGCAAAAAGGTCAGAAGTTAACCCTATGTTCATTGTGTTTGTTTCAGGCCATGTTCAACATCATAAGCTCCCATAGAAGTTTTTGCCTGCCTCTTTTGCAGACATTTAATTATTTTTGGATATAGAATAAGTTCTAGAAATTGCATATTTGTTTCCGTCACGTCCAATTCTGGTCTATAAACCACTCCTATCCTCCTCTTGATACATCTTGGCAAACACATTTCTTCTCAGGAATGAGGAACAACTAACTGTCAATTTAAAAATGACTTCATTTCCAGGGTGTATGAAGTGGTAGTAACAGGATAGGGAGGGAGAAGGGAGGAAGATGGCCCAGGACGTAGGATGGCCCTGTGTGCCCCAAGCTGCTTCTCCTGCCAGGTACCAAAGATGATGCCATCATACCTCATACACCCAGATGCGATGACCCTACAGGACTAAGGTGGGGGAGGTGGAGAAACTGGTAGACTTACATTCATCACAGAGGGGTCCCTCTCTGGTTCCCCATTGGAAACCTTGAACGATGCTGTCCTTCACTGAGCCAAGAAGAGCCTTGTCCACCTGCATGAGACATAAGGGCCCTTTAGCAGTGACCCTGGCAATAGCCAAAGAATTTAGTGGGAGGAGAAGGTAGGTACACTAGTGAAAGGATAGTCTTCTTCAACAGAAGACACAAGATACTTTGGGGGAAAAAAAGAACACTTTGTAGTTTCTTCCACTTGAGCTGCGAGACCACCACGTGGCTCCCATCAGTTCTGCTGTACCTCAGAGGGCAGAGTATCATCCACCAGGATGTTGGGGCCAGTGGCATCAGGGCCAAAAGCCCAGATGGAACGAGCAGCCAGCAGATCCCAATCGTATTTGGTCTGGAAGAACTCTCCCAGCTTCTTCCTGGGAGAAGAGACAATGGAGGGCTCAGCCAGCTCTGTGATTGCTGGCTCCTGGGGCCATAAATCCTGCCTTTCTGGAGGGCAGTCACCTCAGCCCACCCACACCATGCCCAGGATGGTAGAAAAGCAGGAGATAAAATCACTTCTCAGAAGGATGTGTGGTATGAGAAACCTGGCAGGTAAGCTGTGGCGCCCACCTTCTTTCAGCCCTGGAATCAGAGGCATGTTCTCACCTGTTCCATGTGATCTGTACCACCTCGTTCTCGATGTCCTCAGCGAGTCCCTTCTCGAGAGGCTCAGCAATCATGGTGATCTTGTTCCTAGTGAGAAAAGAAAGAAGAAATGAGGCAGGTTAGCAGGACTAGCACTCTAAAAACAGGGTGACAAAGGGAACAGCTAAGGCAGTGACATCGGTGAAAGCCACAGGGGCATAGTAGAGCCAAAAGGGCTTATTTTCTGTCTTCTTTCATTTGAATCTACTGTTCTTTAAAAAAAGTAAGGTTTGGGGCAACATTTTAAAATAGTCATATTATATAGAAAGGAAAAGTGGCAACTGTGAAAGTCAGCCTGAAATAGAAAGTCTTAGGGCAAAGGATTCCATAGTAGCGTGTCCAAAGCCATAATGGGTCACAAGCCAGGGCGAAAACTCAAGTATCCTAAACACCCCCATCCCACGACTTTGAGATCCCTGTTTCCTCAGTGTCTGTGACTGCGGTGGAGTTGGTGGGGAGGGGAGAGTGCCCTGTCAGTCCCAGGGCCGCTATGAACCCCAGCTTACTTCTTATTGGGTGTTTCAGCAAAGCATTTGAGGGAAGACGTTTCCACCACTGTCTCACAAAAGGTGACAACGGGGTCAGCCACCTGGGAAACAAGATAAATTACTAAGCAAGTTCTAATTTTGTTGGAAGGACAACCTTCTGCCAAAGGGAATTCTCAGGGCCCCTGACACTACCTCTGGGAGGTCCTGTGAGAATTAGCATTAGTGACAAGTAGAACAGTAGGCTAAAAGCCTGTACCCTCACTAAGAAACCCGAGACAACTTAGTGTAGTGCAGCATTTATGTTCCGGAGCTCAGAGTATGTGGGGATCAAATTCAGGCCTAAATTATAGTCCCCCAAGGCATCTTTTTAACATCCGTTCAGCCGTCCCACTACCACTCACTGAATTAGCTCTGCGGGTGTGTCAGAGCTGGTACTAGAGACTGACGGAGAATATCTGTTCCCTTCTCAACCCATAATGTTTGGGTAGCACAGTTCCTCCCTGACCTCCCACAAGGCCTGCGCCCAAGAAACTCAGCTTCTTTCTTCTATAGCACCAGTCCCGGGCACATCGGCAGAAGAGTCTGGAAGGGTACTTGAAGGGAAAATGTGTGTCTCAACTGGAAAACTGAGGCCATGCAATAGCCAGTTTAATCGAGGGGCTACGTCAGCACTTGACATCGAATCCAGGGGAGCCAGGCTCCACTTGCTCCTTGAAACCATCCACTCTGAGCCTTAATCACCATAGACGGGTTAATTGTGCAACTATATTTTTCAACAAATGACTGAGATTAACTTTGATTTGGGAGCCTTGACTTTATATATATATATATATCACACTGAGAATAACCTTGCAGAAAAGGACAAACCAGATCTCAAATACCTCTCCATTCTGAGGGAGCAACAAATCATGCTTTTCCCAAACAGGATCTGCTCTCCTACTGCACCCCATTTTCCTGGACCTTCCAGGGGAATCAAAGGTTTGGCTGCTTGTAAAATCAGTCTGGAGCTATGAGCCAAGCCCCTGGCCAGGCAGGTACTCAGGAAAAGGGCCATTGCTCTACCTTGATGTCTATTTCTGAGTACATCTTCCGCAAATCGTGCATCACACAGTCCAGGTAGAGCTCCCCAGTACCCAGAATCACGTGCTCGCCAGATTCTTCCACCTGAAACACAAAAGCTCTGGTGGTCATGGCCTGGACTTTCTTGTGCCAGCAACAACAGACAGAAACAGAATCAAGGCTAGAACTCAAAAGGAGGTGCCCAAAGCCACTATCAGAAACAGCCACTGCTCAGCATCAGTTCCAGCCTCTTCAAGGACGATCAGTGGGAAGAAGCAACCTATGAGTCAGTCCTCAAGAAATCTGGATCACTCAGCACTGTGCCACTGAGTATAAGGTCACCAACTTAATTTCCACCTTAGCCATTTAGGGAAAACCCTGCCCTCCGTCTGGGCACAAGCTGACCCTTTAGTCCTGGTAAACTACATAGAAAGGTATGTTTGTGGGCTGAAGGGTGCAGAAGGGTCAGAGTCACTCACTTTTCCTTCTGTATGTCCTGGAAAATCGATGCAAAGTGAACTCCAAGGAAAATCTCTTCCCTATCTAGACACGTGTGGAAGATGCACATGCTTGTTTGTGCCCCCCACCCGATGGCTCTCATTCTGCCTTCAAATGACAGTGACAGATAGGGATTAACTCCTGATACAGGCTGCTGGAAGCAGCAGATCAGAGATACCAGATGGACGTGAAGATGTGGGCAGCACAGACCACTTAGCTGAGCAAGTAGGGCTGGGCAGCTGCTGCAGGCCGCAGACCTACCTTGGTGGTGAGGGATGGATAGCTCTTGTTGACCTTGCGCAGACCGTCCAGCATCTTGGGCAGCTCTGAGGGGTTGACTGGCTCCACCGCAATCTTGATAACAGATGTGGTGTTGAATTTCAAGGGCCGGAAAATCTGAGCCTGAGATCCAAAATGTAGAGGCGTGAGGGCATCTGGCCAGAGTAGGCACAGAAGGTACAGAGGTAAGAGAGGAGCTGAGGACTTGCTTAGGAGCAGACTATTCTCCAACTAGTAGCCACAGGGCTCCTTGGAGGCAACCTGAAGGGCCATTTATTCCCATGGTTTTTGGCAGAACAAAGAGACGAGCGAAAGAATAAAAGGAACTCCTCTTAATTCCCAGCACCTGAGCTGAGTACAGGGAGACTGCAGGAAGGTCAGGTCTCAAAGGCTGAGACTGTGCTGAGGCCTGGAACCAGGAAGTGGCAGTGACTCCAGGTTAGTCCCCTGCAAGGTCTGCTGCTTGTTGCTCCCACGTACCATGGTTCCTGTGACCCTCTAGCTCAAGCCAGTCAAGCTACCTCTTCAGAAACTGTACCTCCTCATTGCCTCGAGGTTCGGTTATGGTCGCTGTCTTCACGATTGGCTGATCGACACCTTCAATCAGAACCCAGTTGCCAGCAGGAACACGGTTCACCTCAATGTGGTACCTGAAGCAACATCCAACAAGCAGCAATGGAACTTGGGCGGAATATTCATTTCATAAAAATGTACTCAGAGCCAGGGTGAGCCAAACAGATACATTCTAGCAGATGAGGGATGCAGTAATCAATAACATAACCACATATGTATGTAGTTACAAAGTGATAAGTACCATGAAAAGAAAAGTGCAAGGTATTATAAGAGGACAAGACAAGACGATCTAGCTTAGTTGTGTGTTGGAGGTAAGTAAGCCGATGCGAAAGGTGTAGGATGTAAGGAGATGCCAAAAGCACCAGAAGATAGACACTGCAACTCTTCTAGCTCTTCTAGCTCTTCGATTTTCTTCTGCCCTCCAGTGACTGGGTGGATTTGGAGGAGAGAATTGGCCATCCGTGAGGTGCAGCACCCATATCAGGAATGCCCCCGTTCTGCGATGCCAAACTTAAGAGCTGACGAGCGGCTCAGAGGCCCAAGCTAAGTCTGATTCTGCAGATGGGGATGCTATAAGGGATCCAGCAAAGTCGCCTCTCTTGGCTGAAGAATAGGCAGTGGAGGTGGGAAACAATTTCTTTGGGTAAGAAACATAAAGGTTATGACTTAAAGAACACAGAAGAAAAAGAGGGGCTTAGATGAGTGAAAACAGAAATGCTGCTACGAAAGTTCATACAAGCCATCCAAATGTAAGGTAAGGCTCTGGGCATTATCCTAACAGTAGCTGTCTTTGGACCTACTAACGTTGGGTAGTAAGAACTAGAAGTCGATGGATCTGCTGAGGGAGGGTCACCGTGGCCCCTACTGAAGGGAGTTAGCAGCTATTATGTTTCCAGGGAAGACCACCCGTTCCAGTCTCTTGGGGCCGTTCTAGTACAGAGGCCAGGGCAGAGCCCCTAGTGGCTCTGGTTGGCAGTACCTGGCCACGGAGATCCAAAGGCGGCCCACAGTGCATATCTGGGAGTCTTCCTCGTCCTCCAGGGTGTAGTTCTCACCCAGCACTTTCACAGGCTGCCCAGCATGGATGGTGCCACTTAGCACTCGACCAAAGGCATGAAATTGAACTCCATCATCTGTGCTGTACATCTTGGTAGTATGGCACATCAGGGGACCCTGGAGGAGGGGACAGAACACAACCTCAACCACACATACTCTCTGGATAATACCACTGTCTCCACTTCCCTTGCCAGAAATGACACGAGGAAGTGGCCCAGACCTACAGGAAGATGCAGCGATATCCTGGGAAAATTCCAACCACATTCTCCCTCCTGCTTGGTTAATAGGTGTCAATGTCATAGGGAAAAAAATTTGGTTCCTTTTTTCTGGGGGGAATGAGGGAAAAAGGAAAGAGAAGCAAGTTTAAGGTGGCAGATTGGCACTGTTAACTTGAGAGATTATAAGACTAACTTGCTCCAAATTTCCTCTGAAGATGTAACTCACAGTTGGTTGTATGTTTATGGCAAGAAACTAGACTGTCTAAGAATGGCTGGGAAAGAGATTTTTAAAGGCTGGGAGTGACTAGATGAGCAACCATTTGCTGAATCTTTACTATCTGTCAGGCACCACGCTATACGCAACTGTAACTTTTTTTTTTAGGCGAGGCATCTCTTTGTTGACTTCACAGATTGCAAGGACCTTGTCAGCTAACGATCCCCTATTTTTTAAAATTTTTATGCCTACAGCACCTGGTCTTCCTAGGTGGTCTCCTATCCAAGTACTAACCAGGCCTGACCCTGCTTAGCTTTTGAGATCATATGGGATCAGGCTTATTCAGGGTGGCATGGCCGTAGAGAATACTTTCTTGATCTTACTTAATTTCCGTAATGACCACACACATATTATCAGCCTCATTTCACAAACCAAGACACTTAGACTCAGAAAGATCAAATAATGTTCCCCAGATCATACCACTGGTAGTGGTAACATTAGGCTTTGAATTCGGGTCTGCCTATGCTCCTGGGAAGGGCCATGCAAGGAAGGGGAAGAAGGTATTACCCTTATGCCCAGAAAACAGTATCCCCACATAGGGGAGGGCAAAAATCAGAACTGGAGGCCATGTCTCCTTACATCGGGGTCACAGTCGCTCATGGCTTCACCGAGGTCGGAGTCCACACCGCCGGTGTAGGTGTGCTCAATCTTGGACTTGGCACCCACCTTTGGAGAGGGGATATGCTGTACACACATGTCCACAAAGCCTGTGGAGGAAGAGCAAGCCATTACTCTCACAGGGAAAAGTGAGAGGTGAGTTACTCATCCACTCATGCTGGTCAGAAAGCTAAAAGGGAGGGGACTGACTTTCTGCTCTAAAAGCTATGATACTATGATTCTGGGGGGGAAATGATACCCCATTTCCTGGGAGTATGCTGCTAAAAGGCTGGGGTTACACTGATGCCAGGAAGAACAAGAAGGTCTCAGCAGTTCCTTGGAACTCAGCTAATAAAAATTTTCAGGTCTATCAATCCATGACCTGTTATTGAACATAAGCACTTACTGAGCACTTACACAGAACCACGTACCCATCTCTTTCTAGATCTACTTAGAATAATCCCCGAATTGACTCTTCCCTGGTGGCAAACACTCCATATATTTCTGTTCAATAAGTTATCCTGTTTTTCTAATAGCCAATAAGCCATACAAGGAGAACCTCCATTGGCACCTTGGGGCAGGTATGTCTGCTTTTATGTCAGATTGATGGCCAGCCAGGAATGAACTTCTAAAATTATGCACTTTGGAGATTCAGTCACTTAAATCTCACTAGACTCAGAATTGAGAGATTGCTGAATGGGCCCCTAAGCCATCGCCTTTTCCACCTGCATTCTTTTACAGATGAGAAATTAGAATCACAGAAGAACTAGGTGGCTGGCCGAGGGTCACCCCATGGAAGGGCCAGGACCAGAGAAGGATGAAGACTCAGGTCTTTTCTCAACCAGACCAGGGTTTGTTCTACTATATCACTTGCCTTCTATGTAACTAAAATACAGGAGAGAGGAGCTCAAGGGAACGAGAAATTTGAGTCTACAACATGTTTCCCAAGTCTCAGCCTGGTGCTTTTCCCACTGTTTCACATCACCCACGAGTCCACCTTCTAGACTACCTGGCAAAACCACCAGAACCTCAGAATCTGCTTCCCCATCTCCTCTTTTTGCACGCTCCTTCTGGTAGGGAAATGTAATTGCTTTTGTTTCTCAAGATAGAATTCTTGGTACCATCCGCTAAGGAAAACACTTAGGAAAAAACCCAGGTATTCTGTATCCCAACCTGCAGTTTATTTAAAAGCCTCAGATCTCTGACTGCCACTGTGGAGTAAAGTTTCACATGACACACATGGCAGGATATAATGATGGTGATGTCAAGGGGGCCATGAGCTCTTTTTTACCTGTGAACTCGCCAAAGAACTTTTTACAGACCAGCCTGAGCAGGGGACGGATGTTCAGCTTCAGCTCCTCTTTGGTCAGGTGGATGCCAAGCTCATCTAGGGTCCTCGGGAGGCTGGTGTCCACATCACCAACAACCTGTGACGGTACCAGACACCACGTCAGCTGTATTGACAGCCCCACTGTGGTGCTATGGAGGAGGACAAGGGAAGGCCAATAGGAAATTTGAAGAGTCACTACACTAGGTTCATGTCTATGGGGAGAGCTTTTGGCAAGGACAACAATTTGGTTTCAGGGAAATCTTTGATACCTATTCTTCAAAGCCACTCTGGGCGAAGCACGCTTGGTTAAATGCCCACACCAGCTAATAAACCTGGTACTCTGAAGTGGACTGCTGTCAGTGCTGCCCCCTGGTGTCTGAAAAGCAGCATCTCATCCCACTCAAAATCCCTTACACTTCTTTCCCTATTTAGAGAAATCTCCTATTTAGAGGATCATTGCACTAGAAGGAACCAAAAATGGTCACTTAGCAGTCCATCTGCTGTCAGGGCAGGGCCAACCTAAATTGTCCTCAGCAGACTCAAGGTCTCTACTGAGACAGGTTCTATAAATTTCTTTTATTAATCCATTCCAGTCTGACACAAGATACTAAGTATTTTGTATTTTTTAGCGCTAATAAATTTTAATCATATTATTTTGTCTTGTTGCTAAGTTTTACTATTTTTTTTTTTTTAGGCGAGGCAACCCTTGGTTGACTTCACAGACTGCAAAGACTTTGTCAGCTTACAATCCCTTACTTTTCTAGGCCTATAGCACCTGGTCTTCCTAGGTGGTCTCCCATCCAAGTACTAACCAGGTCTGACCCTGCTTAGCTTCCAAGATCAGACGAGATTGGGCTTGTTCAGGGTGGCATGGCCATAGACTAGTTTTACTATTTTGTCAGCTGGAATGGCCACACACATTTCATGTATATGCATGTGTTCACTGTGCACAGTGCTTATTAAACACTTACATATTTTATAATTGTCTTAAGAGAAAAGTCTGTATGAAAATTCCTGTACAACATTATTACCCTTTCAGTTCTACCTTTTAGGTAGCACAAATCCATACAAATGCAATGTTATACTCTTTTCTTTGGAGCAGCCCACATAGTTTATATCCTTACCACTGTCCGATGCAACCTATTCCTACTGACAAACATCACGTGCCCAGAACAGTCATTAAAACCAAGTTCACGTCGCCTTTCTTTTAATGGCTGCAAAATACTTTATTTTATGGTGTGTACCGTAATGCATTTAAACAATTCTCATTGATAAACATTTAACTTATTTCCAGATTTTTTTTTCTTTTCCTATATATATGGTATAACAAATAAACATGCATACACAATTACATCTGTAGTTTAATCCCCATAAGTGAAATCATCAGTTCTCGAGTGTCACATTCTTTTGAACAGTCAAATCTTTACACAAAATTTCTTTAGGTTGTGCTTTTTCTTTCTTTTGTACATTCCTGCTTCATCCTGAATTCAATAGCACTTAGAGGGCTGCAGTGTTCTAGATCCAGAAGATTGGTGACCAACCATCTTCATACTATACTTAGTAAGAAGTATATTACTAACCATACTTAGTAATATAAAGCTGAGCAAGTTTAGGGGCAGGGGCAAAGTCCAAGTTCACCTTGAGCTTAGAAGGGCAGACCTGAACCAGACGGCCTGACTCACTCACCTGAGCGAGGATTTTATAAAGAGGCTCCAAGATAAACTCCACGAAGCTCCTCTGGGAGCTGCTAGTTGGGGCCTTTTTTGTGAACTTTCGCCTAAAAAGGAAATAAGAGTTATTTATGGGTGATCCAGGAGGGAGATTCTGCTGTTATTGACCTCCAGGGTATATTACCTAAGTTCGGAATCTGAGCAGGGCCAAGGGGAAGGAATGTGTGTGTGAGAGAGATCATAAAATTTCCCAAGAGACCCCTGGCATATGGTTATGACTCTCATGGATGCCTGAATTGAGCCGTAAAGACCTCAAGAGAAACTGCCTCGCATTCTGTTAGAGCTCATGAAGCCAGCTTACTTAGATGAGGGAAGATGGTAGCTCATGTCTAAGAAAAAAGTAGGTTTTTAAACTTCAGAAACTTTCTCTGTCAGTCCTCACTTACTGGGAAGATGAATCACCCCTCTAGAGAGCCACTTCCCACATTCTACTTACGTCTTGGGGTTGAAGTAGATGTCACCCCAGAGTCTTTTAGCAAATTCCTGGTAGTTAATGTCACCTATAAGAGAAGCCATACAATTACAATCTACTTAGCAAAGTATTTTTTGAAATTCTCTTTCAGGTGCCATGAGTGTTTCGTAGCTGAGGAATTCTACCACCTTCCTTTCCAAGGTCCCTACGTTTCCGTCTAAGTAGGCAGGCAGACAAAGACACAGAAGCACAAAGAAGGACAAAGCCTGCGAGTGTGGAACTCCTGGCTCCCTTCTCAACACTTGTCTGAGCCCCATGCCCTTCACGCGGCTCCCCGACCCCTAGGCCATTGGAGCTGACTCCCCCTCTGAATTCCTTTAGCTCTATCAGCCTACTGTCACTGTCACAGTGAAACTGCTGCAGTGGCTAAGTGGCCCTCAGCCCACACTCTCTCACATTGCCATCCATCACTCTGTAGGATTCTGTGTACCACTGGACGAAGTTCCTAGAAGTCAGAGATTATTCATCATGCTTTGTTGTACTCCTAGCAAGACGACATGATATCAACTTTGGCAGTATGGTGTGAAAAAAAAGCACCAAAGTGGATTCTACTCCCACTCCATCAAAAACTTCTGGGCATAGTTTTCCCGTATGTCAAATGAAGGGAAAATATTCAGTGGTCTCTGGTATTCCTTCCAGTGCTGACTTTCTAGAAGTCCATGAAAATGATGTTGGAGCCCACAGGTGACTTCTTCATAAACCAACAGCAGGTTCCAAAATGAGTGATAATCTCTCCTGAGGCTCAGAACCATTTTCCATCAGCAAATGAATCATCGATATATTATAATTATAGGAAGTCTTGGATATTACTTTACATGCTGATCCAAAAAACACTGAAACATATAAACTGTTTAGATGAATTTCATTTATTGTCCATCTATCCATTTTTTTTAAAGAACCATCTGGAAACAACCGAAATATATGCCTAATGATGGGAAGATGGTTAAGTTATAGGACATCTATACAGTGGACCAATGGGCAGTTACGTAAAATAATTTTTTGTAAATAAATTTTAATGAAATCAGCAAATTCGTGTGATGTAATGCTGAGTGAATACTTATCCTGTTATGTATTTTATATATGTATATGAAATATGATCTCACTTATGTAAAATACTAAATAGAGAAAGGAACTATAACGAAATGTTTGTAATAGTTATGATAATGAAGTTATGAATAAATTTTGCTTTCTTGACTAGATTTTACTGTATTTCTTTACTAGAGTTCACTTTTCTACAATGAGGATGTTGTAAATAGGTATGCATATATTAAAAAAAAAATACCGAGTTTTATCTACCCATTTTTTTTCACAAGAGCAAACACATCCACACTGAGCATGAGACAGGACAGCTGACTGGCAAGGACAGAGTCCCCAGAGCTGCCAGCTGGGAGACTGCTCGCAGAGCCTGTCTTTTCCGTTCTAAAACGGGGTGATCGTAACCCCTCTAAGGAAGTATAGGATTTGACACACACAGCGCTCAGAACACGGTTTCTCCTGGAATCTGAGGGAACTGGGGAGGCAAGAGGTGGAGAGGGGCACGGGAGCCTCTTGAGATGGTAAACTGGTCCCAGGGCTCTGGTGTCGAGGTTCCTGAAATCTACAGTCACGCATTCAGGCATTCCAGCAGAGGCTCGTTCGCACTCACTGCGTATCTATCATGAATCCTCAAGCTGGCCGACAAAATTTCTCCATGCCTAGATACAGATGGAAAGGCAGCTAGAAGCACTACCAGTGAGGGAGAGTCCATCTTTGAGGAAGAGATCTGAAGGGGCTTTGTGAACATGGATAATTTCTTTTTGACAAAATCTGACTCACTCTAGGAAAGATTCTTATTCCTAGAGCTCTTTCTTCATTCTTTTCTTCCCAGTCTTCTTTATTTTTCTATTGTTTGGCAACCACTTAACCTGAAGAAAGGGTCTAGGATCCAAAAAGAGCCCCAAATGTGACAGTGACAGTTGATGAAATGCTCCCCGCGACTGGGGACTGTGGCATGAAGCCAATTTCTAAACCATTCAGCAGGAAAGGCACACATGACTCAGGGGAAGCTGGTGAGACAGACTGCCAGCCAGAACTTACTTACCAAAGGTGTCAGCATAGATCTTGGCAAAGGAACCCAGTGTGAAGCAGATGCTGTACTGGGAGCTGGAGAAGCAGACGTTGCCCAGGAGTGGGGACAGGATCAAGTTCTCATCAGTGGAATACATGCTGAAACAGAGACAGTCATGAGCGCACAGCCAGGCTGACACACCGCCAAGGGTAAAGGGCAGGGACTCAATATCTCAGCTTCTCTCTAGCCATTGCCCTAAGATGGGGCTTACATAACAGTCAGCTTTGCCAACGGCCTGGACCAAGAAAGTGACATGATGGAGCTGTTCTCTAACTCCCAGTAACAGGCTGATTTCCCAGAGCTGGAAATGCTCTACACAATCTCCGAGAAGTTAACTGCACAAGACAGACAAGGGGAAACTTGGAGGGCAGTGACAAAGGTTTCAGACCACAGGAAATGAATCAAATATGATCAGAGAGAAATACATTCTGGAGAAATCTCAATTTTACAGTCACAAACAGATGTAAACACCCGTATCAATGAATGAATGAATGAGTGAATAAATAAGAGAGAAAGTAACTTTGCTCCCCACTCCCAACACCCTACTCTTCTTTATTCTGCTTTGTTTGGTTTTGTTTTACAAATTCGCATTCACTGAGATTAAAAAAAACTAGTTGTACAAAGGGATCAAATCCACAACCCTAGCTTTAAGGACATGCTGTTTTGTGGAATTTCTCAATTTAGAAATAAAAGTGTTGGCTGATAAAGAGCAGTCCCCACCTTACTACACCGCACTCCCAAGTCATGCTCCCCAAAGGCACATGCTTTTAACTCCTTTAAAGCTGCTTTTAGAGCACTGACCTCCATATTTCTAATGTTTATGTTGCTATTTCTTGTTTCGAGGTTCAGGTATGACTTTTTGGTAAAACAGCATTTAGCCCTATTCCACCCCATCTCCCCTTCCAAAGAAGTTTATCCTTGCATAATTTGGACTCCTGATGTTTTATATTGATCTCTAGTCATTCTCAGCCTTTCCAAAGACAGGGAGAAGATATTCCTGTTGAGAATTGGTGCTGCAAACCTGAGCTGCTTCTGAATGTAAACCTGGCTCTGGCCACCTAGATGCTGTCCCCAATCCTCAACTGGAGAGGTGTTCTCTCAGTAGGAGGGGCCTCCTTCCAGGCTCTTTGAGGGGGTCTCAAGAGGTCACCCAGTACATCCTTCAGTGTACAGATAAAACTGTCTTTAAGACATATTTAACCTAGTCTTCAAAGCCACCTTGATACTGTGTTCTGGAGTCTCCCAACCATCACGCATACTTCTTGATCTAAGCCCATCTTGTAAAGCAGCTAGATCTTCAGAAATGACAGCCAACAGTTCCTTTATTTACTGAGTCTGTGCTAATAAGATAATAACAGCTAGCATTATTCACCAATCAGTTATTGTACGCTAAGCACTACGTTAAGTGTGTTACATCAACTATCTATTTAGTTTCTTATAACATCTCACTGGGCAAATATTATTATCCCCTTTTTACAGAAGCAGAAACTGAGGCTCTACAAGCTTAAGTAATTTGCTCGAATGCATGTGGTTGGTATGAGGGGAAGATGAGATGATCCTAGAGCTCAAGGTATTGCCCATGATACTAAATTGAAGGTTTGTGTTAAGCTGCGCAGAGAGTTACTGAGGCCAAGGCCATGGAGTCAATTCCTGTGGGGCCATGGAACGAGCTACCAGTCCGTCCAACATGCTCTTCAACACATGCCAAGGAATCAGAGCTGCTCCCGGAGGTGTTCGAGGTTAAGATTTATAAAAAACCAGAGTCCCCGAGGACAGTGCCAGCATCCCTGTACCTTATCAACCCGTTGACCTCATCGACGATGTGGCGCAGCTTGTAATAAGCATCGGTTGGAGGCAGCTTCAGCTCCAGGATCAGCCGGTCGATTTTGTTGATGCACACGGTGACCGAGAGCCTCTCCTGCACCGCGTGCTTGATCAGCCGCTCTGTGTTCAGCATCACCTGACAGACACAAGGTGGTAAGGGCAAAAAGGGCAGAAAAATCCAGAGCAAAGACAAAGAGGGTACTATTTTAAAATCGAAAGTATAAGGAAAAGAGGACCTGAGGAACTATCGTTGGGTAGAAGAAGAGAGTATCCTGCCCAAAGACAAATTCAGAAACTTTAAGAGGGCACCTTGCGGAACTGAGAAATGAATAAACACACTGATGATGCTGGGGCCAGGTTCCTCTGTGCTGGAGAAGAAAAGGAGGCTTAGGAAGAAACTGTGGTGCTGAAATGGAATTGTGGGAATTAGGATAAACCAATGATTTCTTCTCTTTTGATTGTGTTAAAGATTTTTAATATATATGTATAGAAATAGCTATAGATATGATGGGTATATATATTATCTGTGTTCAATGAAAGGACCTAGAAGCAATGTACACCAGTAACAACAAACATACCCTGATCTGTTTCTAAATACCAGTCCCCACTCTAAGGAGCCAGAGCTCCTTGGAGAAATAGCTGAGTCCAGGATTGGGGCAGGGAATGTATAAGATGAGTCTAGAACATCTTTTTCTGCCTAAAAGGAAGGAAGTACTCCAAAAAAAGATGGGACATGTCAAAAGGAAAAAGGAGCCAGCCTGAAGGAACTCTTATTAACCAAATCTGGGATAGCTAAAGTATCAAAATATATAAGGATAGTAATGAATTATAACCCACGAGTAAAAGAAATATCTGTATCCATACTGATAATAAATAAGCAAATGCAGGAGAAGGGAAAACTCTTCTTTATAATAGAATCCCAACCAATAAATAAAGAAGAAATAATAAGACTTAAAAAATCACAACTTGCAATTATTATAGAATTAAGCTAGGAATGATCAAGATATGATAAAATTGAAGGTAAAGTCTGATAAGGAATAGAGCGTGTAAGACTCAAGGTACTCTCCACAAATTATTTATTTCAAAGGGAAAATCGTAACTTTATACTGGAGAAACTTGGCAGACCCGCCTTAACCAATTGATCAAAGTTAACACTGTCAACAACGGGATAAAGTGACATCACGGGCCTCCTGGTGTGATGGGACCAATGAGAACACAACTATACTTATGTAGTATTCCTGCCCAAAATAACCTGAATGTAATCACGAGGAAACATTATACACACCCAAATAGAGAGACATTCTACAAAATAAATGGCATACGCTCTTTATGCTAATGTCATAAAAAGACCAAGAAAAGTAAAAGAGCAGTTCCAACTAATTAAAAGAAACCAGAGACATGAGGACTAAATGTTATGCAGCATCCTGGATCAGGAAAAAATTCTACAGAGGACATTATTGGGGCAATTAGTGAGACTAAGATCCGTAGAAAAATATCTGCACAAAAATATTGTATCAATGTTGAAGTCTCTGATTTTGATAACGGTACTATGGCTATGTTAAGTAAATGTCCTTATTCTGAGGAAATACATTCTGAAATATTTATTTTCAGATGGTTCAAGGAGGAAATATATGCATGTGTGAGAATATATGCATATACATACAAAGAGAGAGAGAATTACAAAGCAAATGAAGGTGAGTTCTTTGTACTATTCTTGCAACTTTTCAGTAAGTTTGAAGTTATTCCAAAATGAAATCAATTTAAAAAAGAGCAACTCTGGCTCCCTCTGCTGGCTATCTCACCAATGACAACATGAATGAGGTTAATTAGCCAAATTACTCAATCTTTCAATTTAGAAAGATAAAAGACACCCTGGGCCTTTCAACTTCAATCTCTCTTTCAAGCTTAGAAAAACTCATTAGCATTTAAAATCCATTTATATGAATATATTCTCTTCCCTCCCTTTTATTTACAGCTGTCATTTTACCATTGTGTTTCCTGAATAACAATGGATCTTATCATTTTGAGCTTTACTAGGCAGGGCGTGAGGGACTCACATTGAGAATTAATTTTGAACTTCATTTGCTGCCCTAATTTTAGAGCGAACATGAGCCTTAAGCCCACAGCTTTTCATGTTCTCTGGCTCCCGGCTTGCTCAGTGCTCTGGGTATTGTGTGAAGCAAACCTAACAGGGAAGAAGGGTCCTAAGAGACAGTAGAGTCAGACTCACGCCCTCAGCAGCATCGATGAAAAGGACCACTCCATCTGAGATACGCAAGCCAGCTGTGACCTCATCAGAAAAATTCACATGTCCTGTAAAGGAAATACCAACTAAGTAGCCACTTGCATGGTGGCAGGACGAGGCGCAATTAACTGGTAGGTGGTCTGAAGAGCACTGCAAAGCATGTGATTCCCCAAGATCCCCTTTCCCTTCTCCCCACAGCTGCCTGCAGTGTATAAAATTCCACCATTAGAGTCACATACTTGGATTAAACTTTTACCCAGGAGGTCCCCAAACATAAAAAGAACCAAGTGTTTTTTAACTAGGAGGGCATAACATATTCACATTCACACATGAGCTTAGCTTAATCAGCAATAAGCAGAGTTCTGTGGGACAGAAGACAATCTGGACAGGAAAAAGGGCAAAGAGGGGCCTGGAGCATGGGAGACAGTACTTGGCAAGGTGCTGCTGGTGGCGGGGAGGGCTGACAGGTATGAGGGCATTGGGCACCTGATGGGGCAAGGAAGTCCAATCTGTCAAATCCTAAATTTTCCTATTTAAAACTCTGCTCCAAGTTGGTCCTTTCCAAAAGATAAAGTCAGCCACAGGGCAAGGAATGCTGCTCCCACTGGAACGAGTGTGTCCCCGAGCGGTTGGTGTGTTGCTCCCAAAGTCTCTTTCAAAAGACTGAGAGTACCTGAGGCTGGGGACCACAGATGACTCACCTTGTTACCCCAGTGTCTAGCATGGGGCCTGACACAGATTGAAGTGAATAAATGAATAAGATTCCCTAAAATTTAAATATTCTAGAGCAAAGAAAGGAGCAAAATAGAAGGCTTGCCAATTAACCAGTGAGAAGCGAAGGAGACAGCGAGTCAAGGAGTGTCCTACCTGGAGTGTCCATGATATTGAAGAGGTAAGATTTTCCCTTGGTATCTGGCAAAACCACTGTCACAGGAGTGCTTTTGATGCCAACACCTCTCTGAAAGTCACAAAAAGAGAGTGGTCAAGGCTTCTTACACAAGTGGGTTCATTCCGCTCTTGGGGCTTGCCAGCTGCTAGTAAACTGCACTGCTGTCTCTCCTTGTAGTGGGTGTGGTTTTTATCTAGGTCTCTTACCAAAATGACTTTGAAGATGAATATCTTGGTGTTAAATAGGATTTTTTTGGAGGGGTTGGTTCAAATACAAAAAAGTAAAAATAAAAATGAAGAAGCAAGCAAAGCAGTATTAAACCTTAACAGAGAATCCAGAGTCCTAATAGCTTATCTTCCTCATAAACTAGAAACGAAAATAATAACTAAGCACTATACAAGTAAAAAGAAACAATCTGGGGGCATTTTAGTATCAGAAAATATTATGAAAGCTTTAACAGGGAATAATTATTAAACTCTAGTCAAATAACTCTATTAAAAACAACAGTAGCTAACATTTGCTGGTTGTTTATCATATGCTGGCACTATTCAGAGTTTCTTTAGTTAACCCTACTGATGTACTTGAGCTTTCCATGTGGTCGTTCAAGACAAAGAGACAGAAATAAAGAAGGTGAAAGAGAAAGGGTTAGAGGGGAGGAATAAAGATCCAGATGGAAAGAAAGAACCAGTCGGAATGGGAAAGACAGTGATGTATGCTTACTCCTTTATACAAAAAGAGAAGTACAAAGACAGACGGACCCATTCTCAAAGAGATCTACTCCTAGAAAGAGATCATCATATAGATGAAGTTATCTTATAGATTTGAAGGATGTTGTCATTTAAAAAATCATGTTGAGCTTCTTTCTGTATAACTTACGGCAGAAAGGTAGATGTCACCTCTTAGTATCTGCTCTATTAGGTCAAATTAAATCCAGTCATGGACAGGAGGTTCCCCCCTTTACCCTACAGCTTGCCTACCCAGCTCTCTTTCAAGTTATAAATCACGGGATGTCTGGGAGAAGCAGGGAGATGAAAAGGTGTGGGGTGGGAGTGGAGGAGGGGTGCGGTACGGTCGAAAGTGTTATCGTAAAAGTTCCCCTACGAAACTACTGCTGCTGGGTCTGGTGTGGGCAACAGTTGGATTTCCCAAGGCACACTTACCTCTTGCTCTGTGAAGAGGATGTCAGTGTAGCACAGCTTAAAAAAAAAGAACTACCGTTACCACCTGAATTCAGACTCCTCTTCTGCATGAACCATCAATCACTTTTCTTCACCACCTCCCAACTCAAGGGTTTCTGCCCCAGAAGGAGAATAGATTGAAGAGAGCAGGGTGTCCCTACAGAAATTCCAGACACTGAGAGCAGTGTCCTCCCAGATGGAAAATGCTCCTGGATGTGTGTTTTTTGGGGGACTGGCGGTGGTCACTGAAGACCAGGTATGGCTGGAGAGCTAAATTATATTAAATTCACTGAATTCTTAGAGTGGTAAAGGGAGATACATCCAGCCTTCAAGGAACCCCCGCACATCAAAACAGTCAATCTGGCAGAGACTGAACAATTATTGCTCTGAGACCTGCAGCCACACTTGGCTTCATTCACAGGCATTTAAATTTATCATGAAAAGAACAAGGTCCAATTGTATTATATTTATAGAGGAGGCTTTTAATATTATGACAGGAAAAAAATAGGCTGTAAATGTCAGGATATATCAGAACAGAGGAGGGATCTCAAGTGCAGAGCATATCATCGAAAAATACTGCAAGTTAATATTCTCTATGCTCCTAAGAAAGTTGAAATTATTTTCTTAAAGGCTATTAATAGAGATTACACAATTATAAAGCAGCACTTTGTAGGCGTCATTATATATAATGACAGGGGGAAGTTGAAAGAAGAAGAGAGACACACCCCTGTAGATTCTGAATGGTTCATCCCATACCCTCAATAGAATTTCTACTTACATCTTGGTCATAGCGCTTTCTGATTTCCGGGTGAGTCTGCTCTATTAAACAATCTACAAAACACGTCTGAAAGGAAAGAGAAGGTTAAGACCTGCCGACCACAGAGGAAAATCTACTCTACCCTTCCCCGAGCTCCCAACATACCACACATTTAGAGATAAGGAGAAGAGAACCAGGAGGATTATGGGACAGCGATGGATTAACACTGAAGCCACAGGATTATTTTCAAATGAAAGATGCAATCTTTCTTGGACAAGCATCTCCAGGGAAATGAAAACATATAAAATCAGAGCAAGGCTCAATTTTCCCTCTTCCGTCTAGATGTAGACACAAAGTTCAGACATGCAAGTGGCTTAGTAACAGGCTCCATTCGCTGCTCAGAAAAAGTGAGAATGTCATAGTAAGGTTTCACAATGGGCATGGAGGCCCCCCACATTCAGGAGGTCCAGCTTTCTGGGCTCAAACCCCAACCTGTGATGAAGGCTTAAAAAATGGGCGAAAACAAAAAGAAACCCTGTTCCAAGTAGTCAAAAGTTTTCTAACCTTGCCGTGATGAAGGTGGCCACAAAGGGTCACATTTCTGATGAGCTCCGAGTTATCCATCAGATCTGCCAAGAAGCTAAAAAGAGGGGG